>NC_139702.1:867487-877487 GCF_964188405.1 Protomyctophum parallelum | reverse complement strand
AAGTATTCAATCAATCAATATTCAATATTTACACACTAATTTGCTAATCGTGGTTTCTGGAACAGTCCCCACAAGAGATCATACTTCCCAAAAGTGTGTTTTCCATAATTAACAAATATTGTCAGGAACTGGTAATCCAATCTATTATCTATCATGTGTTATCTACTATGCTACCGTACTAGCTTGTGTTATTATTCAGCCCATACTGTACATTGACTACTCAACTACTAGCCACTGTACTAGACAACATGATTCATTCAGCGTACATATTACATCTTACCACTATACTAGACAACATGATTCATTCAGCGTACATATTACATCTTACAATCTGCTAGACAACATGATTCATTCAGCGTACATATTACATCTTACTATCTACTAGACAACATGATTCATTCAGCGTACATATTACATCTTACCACTATACTAGACAACATGATTCATTCAGCGTACATATTACATCTTACTATCTACTAGACAACATGATTCATTCAGCGTACATATTACATCTTACAATCTACTAGACAACATGATTCATTCAGCGTACATATTACATCTTACCACTATACTAGACAACATGATTCATTCAGCGTACATATTACATCTTACAATCTACTAGACAACATGATTCATTCAGCGTACATATTACATCTTACAATCTACTAGACAACATGATTCATTCAGCGTACATATTACATCTTACAATCTACTAGACAACATGATTCATTCAGCGTACATATTACATCTTACAATCTACTAGACAGCATGATTCATTCAGCGTACATATTACATCTTACTATCTACTAGACAACATGATTCATTCAGCGTACATATTACATCTTACAATCTACTAGACAACATGATTCATTCAGCGTACATATTACATCTTACTATCTACTAGACAACATGATTCATTCAGCGTACATATTACATCTTACAATCTACTAGACAACATGATTCATTCAGCGTACATATTACATCTTACTATCTACTAGACAACATGATTCATTCAGCGTACATATTACATCTTACTATCTACTAGACAACATGATTCATTCAGCGTACATATTACATCTTACCACTATACTAGACAACATGATTCATTCAGCGTACATATTACATCTTACAATCTACTAGACAACATGATTCATTCAGCGTACATATTACATCTTACTATCTACTAGACAACATGATTCATTCAGCGTACATATTACATCTTACTATCTACTAGACAACATGATTCATTCAGCGTACATATTTCATCTTACAATCTACTAGACAACATGATTCATTCAGCGTACATATTACATCTTACTATCTACTAGACAACATGATTCATTCAGCGTACATATTACATCTTACAATCTACTAGACAACATGATTCATTCAGCGTACATATTACATCTTACAATCTACTAGACAACATGATTCATTCAGCGTACATATTACATCTTACTATCTACTAGACAACATGATTCATTCAGCGTACATATTACATCTTACAATATACTAGACAACATGATTCATTCAGCGTACATATTACATCTTACAATCTACTAGACAACATGATTCATTCAGCGTACATATTACATCTTACAATCTACTAGACAACATGATTCATTCAGCGTACATATTACATCTTACAATCTACTATCCCACTAGCAACTATTTGGCATATTGTGGATCCATGACATTCTTTACATAACAAAAAGTATTTGGACAGATTTTACAGCAACCCAAAGGCTACTCTCTCACTTGCTCTCACTCTCTCCTCACCGTTATTAATACGAATAATGGAAAATCTAATGTTTGTTAGGCTATACTCTGCCGTTACTCTAGGCTATACTCTGCCGTTTCTGAGCACGGGAACGATGACCATTTCTGGTGCTCCTCAAAGTCATTGGTGCCCACTGCCCACTGCCTACAGGCCTACAGCCTACTGCCCACTGCCTACAGGCCTACAGCCTACAGCCTACTGCCCACTGCCTACAGGCACGCGCCTGATGGATAATCTGACCCAGACCCATCAAAGCTGAGTATCTCAGCCAGGTCATCGTCATCCACAGTGCCATGTCAAATGTGAGTGTTGTGGTGAATATCAGATCTAAGCAGTGGATCAGTGTTGTGAATCAGCCTACATATAGTTGTACATCTTCATCTGAATAATGAGTTCTCTAAAATAGGAAGGAAATATCTGCTCTATCACTGCACTCAATTTCACAGCAGCTCAGCTTTTTTTCTTTTTTTTAACTCACTGTACCTTAAGATAGCAATGCGCCAGCAATGCACCAGAACACATCTCCTTGTAACCATTTGAACCTCAGTATTCCATATTCGTATAGGGGGAACATTAGCCAAAAAAAACAGATCTACAAGCTCTGAGTCTAAGAGCTTGTAGATTGGCTATTTCTGGGGAAAAGTAGGCTACAGTTGCAACGCAAGTCCAGTCTAAGTCTAAGGTGGTCTTTACACGAAAACGGTGTCCATAGGAAACGGCAAAATAAAGTATCGTTTGCTGGGGTCCCTTTAGACCGGGGGGGGGGGGTCCCTTTAGACGAGAACCGTGTTTTGGGGAGGTGAAATCGCAACAAAGTGAAACCACCTCCCAGAGTGGAAATCTTTGAGAACGCCGTCTCCATATAAACAGGCAAAACGGTGTATCCGCAAAACTTATGACATCATGGCTCACAACGCATAATGTTTATGACATTAACGCAGAGCCGTATATGATGGAGTTACAGTGAACAACCCTCTTCCTCCTCGCCTACGAAGCGCCGCTCATCAGCGATGGTGAATGTAAAACCATGATGTAAACGAAATGCCTTTTGATAGGTGGCAGGCAGCAGCGTTTATGTAGCCTCTAATGTATTATAAAATATATAACCAGACCATGGCATGATAGAGTTGCGTGAAGGGGGAGCTACCTTCATGGTTCTTCTTCTTGTACGTCGTGGGTGACTGGTCTATTTGGCAGCCCGTTACCGCCACCTAGCGACATTATAGCGTTTTCATAAAATGTGTGTTCTCGTGTTAAAGGGTCAATAAATATATGAGAACGGCAGAACGCAATAGGACTTTGCCGTTTTATCTGGAGATGGTCGCCGTCTAAAAGAGGCGTTAAGACAATGGTTCTCAGCGTCTTCGGGTCCCCCCCCCAAGAAGCATATTTGAACTGGGGACCCTCCAAAATAATCAAATTTGAACTGCAGACCTCGCACCCTCACAAGCTTTGCTTGACTTGGTCCCACAGATAAATATTGTGAAAATAGCAAAATGGGTCAAATCATTATATACAAACCAAATATCATTATCAATAATGTATTCCTTGACCACAAGCTCTGAAACCATGTATTGTGCATCATTGTAGGTCAAACCGTTAAAAGGTTTTGGTCTCTAAAACTAAATCCCCACTCTTTTAAAAAGTACACCCTGGCCAAATGTGTTTAACCCATTCTGACCGGGCAGCCATTTTGGTGTTGGCATCATGTTATGCTTTAGCTATTGAAAAATAGCAGATCTACAAGCTCATATCGCGCCACCGAGTGGCGCGATACGAGCTTGTAGGTCTGCTATTTTTGAAAAATCGAAGAGCGACTGAAATTTTTAGAATCTGATCTCAGGTCAGAATGGGTTCATCAGACCAGTGTGTGTCCGGCGGAAACCTTGTATGAATCTGATCTCAGGTCAGAATGGGTTCATCAGACCAGTGTGTGTCCGGCGGAAACCTTGTATGAATCTGATCTCAGGTCAGAATGGGTTCATCAGACCAGTGTGTGTCCGGCGGAAACCTTGTATGAATCTGATCTCAGGTCAGAATGGGTTAATAACCCTCCTAGATGACAAATCCATTGAGAAACGGACCTTTGCTCTTCAGAGTCACGGAAGTGCCATATATCAGGGGTTCCCAAACTTTTTCATGTCAAGGACCCCCACATTGACACTAATTAGCCCACGGACCCCCATTTGAAAACACATGCCAGGGACCCCCCATGAGATTTGTACGGCTCTAGCAGAGATTCTCAACGCGTTTAATTTCAAGGACCCCCAGTTTGACATGCATTAGTTCTACAGACCCCCATTTAATGGCATTTCTATCTCTGGGACCCCCACTTTATATTGTAAAATCAATGTTAATTTGAACTCTGAGAGTGTCCAAATGGACCCTAACGGGTCCATTTGGTTCCATTTGTACACTCTCAGAGTTACAGACGCATAAGGGTCCATGAGGTTCCAAACTATCATAGCTGGGGACTGCCTGGAACTCTCTCAAGGACCCCTGGGGGTCCCCGGACCCCACTTTGGGAACCTCTGCCATACATGACCCAACCACTTTTACAATTTACAATTTAGGCGTTTATAGCAGAACATAAAAGAGTAAGCTAAGAACGTAACAGTGGAATCTCTATACTATACTATACTATACTATGCTATGCTATGCTATGCTATGCTATGCTATGCTATGCTATGCTATGCTATGCTATACTATACTATACTATACTATACTATACTATACTATACTATACTATAGTGCTATGACTACATACAATGCAATTCCAGTGCTGTCTACATCACATGCAATAAGTCTGTATAAAATGCTATCTATAAGTCTACAAAGTGCTCTCTAAGCGTCTCTAGGGTAAGTGCTACAAGCTTACAGCACGTCACTGTGGCGTTTTGTACGCCTGTAGATCAACTAATTCTGCTGTTTTGTGGAATAGAGAAATTATTAAATGTCTCAGTCATTTCTTTGTATTATGTAAGTCATCTTGTCCTGCGCAATGTGTGATTACGAAGCCTAAAAGGCAAACGGAAATACAAATTGTATAACATTCCAATGTTCAATGCAAAAAAAACAAAACAATTAAATCGTTAATCACAATTATTTGTATGACAATTCATCGTCAACTTAAATATGTAATGGTGACAGCCATAATGAGCACACATATATATATACGTACGTATTCATTCAACGCTGGGTGTGAACATGACCGTGGTTGCTGGAAACTGGAAGTGACATTCGTGCCACTTTGTGCCTGGTGCAAAGGAGAAAAGGCCCTGTCTTGTTTTATCCCATTCTGAACGGGAACCCATTTTGGTGTTGGCATCATGTTATGCTTTAGCTATTGAAAAATAGCAGATCTACAAGCTCATATCGCGCCACCGGGTGGCGCGATACGAGCTTGTAGGTCTGCTATTTTTGAAAAATCTAAGAATGACTGACATTTTTTTTTAGAATCTGATCTCAGGTCAGAACGGGTTAATCAGACCAGTGTGTGTCCGGTGGAAAACCTCGTATGAATCTGATCTCAGGTCAGAATGGGTTATACAATACCCGGCAGCCCGGGGCAACTTCTCTTACATTAGATCATCATCTTCACCAACGTAACAGTTTATGAAGGTCGCTCGGCGCGTTCAATCGACCAATAGGCAGGTCGCTTGGCGCATTCAATAGGCTCGCTTGGCGCATTCAATCGACCAATAGGCTATGTGCAAAGCAGCCATATTGGAAAGGAATTGGGACACTTCCTTCCTGTACAGTTCTTACCATATATTATTTAACCCATTCTGACCTGAGATCAGATTCATACGAGGTTTCCACTGGACACACACACTGGTCTGATGAACCCATTCTGACCTGAGATCAGATTCTAAAAATGTCAGTCGCTCTTCGATTTTTCAAAAATAGCAGACCTACAAGCTCGTATTTCTTTCTTCGTTCGTTTGTTTGTTTTCCTTCTTCTTCCACAACAACAATTGCAGTTCTATCTTAACCGTGTAGTCGGTTTTCCGTAGATGGCTATGCCAATGCAAAGCCCACAACTATTGGCCAAAGGGTGGCGCTATAGCACTCAATTGAAAATGCTAACTTTCGTGCAATAATAATAGCGGCAAGCAGCGATAAGAGGGGCCAAAGGAATGCAGCAATAAGAAGAAGACTATTATGCAATATGCACACTAAGCAGGTCTGTCTGGGGTACAGTACGAACAGCTGCAATACCTCTAGGTGACCTGAGTGGCATTGTTGAGCAGCCTAAAAAGACCATGTTCTTGGTGAACGTAGATAGAAATCTATCATGGCTTACTGTTGAGAATAGATTACATTCACGTATTCTTACGTTTTTCAGAAATGTATTAATGGACAAAAAACCACAGTATTTCTTTGAACAGGTAGCACATGTAAGAGACGAACATAACCATATGACTAGACAAGCCAGTTGGGGTGTTTTGGTGGCACCTAAACCAAGAACAAATATTCTTAAATCTTCTATTATCTATAGAGCAGTAATAGGTTGGAATGCACTACCAAAGTGTATAACCAATACAAATACAAAATTCATCTTTGAAATCAAGTTAAAAGAACACCTTATGTAAACCATACTGCAGTAACCCTGGGAAAAGAACAATTCAAATGTATAATGTGTTGAAAGTGATTTCTTTTTTTATTGCTATGTTTCTTTGTTTTCTTATTTCTCCTATGTTTTTTTTTTGTTTCTGTTTCTTATTTTATATTTTATTTTACTATGTTTTATGTTGAGTTAGTGTTTGTAAACAATTGTAAGTATTGCCTTTGTTAAATGTTAAATGTTTGTCTGTGTCGGACCCCAGGAAGACTTTGTCAAGGCAAAAGCTAATGGGGATCCTTATAAACAATAAACAATAAACAGTCCCACTGGGAGGAGACCCCCGGCAGACCAAGGACCAGATGGGGGGGGGGGGGGGGTTATGTCTCCACGCTGGCCTTGGAACGCCTTCGGATTCTCCAGGGGGAAATGGCTAGTGTTCCCTGGAACGAGAAGTCTGGAGCTCTCTGCTGGAACTGTTGCCCCTGCACGACCCGGTAGACTAACCCATTGACGCCTGGTGCAACGTATACGTTGTTCTACCCTTGATGCCGGCGCGCTCTCTGTGTCTCATCAGCTATTGCTATACATGTAGCAACATAACTATTTAAAAAAGAATCATCAGAATTTGAAGGTTTTCAGAAACCTTAGGTCAGGCCCTAGAAGGCGTTCCCAGATTCGGCCTCAGGCATCAATGGACTAGACGCCGCTAGAGGATGGATGGATGGATGGATGGATGGATGGATGGATGGATGGATTGGTTGATTGATTGATTGATTGATTGATCAATTGGTTGATTGATTGATTGATCAATTGGTTGATTGATTGATTGAATAAATACTTTATTTTCACGAGTGATAACAGTAGGACAGTATAGTCGAAAACACAAAGAGACCTGAGTTGCTTTCCATTGTGGTCCATTGTACTCAATTAATCAACAAGAGATATACAATACATACATTACCTATCGGTGAAAGCTCCAGTAGCAGTGAAATGATATGTGGGACTCCCTGAGCCAGTCAGTAGTTTGACTCTCTCAACTTGCCCCCACGTTGTGTGAGGATCTAGAATTCTAGGTAAAATTCAAAATTCAAAATTCATTCAAAGTGCACTGTAAAATTTTGACAGCAAATAGACAAAATTGTCTAGTTTTCGTCAGTGGAAACAAAGGTAGTTGATGGACATTTGTTTCACATACTTTTAGTCGACGGAAATAACGCTGGCAGGTGAATAGTGATTGTATGACCAGAATCTGATCAAAGGCTTCGGTTTAGAGTCGTGAAGGGACTCTTCAGCGTAGCTGCAATGATCGCACTGAATGCGTCAATTATGTCCTTCCTTAACTGCATGGGATCAGATGAATCAGTGAATATTACATTACTGGGATCAGGATGGATGGGGGCAAAGAAACATGATCAGAACATTCATGCCCCCAAAGCAAATATAGTTTTGCATCAAGGGCACTCTGTCCTTCTTTACCTCAATATCTGCTAAATCTTATGTCACACTCCACTCTTCTTTAACCCATTCTGACCGGGCACCCATTTTGGTGTCAGCATCATGTTATGCTTTAGCTATTTAAAAATAGCAGATCTACAAGCTCATATCGCGCCACCGAGTGGCGCGATATGAGCTGAATGGGTCAGAATGGGTCAGAATGGGTTAAACCAATGGTTCTCAAACCTCTTCATATCAAGGATCCCCAAAAAGCCTACAGTATGGGTTCTGAACAGATTGTGTGCCAGGGTCTCCCCATACAAGACTGTTATGTGATTGAACAGATGAAGTGTGGAGATCAGTAGTCAGTGGTGTAGTGCGTGTATAAATGTATGTGTGTGCGTGTGTGTGTGTGTGTGTGTGTGTGTGTGTGTGTGTGTGTGTGTATGTGTGTGCGTGTTGTATGGATTAACAGACATGTTGAGAAGCGTCCATGGTGGAGTGCAGGATCGAGGCAAATGAAAGGAACAGACCTGGGGAAGGACTGGGGAAGCAGGCATTTATAGGGCGTCGACACCCGGGCCCAGGTGCGAGCCACTTAGGCTGATCATCATGATTAGGCTCTGCTCCCCAATCCTATTGGATACAAAGAACAGAGGTTACTATAGGGCAAACAGTAAACACAACATACCTAAACCAGACAACCTAAGAGTAATATACATATAACACACAATATAGGGAACCGTCACAAGACTTTGGTTGTTGTTTACTCATTCACTGCCATTGAGGAATATATTTGTCATTTCAATCCGTCAAGACCAAGACGTGTTGTCAGGTTGGTTTTCAGTGGTTGATTGATTGACTTTATTAACTTAACAGTTTGCAAAGACAAGAACAGGAGAGTTCAGTAGTCTTAACAGTTAACACATTAACTGCCAGGTATTCGTTCGTTCGTTCGTTCGTTCGTTCGTTCATTCATTCATTCCTCCACCACTGCTAGTGGATTTCAGTGAAGACCCTTTTTTGAAGGCCCACAGGACGCGAGACGTGAACCGGATGTAAACAAATCAAATGCTGTGTTGAGTGACGGACAATTGTATTTTCTTTCACCCCAAAAAAATAATGTTGTAACCGCGGTCATCGGTTCTTTAGTTATGGGCCGTTGAATAAAGCTTGTTTTGACCCAAAACGCAATCTGGGAAAAGAATCAGAGACAAATGTAGTTTTGTAAATCTGTTTACACTGAGGCTGATGGAGACAGAGTTTTCACTTCGGGTTAATTAGTGTGGTTGCCCTAACAGACAGTGCTACCAGACTATAATACAAGTAAGACGCGAGAACGCGGGAAGCAAACGCAGGGTAGTATCGACACACATACAGTTTTGGCCAGCTCTTTTTTAAAGTTTTTTATTTATTTATTGTTGTTTTAAAGCAGTAACAGACTGTTCCGTTAGGACTGTGACTACTTAGCTAACGTTAGTCCATACACACACTAGTACACATAGCCTAGGACACACAGACATTCAGTGTCGTTGTTAAGCAGCGGCGGGTGGTGTAACAGCGGGACACACAGACATTCAGCCCTTGCTGTCTAGCTGCGCCCTCTGGTGTGTCGTTGTTGAGCAGCAGTAAACAGGACTGTGACTGCTTAGCTAACGTTAGCCCATATGCACACACTAGTACACATAGCCTAGTTACAGACAGTGTCGTTGTGACAGTATTATTTTTATGTTGGGCCTAGTACAGCAAGTTACAGCAAGTACAGTGTCGTTGTTAAGCAGCGGCGGGTGGTGTAACAGCGGGACACACAGACATTCAGCCCTTGCTGTCTAGCTGCGTCAGCCCTTGCTGTCTAGCTGCACCCTCTGGTGGCGGGCGGGTGGTGTAACAGCGTGACACACAGACATTCAGCCCTTGCTGTCATACTAAGTGGCTCACTGCGTTCGCAAACACGTTTTTTACAGTTGTATCCGTCGCCTAGCAACCTAGAAGCATTCATATGTTGGCGAAGAGCGCCATCTATCGTAAAGCACTGAAAAGACCATTGAAGAGCGCCATCTATCGTAAAGCACTGAAAAGACCATTGAAGAGCGCCATCTATCGTAAAGCACTGAAAAGACCATTGAAGAGCGCCACCTATCGTAAACCACTGAAAAGACCATTGAAGAGCGCCACCTATCGTAAAGCACTGAAAAGACCATTGAAGAGCGCCACCTATC
>NC_139702.1:827487-862487 GCF_964188405.1 Protomyctophum parallelum | reverse complement strand
GCTCCATTACAGAGACCTCTATGCTCTGTGCAATAAGAAGTACAGGCCAGCTCCATTACAGAGACCGCTATGCTCTGTGCAATAAGAAGTACAGGCCAGCTCCATTACAGAGACCTCTATGCTCTGTGCAATAAGAAGTACAGGCCAGCTCCATTACAGAGACCGCTATGCTCTGTGCAATAAGAAGTACAGGCCAGCTCCATTACAGAGACCTCTATGCTCTGTGCAATAAGAAGAACAGGCCAGCTCCATTACAGAGACCTCTATGCTCTGTGCAATAAGAAGTACAGGCCAGCTCCATTACAGAGACCTCTATGCTCTGTGCAATAAGAAGAACAGGCCAGCTCCATTACAGAGACCGCTATGCTCTGTGCAATAAGAAGAACAGGCCAGCTCCATTACAGAGACCTCTATGCTCTGTGCAATAAGAAGTACAGGCCAGCTCCATTACAGAGACCTCTATGCTCTGTGCAATAAGAAGTACAGGCCAGCTCCATTACAGAGACCTCTATGCTCTGTGAAGTACAGGCCAGCTCCATTACAGAGACCGCTCTATGCTCTGTGCAATAAGCGTTGTTTTGACCAGAAACTACGTCCGGGACGGGGATTTAGATAAAAGTGACGCACACGGTACGGGTGCATGCGCAAATTAAGATGGTGGAATCTGTTCTCGAGAGATTTCTTCCAACCTAGCCTGAAAGAGCCCTATGCTTTTCTGGGCATAGAGAGGCGGAGCAAACTAGCGCTGGAAACCGACGCCGACTTCCTATTGGTTCAACCAACCTATGAGCCCCCCCTCCCCCCCCCCCCCCCCCCCCCCTCCTCCCCGCCCCAGTAGAACGTCACCACATTTGACTGCACTGTGTGCACTGCCATTGGTTAGCGAAATACAAGGTTCACTCCCACTTATATGCTTCTCCTGGCTCGTTCGCCCAGGGTTTATTTTTTTTTATTATTTTTTTCCTTTGAAAAACTTTCAGCCTGATTGGAGGAAACTGATAACCCTTCAGCCTGATTGGAGGAAACTGATAACCCTTCAGCCTGATTGGAGGAAACTGATAACCCAACTAGAAAATGTATTTTCTGGTTATTATCCCATTCTGAACGGGAACCCATGTTGGTGTTAGCATCATGTTATGCTTTAGCTATTTAAAAATAGCAGATCTACAAGCTCATATCGCGCCACCTCGCGATACCTCGTGGCGCGATACCGAGTGGCGCGATACCGAGTGGCGCGATACGAGCTTGTAGGTCTGCTATTTTTGAAAAATCGAAGAGCGACTGACATTTTTAGAATCTGATCTCAGGTCAGAATGGGTTCATCAGACCAGTGTGTGTCCGGCGGAAACCTCGTATGAATCTGATCTCAGGTCAGAATGGGTTCATCAGACCAGTGTGTGTCCGGCGGAAACCTCGTATGAATCTGATCTCAGGTCAGAATGGGTTATAGAGCTGGAGACAGTGGAGAGCTATTTTGTAGAATGTTTGCCTTTTTTATGTCCAGAATCAGTATGCTGCTGTTCATCATGTGGCTATAAGTATATGATACAGCTAAAGTGTGTGTGTGTGTGTGTGTGTGTGTGTGTGTGTGTGTGTGTGTGTGTGTGTGTGTGTGTGTGTGTGTGTGTGTGTGTGTGTGTGTGTGTGTGTGTGTGTGTGTGTGTGTGTGTGTGTGTGTGTGTGTGTGTGTGTGTGTGTGTGTGTGTGTGTGTGTGTCTCAGGGTGGGGGGCAGGGTGCCCAGTCAGCCGTTCTGCGCCGTCGGCTTTTTCCCTTTTTCTTCTCGCTGCAGCATCGCTCGGCCCTGCCCTACATACACACACACACACACACACACACACACACACACACACACACACACACACACACACACACACACACACACAGTGTCCCATCTTCCCTTTCAGAGTGGCTGGCTGTGATGAATGTCATGTCATTGTCTTGGACAATTCACCCAAAAACATCATTCCTGCTTTCTTAAGGTTTCTGAGTGGTGCTAGCCACTCCTATGCGGAGCTATGTGTGTGTGTATGTATGTATGTATGTATGCATGTGTACAGTACTTACGTGTCTGGTAGAGCGTGCACACACACACACACACACACACACACACACACACACACACACACACATGGGCCTATTGCTACGAGGAGGCAGAGTTTTGCAAAACACATTTTTTGACAGTATACTTCCTACATCATGCCATCATGTCATTGAAATAAACAAGTCTGTCAGATTTTTCATATTCCATGACAATGGCTAACAGGTGTGTATGTATATATATATATGTTGTCGTGCTTGATGAGAATGGTTCAAGATGGAGTGCCATGATATTTATACTGTTTCTGTTTTGTTGTTGTTTGTTTTTCTGTGGAGTTGACATTACTCTAAGTGACCCCCGGGTGTGGTGGTTATAATATTCTAATATGTCTTTCCTGTGTATTTTTGGTTTCTTCCTGAAAGCTGAAAGCCTTTGAATCAAACGACCCACTCAAAATGCACCACTTTAGTGACACACAGAAATCATCCTCTTCCCTAGCTCTGGTCCATAGCCTTCTACTGCTTCTACCATTCTGCCCTACAGTAAGGCTAGGGGCTGAGGGGCTCAGCCTCAGCCAGAGCCTGATCTTCACAGTGGTTTAATGTGCACTGAGTTGATTGATTGGGCCATAAAAGTGTCAAACTTGTTCTCTGCTCGTTAGTGTTCTCTCTAATCAATTAAAGCATGAAAGACGACCTGTCTGATGCCTGTCAGAGGGAGGAGGGGGGGGGGGTGTTTTACCTTTAACTCAGAGTGCCCCAGATTCCCTCTTTCTCCTATATGCCCAGCCTTGTCTGTTTGTGTGTTCCCCATACCGATGATTTGATTGGCTGAGAGCGAAGTACGCGTTGAGGGTTAAAAATCACACCCGTGTGAAGTGAGGGGCGCTCTTATCATGGTATTATGTTCATAACGTAACATGTCCATTTGCTCGTCCACATAATGACGTAAATTCTCCATTCATTGTCAACGGGAATTTAATCCATTCTGAACGGGCACCCATTTTGGTGTCAGCATCATGTTATGCTTTAGCTATTGAAAAATAGCAGATCTACAAGCTCGTATCGCGCCACCGAGTGGCGCGATACGAGCTTGTAGGTCTGCTATTTTTGAAAAAACTGACATTTTTAGAATCTGATCTCAGGTCAGAATGGGTTAATCAGACCAGTGTGTGTCCAGTGGAAACCTCGTATGAATCTGATCTCAGGTCAGAATGGGTTAATATAGGAGGGGCTATAGTGCCCCCCCCTCAAAAGGGAGGACAGACAAGTGAAGACGGACACATTTGTGATTGGCCGGAATGAGATGATGATGTACAGTATGATGATGTACTGTATGATGATGTATGATACATTTACTCATGTATACTGTAGTAAAGTAACCAAATACATTTACTCATGTATACTGTAGTAAAGTAACCAAATACATTTACTCATGTATACTGTAGTAAAGTAACCAAATACATTTACTCATGTATACTGTAGTAAAGTAACCAAATACATTTACTCATGTATACTGTAGTAAAGTAACCAAATACATTTACTCATGTATACTGTAGTAAAGTAACCAAATACATTTACTCATGTATACTGTAGTAAAGTAACCAAATACATTTACTCATGTATACTGTAGTAAAGTAACCAAATACATTTACTCATGTATACTGTAGTAAAGTAACCAAATACATTTACTCATGTATACTGTAGTAAAGTAACCAAATACATTTACTCATGTATACTGTAGTAAAGTAACCAAATACATTTACTCATGTATACTGTAGTAAAGTAACCAAATACATTTACTCATGTATACTGTAGTAAAGTAACCAAATACATTTACTCATGTATACTGTAGTAAAGTAACCAAATACATTTACTCATGTATACTGTAGTAAAGTAACCAAATACATTTACTCATGTATACTGTAGTAAAGCAGCAGCACTACTGTACTGTGTGTAGCCTTTTTTAATGAGATGATGATCATTGATGTACTCAGGGTTCCCCAATAGGCGGCCCGCGGGCCATTTGCGGCCCACAGAGCGCCCCCTTGTGGCCCATGAAAGAATTTCCAAAAAAATAAAACAAATGTTTTTTTTTGTTGTTTTTTTTCTTTTTTAAGGGTCCCAGATATAAATGGCATTAAATGGGGGTCAGTAGCCTATGCATGTCAAACTGGGCATCCTTTTCAAATGGGGTCTTGCCCTGAAAATGAATTTTCAGGGCAAGACCTCGACCTCGCACGTGCAGACTCGGCCCCCAGCCTGGTACGCTAGTCAAAATATGGCCCTTGAGGAAAAATAATTGGGGAACCCTGATGTACTGTATGATGATGTATGATGATAATCATCATCCTCCCACTGTCCTCCAGATCCTAGACGCCTCGTCTTCCCATTGGCTCCTGTCAGCCATCGCTGCTCTCCCAGTTCTGGGAATGTCAGTCCAGTGTCCCTGGAGACTGTGTCAGGATATGCATTATGCATGAGGGGGATATGGATGACGTTTGGGTGGTTCAGTGGTAAAGAGGAGATGGTGTCAGGATATGTATTATGCATGAGGGGGACATGTATGAGGTTGGGGCGGTGGTTCAGTGGTAAAGAGGCCAGATGGGAACCGCAAGGTTCCCAGTTCGAACCCTGTGGGCTCCCCCAGAGTTAGTGTCGAAGTAGCCTGACCTAAGCAGAGACATTTCTGGTCTAGAGGGGCGGGTCGCGCCTCAGAAATGCGCGCACCCTGATTGGATCTCATCGATCTGTCCGTCACCCCTGGCCCCTCCTCTCCCCCCTAGTGCAGCGCTACGTCACATCATTTAGAGCGACGCCCACCCGGAAGGGTTGACTCCCACTTTTAGACTGGTTCAGCCCACGGCTTTTTCCAGGCTTTCATCTTTCGCGCAGACGAAATGAAAGCCTGGCTATCGAGGCTACTGGCAGATCAACCCCTGGTCTGGATGATTGGGGGAGCCGCCATAGCAGGATATCTGATATTTACTTCACTCTACGATGTTCTACGGTTGTTGTTATTGGCGGCAGTTCATCAGAGATATGCTTTGTTTGGATGGGTTTACCAGGAGATGTTTTTAACACACATGAGAGCGCCCCTCACTTCACACAGGTGTGATTTCCTTTTAACCCATTCTGACCTGAGATCAGATTCATACGAGGTTTCCACTGGACACACACTGGTCTGATTAACCCATTCTGACCTGAGATCAGATTAAAAAAATGTCAGTCGCTCTTCGATTTTTTTCAAAAATAGCAGACCTACAAGCTCGTATCGCGCCACTCGGTGGCGCGATATGAGCTTGTAGATCTGCTATTTTTCAATAGCTAAAGCATAACATGATGCCAACACCAAAATGGGTGCCCGGTCAGAATGGGTTAATCTAATGTGTGAGGGTTATTGTGCGGTGTGATTTGATGAGAATGTTAACAGTGTTGAAGCCAATATACTGTACAATGGATTCACAATTGTTTTGTGGCTCAGTATTGATCTATAGTGGGATACAGAATGACTGTAGCAGAGTGTTTCCATGCAGTGAACCAACATGCACAATAGCAGCACCCTGACTCTGTTTGACCAGAATGGATCAGAGCCTTAATTGGTATCATCGGTGACAGCCCTATGAATGTAGTGACGGAGTGACGTGAGTGGCGTCCAAACGTCTTAGCTGTTGTAAAGAGGTAAAAGCAGCGTGCGTGCGTGCGTGCGTGCGTGCGTGCGTGCGTGCGTGCGTGTGTGTGTGCGTGCGTGCGTGTCCAACATATCCTGGTAGTTGTCGTATAGAGGTAAAAGTGTGTAAACCACAAGGCCTCGTGGGACTGATTGTTTCTGCTTCTGGCAGCCTGCAAGAAACATGACGCTGATCCACTGCTGCAGCTGGCAGCGGGCGGAAAGTAACCGAATACATTTACTCATGTATACTGTAGGAAAGTAACCAAATACATTTACTCATGTATACTGTAGGAAAGTAACCAAATACATTTACTCATGTATACTGTAGTAAAGTAACCGAATACATTTACTCATGTATACTGTAGGAAAGTAACCAAATACATTTACTCATGTATACTGTAGTAAAGTAACCAAATACATTTACTCATGTATACTGTAGGAAAGTAACCAAATACATTTACTCATGTATACTGTAGTAAAGTAACCAAATACATTTACTCATGTATACTGTAGTAAAGTAACCAAATACATTTACTCATGTATACTGTAGTAAAGTAACCAAATACATTTACTCATGTATACTGTAGTAAAGTAACCAAATACATTTACTCATGTATACTGTAGTAAAGTAACCAAATACATTTACTCATGTATACTGTAGTAAAGTAACCAAATACATTTACTCATGTATACTGTAGTAAAGTAACCAAATACATTTACTCATGTATACTGTAGTAAAGTAACCAAATACATTTACTCATGTATACTGTAGTAAAGTAACCAAATACATTTACTCATGTATACTGTAGTAAAGTAACCAAATACATTTACTCATGTATACTGTAGTAAAGTAACCAAATACATTTACTCATGTATACTGTAGTAAAGTAACCAAATACATTTACTCATGTATACTGTAGTAAAGTAACCAAATACATTTACTCATGTATACTGTAGTAAAGTAACCAAATACATTTACTCATGTATACTGTAGTAAAGTAACCAAATACATTTACTCATGTATACTGTAGTAAAGTAACCAAATACATTTACTCATGTATACTGTAGTAAAGTAACCAAATACATTTACTCATGTATACTGTAGTAAAGTAACCAAATACATTTACTCATGTATACTGTAGTAAAGTAACCAAATACATTTACTCATGTATACTGTAGTAAAGTAACCAAATACATTTACTCATGTATACTGTAGTAAAGTAACCAAATACATTTACTCATGTATACTGTAGTAAAGTAACCAAATACATTTACTCATGTATACTGTAGTAAAGTAACCAAATACATTTACTCATGTATACTGTAGTAAAGTAACCAAATACATTTACTCATGTATACTGTAGTAAAGTAACCAAATACATTTACTCATGTATACTGTAGTAAAGTAACCAAATACATTTACTCATGTATACTGTAGTAAAGTAACCAAATACATTTACTCATGTATACTGTAGTAAAGTAACCAAATACATTTACTCATGTATACTGTAGTAAAGTAACCAAATACATTTACTCATGTATACTGTAGTAAAGTAACCAAATACATTTACTCATGTATACTGTAGTAAAGTAACCAAATACATTTACTCATGTATACTGTAGTAAAGTAACCAAATACATTTACTCATGTATACTGTAGTAAAGTAACCAAATACATTTACTCATGTATACTGTAGTAAAGTAACCAAATACATTTACTCATGTATACTGTAGTAAAGTAACCAAATACATTTACTCATGTATACTGTAGTAAAGTAACCAAATACATTTACTCATGTATACTGTAGTAAAGTAACCAAATACATTTACTCATGTATACTGTAGTAAAGTAACCAAATACATTTACTCATGTATACTGTAGTAAAGTAACCAAATACATTTACTCATGTATACTGTAGTAAAGTAACCAAATACATTTACTCATGTATACTGTAGTAAAGTAACCAAATACATTTACTCATGTATACTGTAGTAAAGTAACCAAATACATTTACTCATGTATACTGTAGTAAAGTAACCAAATACATTTACTCATGTATACTGTAGTAAAGTAACCAAATACATTTACTCATGTATACTGTAGTAAAGTAACCAAATACATTTACTCATGTATACTGTAGTAAAGTAACCAAATACATTTACTCATGTATACTGTAGTAAAGTAACCAAATACATTTACTCATGTATACTGTAGTAAAGTAACCAAATACATTTACTCATGTACAGTATACTGTAGTAAAGCAGCAGCACTACTGTACTGTGTGTAGCCTTTTTTAATGAGATGATGATCATTGATGTACTTTGTACTGTATGATGATGTACTGTATGATGATGTACTGTATGATGATGTATGATGATAATCATCATCCTCCCACTGTCCTCCAGATCCTAGACGCCTCGTCTTCCCATTGGGTCCTGTCAGCCATCGCTGCTCTCCCAGTTCTGGGAATGTCAGTCCAGTGTCCCTGGAGACTGTGTCAGGATATGTATTATGCATGAGGGGGATATGTATGAGGTTGGTGGAGGCGGTGGTTCAGTGGTAAAGAGGCCAGATGGGAACCGCAAGGTTCCCAGTTCGAACCCTGTGGGCTCCCCCAGAGTTAGTGTCGAAGTAGCCTGACCTAAGCAGAGACATTTCTGGTCTAGAGGGGCGGGTCGCGCCTCAGAAATGCGCGCACCCTGATTGGATCTCATCGATCTGTCCGTCACCCCCGGCCCCTCCTCTCCCCCCTAGTGCAGCGCTACGTCACATCATTTAGAGCGACGCCCACCCGGAAGGGTTGACTCCCACTTTTAGACTGGTTCAGCCCACGGCTTTTTCCAGGCTTTCATCTTTCGCGCAGACGAAATGAAAGCCTGGGTATCGAGGCTAGTGTCGAAGTAGCCTGAGCTAACGTGTTAGGTTTCTGGTCTAGAGGGGCGGGTCGTGGCTCAGATTTGCGCACGCCCTGATTGGATCTCATCGATCTGTCCGTCACCCCCGGCCCCTCCTCTCCCCCCTAGTGCAGCGCTATACGTCACATCATTTGGAGCGACGCCCACCCGGAAGGGTTGACTCCCACTTTTAGACCAGAGTGGCCAATGCGTTCCTCCAGGCTTTACATTTTTGCACCAACAAAAATGAAAGCCTGGTACCGAGGCTAGTGTCGAAGTGTCCTTGAGCAGACACCTCTAATTGCTCCTGATGTGCTGGTTGGTGCCTTGCAATGGCCATCACTGTATGAATGTGTGTGTGTGAGTGGGTGATTGTAATGCACAATCTATGTAAAGCGCCTTGGATAAATGCACTATACACGTATAAATGCACCATTTCAAGTGGCAAACTTTTAATTAAATACACTTTTTTTAGGGGCATGTAATGTGATCTACCTGCACAGCCCTTGTGATCTACTGGCAGATCAACCCCTGGTCTGGATGATTGGGGGAGCCGCCATAGCAGGATATCTGATATTTACTTCGCTCTACCACGTTCTACGGTTGTTGTTATTGGCGGCAGTTCACCAGAGATCTGCTCTTTGTTTGGATGGGTTTTCCAGGAGATGTTTTTAACACACATGAGAGCGCCCCTCACTTCACACAGGTGTGATTTCCTTTTAACCCATTCTGACCTGAGATCAGATTCATACGAGGTTTCCACTGGACACACACTGGTCTGATTAACCCATTCTGACCTGAGATCAGATTCTAAAAATGTCAGTCGCTCTTCGATTTAAAAAAAAAAATAGCAGACCTACAAGCTCGTATCGCGCCACTCGGTGGCGCGATACGAGCTTGTAGATCTGCTATTTTTCAATAGCTAAAGCATAACATGATGCCAACACCAAAATGGGTGCCCGGTCAGAATGGGTTAATCTAATGTGTGAGGGTTATTGTGCGGTGTGATTTGACGAGAACGTTAACCGTGTTGAAGCCAATATACTGTACAATGGATTCACAATTGTTTTGTGGCTCAGTATTGATCTATAGTGGGATACAGAATGATTGTAGCAGAGTGTTTCCATGCAGTGAACCAACATTAGCACAATAGCAGCACCCTGACTCTGTTTGACCAGAATGGATCAGAGCCTTAATTGGTATCATCGGTGACAGCCCTATGAATGTAGTGACGGAGTGACGTGTGTGGTGTCCACACGTCTTAGCTGTTGTAAAGAGGTAAAAGCAGCGTGCGTGCGTGCGTGCGTGTGTGCGTGCGTGTGCGTGTGCGTGTGCGTGTGCGTGTGTGTGCGTGCGTGCATGTCCAACACGTCCTGGTAGTTGTTGTGAATACCGGAAGACTCGACCCGGTGCTTGCCCGTTTTTCCTCCCGGAGTTTTCCCCAGTGAGGGGGATAACTTTGTAATATGCTATTGGCTGTTTGTATTCTTTTTGGAAAAATATTAAAAGATACTCCTGTGGAAAGGCTATATTATTTGACTTATATTGAACCTATAAACAATTTAGTATTATTTAGTATATGTAAGGTTTTGCCCCCTCAAATGGTACCTCGTCAGATAATCCCCACATATCCTACAACAACTTCTGTGAACAGACTTCACTGTAGTAGCTTTTCATAGATTATATTTGTACTAATTTGTTCTGCTGTCATGAAAGTTTATAGTTAGAGAAATTCAAAGTCCAGCCGTCTGCTGTCCAGCCTCTGCCATTAACCCCTCACTGGGGAGAATTCTGGGAGGAAAACAGAAACGGGGCGAGTCTTCTTGTTACCGTTGTTGTCTAGAGGTAAAACTGTGTAAACCACAAGGCCTCGTGGGACTGATTGTTTCTGCTTCTGGCAGCCTGCAAGAAACATGACGCTGATCCACTGCTGCAGCTGGCAGCGGGCGGAAAGTAACCGAATACATTTACTCATGTATACTGTAGGAAAGTAACCAAATACATTTACTCATGTATACTGTAGGAAAGTAACCAAATACATTTACTCATGTATACTGTAGGAAAGTAACCAAATACATTTACTCATGTATACTGTAGGAAAGTAACCAAATACATTTACTCATGTATACTGTAGGAAAGTAACCAAATACATTTACTCATGTATACTGTAGTAAAGTAACCAAATACATTTACTCATGTATACTGTAGGAAAGTAACCAAATACATTTACTCATGTATACTGTAGTAAAGTAACCAAATACATTTACTCATGTATACTGTAGGAAAGTAACCAAATACATTTACTCATGTATACTGTAGTAAAGTAACCAAATACATTTACTCATGTATACTGTAGTAAAGTAACCAAATACATTTACTCATGTGTACTGTAGTAAAGTAACCAAATACATTTACTCATGTGTACTGTAGTAAAGTAACCGAATACATTTACTCATGTATACTGTAGGAAAGTAACCAAATACATTTACTCATGTATACTGTAGTAAAGTAACCAAATACATTTACTCATGTATACTGTAGTAAAGTAACCAAATACATTTACTCATGTATACTGTAGTAAAGTAACCAAATACATTTACTCATGTATACTGACTCCCTTCCCTGCCAAAGGCCCATTCAGTGCCTTATTCAAGGGGCAAAACTTACCCCGGGTCTTAATTCAATATAACTAATGCTGAAAGAAATACCTGAAAACGGGACTGGAATGGGTGACCAACAACAACAACAACAAATTAGTGCTGAACATTCAGGGAAAATGTTGAATAATGTAGAGATTGAGCAGGTGGAGGAATCAAAGTGAACTGACTCCAGATTGAGCAGGTGGAGGAATCAAAGTGAACTGACTCCAGATTGAGCAGGTGGAGGAATCAAAGTGAACTGACTCCAGATTGAGCAGGTGGAGGAATCAAAGTGAACTGACTCCAGATTGAGCAGGTGGAGGAATCAAAGTGAACTGACTCCGCCAGATGGTGGAATCAAAGTGAACTGACTCCGCCAGATGGTGTTGGTATTGATTCACAAGTTCACAACACAGCTTCCATCTGGAGACGCTCAGGGGCTGGCGCTGTACCGTCCCGGCCTGGGTTCTGACCAATCAGCGGCAGCTACGGGGGCGGGATCTTCCAATCACCTTCCAAGTAGCTTGGAAATGAGGGACGGCCTTCTTCAGTGATTGGGCTACAGTGATCCCAGATGGAAGTTGGTCTTCAGTGATTGGGCTACAGTGATCCCAGATGGAAGTTGGTCGTGAAACAAACGTGAAGTTAGAATCAAAGCTCTTCTGTTGAGACATTTAGATCTTGCGAAAGGTCATGTCTCACCTTTTGATTGATTGAAATATGTATTAACAGTTTGCAGAATTTACAGTACATTTCAAGCACAAACTCAATACAAAGACTGTTAACTGTGAGTGGACGACCCAATTAAGCATTACACTTGTTTACAACAGGGTCCACATTGTCCAATTCATCAAAACATTTAGAGACGTACAAACATTTAGAGACAAATAGACATTTCTATGTAGCTAAAGAACAGAACAGGAATTCATCATATAGGAAGCAAAAAGGGAAAAGATACATATACAGTGAGGGGAGATGGGGGGGGGGGGGGGGGGGGGTCGGGGGATTCAGATTTTACAGAGGCCAGTTTCGAATTGCAGCCGTCCGTAGGTGCCCTTTGAGAGCGGTTTTGAAGGAGTCAAGGGATTCACATGTCTTAATGACTGTTGGTAGGGAGACACAGGTTCTGACACAGATTCTGAGCTGATGGTCAAGATGACATTTATCCCCTGAGCGAGCAGGCAGACTCTATTATGTCAATGGTAAAAAATGTCAGCACTTGCGCAGGCAACCGGGTTCAAATCCGGAGTAGAAGAGGAAAGTTACTTTTGCTATTTTTATTTTTATTTTTATTTTCAGTTTTGGACACCTGACAGAGTGAGACGATAAGCTTATTAAAAATGAGGCTAAAATATGAATCATTCATTTGATCATGCAAGAGGGCAGTGGTGGGATAAAAGTATTCACATTATTTACTCTAGTAAAAGTATCAATACTGTGTAGTAAGTAAAAGTATTCACATTATTTACTATAGTAAAAGTATCAATACTGTGTAGTAAGTAAAAGTCCGGAATGTCTTGAGTAAAAGTACAAAAGTATTGGTATAAAAATGTACTTGAGACAATGTATGCCAAGTGTTTAGGTATTAAACTCTCCTGTGCCAAACACGAGAACACGAGAAATGTTAAAAGAGTATTAACCGTATTTACTGTATTTTAGCTTTCCGTCACTAGGCTTCCATGGTGTGACGTCATTGAAATCCAAAAACTCTATCCATGCACACGCAATCTTTTAGTGGCTTGTTTAGAGGCTCCGATTGAGGTGATATGGGGTGAGGGACGATGTTAGGAGCTTAATAACATTGATCGCGACCTCCTGGTTAGCATATAACGCTAGACTTACATATAACGCTAGACTAGGGTCTGACTCAAAAAGTGACTAACTGATTACTACTTCCGGACTCCGGTTCACAGTGGCAAATCACAGGGTCCGTTTCGTGCATTTGTTGGCACTGGCTCACAATGTGACACATTGTGAGCTTGTGATTGTCTAAGGCAACAGGCGGCTCTAGAGCACACCCCTAGTGGCTCCCTGTAGCATTAAAAAGAATCGATGAAAATGTATAATGTTATTTTTTTCACATTACTATTTTTCATTCATGGTTTCTGTAGGAGTCCCAAACGTGACAAACATTCTTAATATTTATTCTACACATTTTTACAAAATTGGAAAACGTAAGTTTCAACACAACAAAAAAATTGCGTCATAGCATGCGACACACAGCCAGGTGTCTTATTATAAACAATGGTGTGAGAGGCTGCTGCCTGCTACGCTACTATGGCTACGCTACTATGGCTACGCTACTATGGCTACGCTACTATGGCTACGCTACTATGGCTACGCTACTATGGCTTCTACAGGGAGACAAAGGAAGACAGAGGATTTAACAGTTCGTGGACAGAGGCTTTTGCCTTCACAGTGCCTGTATGTTTAATCTGCAGTGAGAAGCTATCAAACAACATAAAAAGTAACGTTGAAACGTTGAATTTCCAGGGAAAGCATGCTAAATTCTGCTAGTTTCGTTGCAACCCGGGAGATAATAAAGCCTGGCAAGCTGCATTATAATGCGTACATTTTCTTTGCGGCTCCAGATAGATTTAGATTCTTTCTTTTTTTTTGTCGAAAATGGCTCTTTCAACATCTTGGGTTGCCGACCCCTGGTCTAAGGGTTTGAGGTTTGAGGTCAGATGTAGAGTTGCAGATCTAGGTGATGATCCAGTCTTCTCCATGTATGGCTATCCAGGGTTTGATGAGGTCAGTGTCGTGATCTTCAGATATGGAGTCAACCATATATGGAGCAGGTCACGTCACGAGGCGGGATGGACTGATGGCCATATATGGTGGCGTGACTGAGCAGACGGACAGGTTATGCAGGTTTTCATAGTAATCTGTGACCTACTGACGCAGTAATATTCACAATCTACAAAGTAACTACTGTAGCAACACAGTTTTCAAATAATTGCACTGAAGTAAAAGTATAATATATGCCTCTGAGATAGAAGTAAAAAGTACTGTATATATGGAAATACTGCAGTACTCGAGTAAATGCACACCACTGCAAGAGAGCAACACTTCACAGAGAGAGAGAGAGAGCTAGAGAGAGAGAGAGAGAGAGAGAGAGAGAGCAACACTTCACAGCACCACTAACTGTATTCAGAGAGAGAGAGAGAGAGAGGGAGAGAGAGAGAGAGAGAGAGAGAGCAACACTTCACAGCACCAGTAACTGTATTCAGAGAGAGAGAGAGAGAGAGAGAGAGAGAGAGAACAAGACTTCTGCAGGTTTTAGAAAAAAAGGTTTTACTGCAATGTGATATCTTATTTAAAATTCAAATGTTCAAATGGACTGAACCTACGTGTTTATTTGAGGTGTGTGTGTGTGTGTGTGTGTGTGTGTGTGTGTGTGTGTGTGTGTGTGTGTGTGTGTGTGTGTGTGTGTGTGTGTGTGTGTGTGTGTGTGTGTGTGTGTGTGCACGTGTGCGACGTGCGCGCGTGTATTGAGGGAGACGTTATGAAGCAGGATGTTTCATTCCTTTATTCCTTCAGAGAACAAAGAATCAGGCCAGCAAAGTAGGACAACTAAATATACACACTTATGTCCTCCTCGCACACACACACACACACACACACGCACACACACACACGCACACACACACGCACACGCACACGCACACGCACACGCACACACACACACACACACACACACAAACAGTTCCTTACTTAAGTATTTTGAGTGTGTGACTTTGATGTGACTCTTTTAGTCATCTCGGTGCTCCACAGAGACATCAGTGATGAGCCGGGACAACGCCGGGACAACAACGCTCCACACGTCCCAAACTCTGGGACAACGCTCCACACGTCCCAAACTCTGGGACAACAACGCTCCACACGTCCCAAACTCTGGGACAACGCTCCACACGTCCCAAACTCTGGGACAACAACGCTCCACACGTCCCAAACTCTGGGACAACAACGCTCCACACGTCCCAAACTCTGGGACAACAACGCTCCACACGTCCCAAACTCTGGGACAACGCTCCACACGTCCCAAACTCTGGGACAACGCTCCACACGTCCCACACTCTGGGACAACGCTCCACACGTCCCAAACTCTGGGACAACGCTCCACACGTCCCAAACTCTGGGACAACGCTCCACACGTCCCAAACTCTGGGACAACGCTCCACACGTCCCAAACTCTGGGACAACGCTCCACACGTCCCAAACTCTGGGACAACGCTCCACACGTCCCAAACTCTGGGACAACGCTCCACACGTCCCAAACTCTGGGACAACGCTCCACACGTCCCAAACTCTGGGACAACGCTCCACACGTCCCAAACTCTGGGACAACGCTCCACACGTCCCAAACTCTTCTCCCTTCTGGCTCCAAAACTGTGGAATGCACTTCCCATTGCAGTCAGAACTGCAGCATCACTCCCAATCTTCCGCCGTAGTCTGAAAACCCACATTTTTAGACTCCATCATGGCCCATAGCACTTACCCTAACCCCTTAGATAGCACTTCTGTAGACTTAGATAGCATTTGATACAGACAGCACTATAATTGCATTGTATATAGTCATAGCACGTCATAGTACATATGTATAGCATAGTAGTATATATATATATATAGTTTATATGTATAGTCTCATAATATAGATATTCCACTGTTACTTTCTTAGCTTACGCATGTTTCATGATAAATGTTTTTATGTGATGTATTCCCATGCTTTTTTGTTCCTGCTTAATGTAAGTCGCTCTGGATTAAGAGCGTCTGCTAAATGCCTACATTATAAATTGTAAATTGTAGCAGGTGAGGTTCATCACGCAGGACAGTGCCTTGCTCAAGGGCACCTTGCCTGGTCCTGTTCAAGTACAGGTTTTGGCTTGTGCATGGGATCAGAACCAGAGACCTCCCATGGGATGGGATCCAACCAGAGACCTCCCATGGGATGGGATCCAAACAGAGACCTCCTATCTGTAACAACCAAACGGAGACCTCCCAGTTATGGGATGGTCTCTATAACAACCAACTGAAGACCTCCCAGTTATGGGATGGTCTCTATAACAACCAACTGAAGACCTCCCAGTTATGGGATGGTCTCTATAACAACCAACTGAAGACCTCCCAGTTATGGGATGGTCTCTATAACAACCAACTGAAGACCTCCCAGTTATGGGATGGTCTCTATAACAACCAACTGAAGACCTCCCAGTTATGGGATGGTCTCTATAACAACCAACTGAAGACCTCCCAGTTATGGGATGGTCTCTATAACAACCAACTGAAGACCTCCCAGTTATGGGATGGTCTCTATAACAACCAACTGAAGACCTCCCAGTTATGGGATGGTCTCTATAACAACCAGCTGAAGACCTCCCAGGTATGGGATGGTCTCCCTAACTGAAGACCTCCCAGTTATTGGATGGTCTCTATAACAACCAGCTGAAGACCTCCCAGTTATGGGATGGTCTCTATAACAACCAACTGAAGACCTCCCAGTTATGGGATGGTCTCTATAACAACCAACTGAAGACCTCCCAGTTATGGGATGGTCTCTATAACAACCAACTGAAGACCTCCCAGTTATGGGATGGTCTCTATAACAACCAGCTGAAGACCTCCCAGGTATGGGATGGTCTCCCTAACTGAAGACCTCCCAGTTATTGGATGGTCTCTATAACAACCAACAGCGACCACCCAGTTACAAAGCGACCACCCAGTTACAAGGCGACCACCCAGTTACAAGGCGACCACCCAGTTACAAGGCGACCACCCAGTTACAAGGCGACCACCCAGTTACAAGGCGACCACCCAGTTACAAAGCGACCACCCAGTTACAAGGCGACCACCCAGTTACAAGGCGACCACCCAGTTACAAGGCGACCACCCAGTTACAAGCGCGTGCTAAGTAGTGTTAGCAACAGTTAATCAATTTTAGTGTAAAGGTTTGACTGCATTCATCTTTTGGCCATAATATTTGATTTGAACGAATCCTCTCCTCTCTTCACAGTTTGTTCACAGTTCTCCCGCGGGGTCTACGCCATCTTTGGCTTCTACGACAAGAAGTCGGTGAACACCATCACGTCCTTCTGCGAGACGCTGCATGTGTCCTTCATCACGCCCTCCTTCCCCGCCGAGGGCATGAACCAGTTTGTTCTGCAGATGAGGCCTGACATCAAGGGCCCCCTGGTGTCCCTGGTGGAGTACTACAAGTGGGAGAAGTTTGCCTATCTGTATGACAGCGACAGAGGTAACATACAGTCAATGGGGGACAATGTACTCCGTTGTTTTACTTAAGTAAAAGTATCAATACTGCAATGTAGAACTATATACTCTGTTACAAGTGAAGGTATCAAAATGTACGTACTTAAAGTATCAAAAGTAGAAAGTACTCACTATGCAGTTTATAAATGTATACAAATCTTTTGAAAATAGCACATCTACAAGGTGTGTGTGTGTGTGTGTGTGTGTGTGTGTGTGTGTGTGTGTGTGTGTGTGTGTGTGTGTGTGTGTGTGTGTGTGTGTGTGTGTGTGTGTGTGTGTGTGTGTGTGTGTGTGTGTGTGTGTGTGTGTGCGTGCGCAGGTCTGTCCACACTGCAGGTCATCCTAGACACAGCGGCAGAGAAGAAGTGGGTGGTCACTGCCATTAACGTGGGAAACCTGAAAGATGAGAGGAAGGATGAGGCCTACCGCTCTCTGTTCCAGGTACACATGCAGGCACGCACGCACGCACACACACACACACACACACACACACACACACACACACACACACACACACACACACACACACACACACACACACACACACACAACTTGCAACTGATCCACTTAAGCCCTCTAGTGTGAGAGAAATGGACATAAAGGCATAGTTCACACAGCCAGATTGAAGAATCTTTCTTCACACTTGTTTCACATTAAGCTACTTCCATGATCTGTAGCCCAATCGCTGAAGAAGGCTGTCCCTTTTTTCAAGCTACTTGGCAGGTGATTGGTTGGGACCATAGTGTGTGCATGATGTACAGTAGCCTCGCCAGCAGGAAAGTAAACAACCCCCACAAAAGATAGAAGTGTTAACGAACGCCTGATAGCATTATAGGTTTAACACTTTGTGTTAGGTCATGTGTAGGTCGTGTTAGCCTCGGTACCAGGCTTTCATTTTTGTTGGTGCAAAAATGTAAAGCCTGGAGGAACGCATTGGCCGCTCTGGTCTAAAAGTGGAAGTCAACCCTTCCGGGTGGGCGTCGCTCCAAATGATGTGACGTAGCGCTGCACTAGGGGGGAGAGGAGGGGCCGGGGGTGACGGACAGATCGATGAGATCCAATCAGGGCGTGCGCAAATCTCAGCCGCGACCCGCCCCTCTAGACCAGAAACCTGACACGTTAGCTCAGGCTAAGGTCGTGTAGGCTTTTAAAAAGTGTTAGGTCATGTTTTTAGATGCTTTCACGAATTGAAGACGATTTTCCAATTTTAAGGCGCTGGGAAACACAATTGCAACAGGCGCTTCTCCATGGTGTCACAACCGGTCTCACCAAGATCCCGCCCACAGCTGCTGCTGATTGGTTCACCTCCAGATGGAGGCTGTATAGAGCGTCGCAGTCCCTCCCCCTTTCAGAACGACGAGTGGCCCAGGAAATAAATCCCAATGCATTTTCCCCATAGGCTTTTCTTAAAGTATTTATTTAAAGACGGTTACGCCGCGGACAAAGCCAACTCGGATCGTGACAAATCATGACAATGAACACTATGTTTTGGGCCGATCAAATATATTTTTAATATATTTTTATTGGGTTTTTTCCAAATAATTTATAAGAAGAAAAACAAAACAAATAGTGTTGTCTCCTGACTTTATCTTCTTCTTTCTAATGATTTGATCGGCCCCAAAATATTGTGTTCATTGTCATGATTTGTCACGATCCGAGTTGGCTTTGTCCGCGGCGTAACCATCTTTAAATAAATACTTTAAGAAGCCCAGGCCGTAGCGTAACGGTCTGGCCACCGGACTGGTGATCCAGTCGCGGTGTGCCGCGGGTTCGACTCCCGGACCCGACACGGCCTTTACCGCATGTCATCCCCCCATCTCTCTCCCGTTTCCTGTCAGCCTACTTTCTATCCCTTAAAAAATCAATAAAGGCGTAAGCCGCAAAAAAATATCTTAAAAAAAAAAGAATGGGTTAAGAAAAGCCTATGGGCAAAATGCATTGCGATTCATTTCCTGGGCCACTCGTCGGGGAGGGACTGCGACGCTCTATTGTGAACTTGTCAACAGGTTAATGTTCACCCCAAAATGACGTTATTTCTTTGGCTACTAGCTACTCACCCCATGGATTTCTTTTGTTTTTTGTTTGTTTTTGTCGTTTCTTTTCTTACATTTTTATCCCACACTTTTGTAAACCATTTTTCACCCCGTGCCAAATCTGCCAATTGCCCAAACCTGTAATCCTGGGCTGTAGAGGCTACTCTCCCTGTGCCAACCTGGGGAGAGCTGGGAGGGCGGGGGACTTTACGTGTTGCAGCTGTCCGTACTCAGACATACAAACGCATTGCTGCATAATGGAGTGGTTAGGCACAGCTCAAAAATAAATAAAAATAGAAAAAGAAAATAAAAAACACATTTTATGAATGCATTATCAACACCCCTAGAGACTTTACATTCCTTCAAACCGCACACTTTCATGAATATACTATCCACGCCCCTAGAGACCCTATCCTTGCACACACTGCGTTTTATGAATGCACTGTAGGAGGCTCTTCTCCATACAGCAAAACACCGTTTATTCTTCGTAAGGTGACTCAATTTGTCTATGTTGTACACCCAGGTGCCTGGTACCCAGAGCCTTCATTTGTCTATGTTGTACACCCAGGTGCCTGGTACCCAGAGCCTTCTATTATTAGAGAGTTGCATCAATGAGGGGGGGGGGGAGAAAATGGCACCAGTCACGTGGTTCATGTAACTCAAAATAGTGACAAACGCTCATAGACTACAGCGCATTCTGTCAAACTCTGGAAGAAGTTTGAATCATAGAAGTCTATGTAGAAGAGCCGCCATTGGACTGGCCCCATGAAGTGGAGGCAGGTGACGCAGATCCCTAATAGAAGCCTCTGATATTATCAATATCTCATGTGGTTCTCAACCATGTTTTTTACATTTTCCTTGTTTGTTCCTTTGTTTGTTTTTTAGGACCTGGAGATCCGTCGAGAACGGCGTATCATCCTGGACTGTGAGCAAGACAAGGTCAAAGACATCATGGAACAGGTTGGTATACAGTAACCAATACATTACTGTACATCTACTGTACATTATGGAACAGGTTGGTATACAGTAGCTACACTAACCAATACCTTACTGTACATCTACAGTACATCATGGAACAGGTTGGTATACAGTAGCTACACTAACCAATACATTACTGTACATCTACTGTACATTATGGAACAGGTTGGTATACAGTAGCTACACTAACCAATACCTTACTGTACATCTACTGTACATTATGGAACAGGTTGGTATACAGTAGCTACACTAACCAATACCTTACTGTACATCTACTGTACATTATGGAACAGGTTGGTATACAGTAGCTACACTAACCAATACCTTACTGTACATCTACTGTACATTATGGAACAGGTTGGTATACAGTAGCTACACTAACCAATACCTTACTGTACATCTACTGTACATTATGGAACAGGTTGGTATACAGTAGCTACACTAACCAATACCTTACTGTACATCTACTGTACATTAAGGAACAGGTTGGTATGCAGTAGCTACACTAACCAATACCTTACTGTACATCTACTGTACATTATGGAACAGGTTGGTATACAGTAGCTACACTAACCAATACCTTACTGTACATCTACTGTACATTATGGAACAGGTTGGTATACAGTAGCTACACTAACCAATACCTTACTGTACATCTACTGTACATTATGGAACAGGTTGGTATACAGTAGCTACACTAACCAATACCTTACTGTACATCTACTGTACATTAAGGAACAGGTTGGTATACAGTAGCTACACTAACCAATACCTTACTGTACATCTACTGTACATTAAGGAACAGGTTGGTATACAGTAGCTACACTAACCAATACCTTACTGTACATCTACTGTACATTATGGAACAGGTTGGTATACAGTAGCTACACTAACCAATACCTTACTGTACATCTACAGTACATTATGGAACAGGTTGGTATACAGTAGCTACACTAACCAATACCTTACTGTACATCTACTGTACATTATGGAACAGGTTGGTATACAGTAGCTACACTAACCAATACCTTACTGTACATCTACTGTACATTATGGAACAGGTTGGTATACAGTAGCTACACTAACCAATACCTTACTGTACATCTACTGTACATCATGGAACAGGTTGGTATACAGTAGCTACACTAACCAATACCTTACTGTACATCTACTGTACATTATGGAACAGGTTGGTATACAGTAGCTACACTAACCAATACCTTACTGTACATCTACTGTACATCATGGAACAGGTTGGTATACAGTAGCTACACTAACCAATACCTTACTGTACATCTACTGTACATTATGGAACAGGTTGGTATACAGTAGCTACACTAACCAATACCTTACTGTACATCTACTGTACATTATGGAACAGGTTGGTATACAGTAGCTACACTAACCAATACCTTACTGTACATCTACTGTACATTATGGAACAGGTTGGTATACAGTAGCTACACTAACCAATACCTTACTGTACATCTACTGTACATTATGGAACAGGTTGGTATACAGTAGCTACACTAACCAATACCTTACTGTACATCTACTGTACATTAAGGAACAGGTTGGTATACAGTAGCTACACTAACCAATACATTACTGTACATCTACTGTACATTATGGAACAGGTTGGTATACAGTAGCTACACTAACCAATACCTTACTGTACATCTACTGTACATTATGGAACAGGTTGGTATACAGTAGCTACACTAACCAATACCTTACTGTACATCTACTGTACATCATGGAACAGGTTGGTATACAGTAGCTACACTAACCAATACCTTACTGTACATCTACTGTACATTATGGAACAGGTTGGTATACAGTAGCTACACTAACCAATACCTTACTGTACATCTACTGTACATCATGGAACAGGTTGGTATACAGTAGCTACACTAACCAATACCTTACTGTACATCTACAGTACATTAAGGAACAGGTTGGTATACAGTAGCTACACTAACCAATACCTTACTGTACATCTACTGTACATTAAGGAACAGGTTGGTATACAGTAGCTACACTAACCAATACCTTACTGTACATCTACTGTACATTATGGAACAGGTTGGTATACAGTAGCTACACTAACCAATACCTTACTGTACATCTACTGTACATTATGGAACAGGTTGGTATACAGTAGCTACACTAACCAATACCTTACTGTACATCTACAGTACATTATGGAACAGGTTGGTATACAGTAGCTACACTAACCAATACCTTACTGTACATCTACTGTACATTAAGGAACAGGTTGGTATACAGTAGCTACACTAACCAATACCTTACTGTACATCTACTGTACATTATGGAACAGGTTGGTATACAGTAGCTACACTAACCAATACCTTACTGTACATCTACTGTACATTATGGAACAGGTTGGTATACAGTAGCTACACTAACCAATACCTTACTGTACATCTACTGTACATTATGGAACAGGTTGGTATACAGTAGCTACACTAACCAATACCTTACTGTACATCTACTGTACATCATGGAACAGGTTGGTATACAGTAGCTACACTAACCAATACCTTACTGTACATCTACTGTACATTATGGAACAGGTTGGTATACAGTAGCTACACTAACCAATACCTTACTGTACATCTACTGTACATTATGGAACAGGTTGGTATACAGTAGCTACACTAACCAATACCTTACTGTACATCTACTGTACATCATGGAACAGGTTGGTATACAGTAGCTACACTAACCAATACCTTACTGTACATCTACAGTACATTAAGGAACAGGTTGGTATACAGTAGCTACACTAACCAATACCTTACTGTACATCTACTGTACATTAAGGAACAGGTTGGTATACAGTAGCTACACTAACCAATACCTTACTGTACATCTACTGTACATTATGGAACAGGTTGGTATACAGTAGCTACACTAACCAATACCTTACTGTACATCTACTGTACATTATGGAACAGGTTGGTATACAGTAGCTACACTAACCAATACCTTACTGTACATCTACAGTACATTATGGAACAGGTTGGTATACAGTAGCTACACTAACCAATACCTTACTGTACATCTACTGTACATTAAGGAACAGGTTGGTATACAGTAGCTACACTAACCAATACCTTACTGTACATCTACTGTACATTATGGAACAGGTTGGTATACAGTAGCTACACTAACCAATACCTTACTGTACATCTACTGTACATTATGGAACAGGTTGGTATACAGTAGCTACACTAACCAATACCTTACTGTACATCTACTGTACATTATGGAACAGGTTGGTATACAGTAGCTACACTAACCAATACCTTACTGTACATCTACTGTACATCATGGAACAGGTTGGTATACAGTAGCTACACTAACCAATACCTTACTGTACATCTACTGTACATTATGGAACAGGTTGGTATACAGTAGCTACACTAACCAATACCTTACTGTACATCTACTGTACATTATGGAACAGGTTGGTATACAGTAGCTACACTAACCAATACCTTACTGTACATCTACTGTACATTATGGAACAGGTTGGTATACAGTAGCTACACTAACCAATACCTTACTGTACATCTACTGTACATCATGGAACAGGTTGGTATACAGTAGCTACACTAACCAATACCTTACTGTACATCTACTGTACATTATGGAACAGGTTGGTATACAGTAGCTACACTAACCAATACCTTACTGTACATCTACTGTACATTATGGAACAGGTTGGTATACAGTAGCTACACTAACCAATACCTTACTGTACATCTACAGTACATTAAGGAACAGGTTGGTATACAGTAGCTACACTAACCAATACCTTACTGTACATCTACTGTACATTATGGAACAGGTTGGTATACAGTAGCTACACTAACCAATACCTTACTGTACATCTACTGTACATTATGGAACAGGTTGGTATACAGTAGCTACACTAACCAATACCTTACTGTACATCTACTGTACATTATGGAACAGGTTGGTATACAGTAGCTACACTAACCAATACCTTACTGTACATCTACTGTACATCATGGAACAGGTTGGTATACAGTAGCTACACTAACCAATACCTTACTGTACATCTACAGTACATTATGGAACAGGTTGGTATACAGTAGCTACACTAACCAATACCTTACTGTACATCTACTGTACATTATGGAACAGGTTGGTATACAGTAGCTACACTAACCAATACCTTACTGTACATCTACTGTACATTAAGGAACAGGTTGGTATACAGTAGCTACACTAACCAATACCTTACTGTACATCTACTGTACATTATGGAACAGGTTGGTATACAGTAGCTACACTAACCAATACCTTACTGTACATCTACTGTACATTATGGAACAGGTTGGTATACAGTAGCTACACTAACCAATACCTTACTGTACATCTACTGTACATTAAGGAACAGGTTGGTATACAGTAGCTACACTAACCAATACCTTACTGTACATCTACTGTACATTATGGAACAGGTTGGTATACAGTAGCTACACTAACCAATACCTTACTGTACATCTACTGTACATTATGGAACAGGTTGGTATACAGTAGCTACACTAACCAATACCTTACTGTACATCTACAGTACATTATGGAACAGGTTGGTATACAGTAGCTACACTAACCAATACCTTACTGTACATCTACTGTACATTAAGGAACAGGTTGGTATACAGTAGCTACACTAACCAATACCTTACTGTACATCTACTGTACATTAAGGAACAGGTTGGTATACAGTAGCTACACTAACCAATACCTTACTGTACATCTACTGTACATTATGGAACAGGTTGGTATACAGTAGCTACACTAACCAATACCTTACTGTACATCTACAGTACATCATGGAACAGGTTGGTATACAGTAGCTACACTAACCAATACCTTACTGTACATCTACTGTACATTAAGGAACAGGTTGGTATACAGTAGCTACACTAACCAATACCTTACTGTACATCTACTGTACATTATGGAACAGGTTGGTATACAGTAGCTACACTAACCAATACCTTACTGTACATCTACAGTACATTAAGGAACAGGTTGGTATACAGTAGCTACACTAACCAATACCTTACTGTACATCTACTGTACATTATGGAACAGGTTGGTATACAGTAGCTACACTAACCAATACCTTACTGTACATCTACTGTACATTATGGAACAGGTTGGTATACAGTAGCTACACTAACCAATACCTTACTGTACATCTACAGTACATTATGGAACAGGTTGGTATACAGTAGCTACACTAACCAATACCTTACTGTACATCTACTGTACATTAAGGAACAGGTTGGTATACAGTAGCTACACTAACCAATACCTTACTGTACATCTACTGTACATTATGGAACAGGTTGGTATACAGTAGCTACACTAACCAATACCTTACTGTACATCTACAGTACATTATGGAACAGGTTGGTATACAGTAGCTACACTAACCAATACCTTACTGTACATCTACTGTACATTAAGGAACAGGTTGGTATACAGTAGCTACACTAACCAATACCTTACTGTACATCTACTGTACATTATGGAACAGGTTGGTATACAGTAGCTACACTAACCAATACCTTACTGTACATCTACAGTACATCATGGAACAGGTTGGTATACAGTAGCTACACTAACCAATACCTTACTGTACATCTACTGTACATTATGGAACAGGTTGGTATACAGTAGCTACACTAACCAATACCTTACTGTACATCTACTGTACATTATGGAACAGGTTGGTATACAGTAGCTACACTAACCAATACCTTACTGTACATCTACTGTACATTAAGGAACAGGTTGGTATACAGTAGCTACACTAACCAATACCTTACTGTACATCTACTGTACATTATGGAACAGGTTGGTATACAGTAGCTACACTAACCAATACCTTACTGTACATCTACTGTACATTATGGAACAGGTTGGTATACAGTAGCTACACTAACCAATACCTTACTGTACATCTACAGTACATCATGGAACAGGTTGGTATACAGTAGCTACACTAACCAATACCTTACTGTACATCTACTGTACATTATGGAACAGGTTGGTATACAGTAGCTACACTAACCAATACCTTACTGTACATCTACAGTACATTATGGAACAGGTTGGTATACAGTAGCTACACTAACCAATACCTTACTGTACATCTACTGTACATTATGGAACAGGTTGGTATACAGTAGCTACACTAACCAATACCTTACTGTACATCTACTGTACATTAAGGAACAGGTTGGTATACAGTAGCTACACTAACCAATACCTTACTGTACATCTACAGTACATTATGGAACAGGTTGGTATACAGTAGCTACACTAACCAATACCTTACTGTACATCTACTGTACATTATGGAACAGGTTGGTATACAGTAGCTACACTAACCAATACCTTACTGTACATCTACTGTACATTAAGGAACAGGTTGGTATACAGTAGCTACACTAACCAATACCTTACTGTACATCTACTGTACATTATGGAACAGGTTGGTATACAGTAGCTACACTAACCAATACCTTACTGTACATCTACAGTACATCATGGAACAGGTTGGTATACAGTAGCTACACTAACCAATACCTTACTGTACATCTACTGTACATTATGGAACAGGTTGGTATACAGTAGCTACACTAACCAATACCTTACTGTACATCTACTGTACATTATGGAACAGGTTGGTATACAGTAGCTACACTAACCAATACCTTACTGTACATCTACTGTACATTAAGGAACAGGTTGGTATACAGTAGCTACACTAACCAATACCTTACTGTACATCTACTGTACATTAAGGAACAGGTTGGTATACAGTAGCTACACTAACCAATACCTTACTGTACATCTACTGTACATTATGGAACAGGTTGGTATACAGTAGCTACACTAACCAATACCTTACTGTACATCTACTGTACATTATGGAACAGGTTGGTATACAGTAGCTACACTAACCAATACCTTACTGTACATCTACTGTACATTATGGAACAGGTTGGTATACAGTAGCTACACTAACCAATACCTTACTGTACATCTACTGTACATTATGGAACAGGTTGGTATACAGTAGCTACACTAACCAATACCTTACTGTACATCTACTGTACATTATGGAACAGGTTGGTATACAGTAGCTACACTAACCAATACCTTACTGTACATCTACTGTACATTATGGAACAGGTTGGTATACAGTAGCTACACTAACCAATACCTTACTGTACATCTACTGTACATTATGGAACAGGTTGGTATACAGTAGCTACACTAACCAATACCTTACTGTACATCTACAGTACATTATGGAACAGGTTGGTATACAGTAGCTACACTAACCAATACCTTACTGTACATCTACAGTACATTAAGGAACAGGTTGGTATACAGTAACTACACTAACCAATACCTTACTGTACATCTACTGTACATTATGGAACAGGTTGGTATACAGTAGCTACACTAACCAATACCTTACTGTACATCTACAGTACATTAAGGAACAGGTTGGTATACAGTAGCTACACTAACCAATACCTTACTGTACATCTACTGTACATTATGGAACAGGTTGGTATACAGTAGCTACACTAACCAATACCTTACTGTACATCTACTGTACATTATGGAACAGGTTGGTATACAGTAGCTACACTAACCAATACCTTACTGTACATCTACTGTACATTAAGGAACAGGTTGGTATACAGTAGCTACACTAACCAATACCTTACTGTACATCTACTGTACATTATGGAACAGGTTGGTATACAGTAGCTACACTAACCAATACCTTACTGTACATCTACTGTACATTATGGAACAGGTTGGTATACAGTAGCTACACTAACCAATACCTTACTGTACATCTACTGTACATTATGGAACAGGTTGGTATACAGTAGCTACACTAACCAATACCTTACTGTACATCTACAGTACATCATGGAACAGGTTGGTATACAGTAGCTACACTAACCAATACCTTACTGTACATCTACTGTACATTATGGAACAGGTTGGTATACAGTAGCTACACTAACCAATACCTTACTGTACATCTACTGTACATTATGGAACAGGTTGGTATACAGTAGCTACACTAACCAATACCTTACTGTACATCTACAGTACATTTGTCATTTTTTATGCAGATTCAAAATTGTCATACAAATAATTGTGATTTTCTATTTGGGCCTAATTGTGTTTTTGTCATTGAATATTCGATTGCATAATGTGTCAAATAACTTATACAAGAAAATGACTGGTAATGGATGGTATCAATAATTTACTAAAATAATACTACTATGGCCAAAACAGAACATTTGATGTAATTTTGTAAAATAATAACTAAATAATGAAAATATAATAAAACATTAAATTAAAAAAGTCTCTGCATTGTGATAGTAATCATTGTTAACATGTGTTCATTAACGCGTGTGCGGGTGCGAGCATGCACACATGCACAGTGATTTCCAGAGTATCCACAGAAAACTACGAAACTAAAGAAAGTACACATTTTAAAGTATGTTTTGTTTTATTTTCACCAGGTGATCACTATTGGCAGGCATGTGAAAGGATACCACTATATCATCGCTAATCTGGTAGGTTTCTGTTTGTCTCTAGTGCCATCTGGTTAAACTATACATACTGTATCTATCTATCTACTGGACAGTATGTGTCTATACTGTCTAGTACTGTCTGATCAAACTATACATTATCTATCTTCTGTCTGTGTCCAGTACCGTGGGTTTAAAACCTTTTCATATCAAGGTCCACTACTTATGGGGGGGGCACGGTGGCACAGTTGGTAGTGCTGTCGCCTCACAGCTAGAAGGTCCTGGGTTCGATTCCCGCTCGGGGCGCTGTGGGTGCTGGCGGCGTGTTTCCTCCTCCGCGTCATCAGTGCCCATACCCGAAGGCGGGGTTGGCGAAAGGGCCTTTCTGTGTGGAGTTTGCATGTTCTCCCCGTGTCCCCTAGGGTAGATACCCTCACATGTTCTCCCCGTGTCCCCTAGGGTAGGTACCCTCACATGTTCTCCCCGTGTCCCCTAGGGTAGGTACCCTCACATGTTCTCCCCGTGTCCCCTAGGGTAGGTACCCTCACATGTTCTCCCCGTGTCCCCTAGGGTAGGTACCCTCACAAAAACATGCAGTAATCCTGGTCTCTAAACTGCCTCCCCCTGGCCAGCCGGGACGCCTGATGGAGGGGAAAGGAACTGGTTAGAATAATGTGTTCCTTCCACGCGCTACGTCCAACCAGGGAAACTCCCCCCTGTCAGGTGTAAAGGAGCAACTTGGACAGTCAAGCATGAAGGAAGCATGAGTTAAGTCCGTTGCTCTCCCTAGGTTGGCGGAGGGTGTGTAGAGCCCAGGATCACATTAGATGATTGACACAGGGGTGAAAAATGGGTTACAAAATTGTGGGACAAAAAGAAGAAAAAAAAAAAAAAAAAAGGTCCACTACTTATTCGGCATGAGCCACGGACCACCATTTGATGAGATTTAGCCTCTCAGACCCATCTGAGCCACGGACCACCATTTGATGAGATTTAGCCTCTCAGACCCATCTGAGCCACGGACCACCATTTGATGAGATTTAGCCTCTCAGACCCATCTGAGCCACGGACCACCATTTGATGAGATTTAGCCTCTCAGACCCATCTGAGCCACGGACCACCATCTGATGACATTTAGCCTCTCAGACCCATCTGAGCCACGGACCACCATTTGATGAGATTTAGCCTCTCAGACCCATCTGAGCCACGGACCACCATTTGATGACATTTAGCCTCTCAGACCCATCTGAGCCACGGACCACCATTTGATGAGATTTAGCCTCTCAGACCCATCTGAGCCACGGACCACCATCTGATGAGATTTAGCCTCTCAAAACCAAAACTGTGTTGGATGAGATTGTGTCCACATGTCCATGCTGTATTGTTTTGGTACCATAGGAGATATAACAGGCAAACATGATCAAAATAACAATATTCTCTAACAATTCTTCTACATTCTCAAATTGTGTAGACTTCTTGTAAATTAAGTTATGCAGATGTTTAACAATATTTTTTAACAATATTTTTCCATTTGGTTGCCACCTGGACCACCTGGTCTAGTACCATCTGACCAAACTACCATCTACTCCTGTATGTTTCTAGTAATAGTCTGAACAACTATTGTTTATATGCACTGCCGTGCGTGTGTGTGTGTGTGTGTGCGTGTGCGCGCGCTTGGGGCTATTTTGTCAGTTTTGCCATAGTTTTAGTCTACAAAATCAACACTGCACTGTTCTATGTCATCCCCATGCAGGGCTTCGTAGACGGTGACCTGTCCAAGATCCAGTACGGTGGAGCCAACGTGTCGGGCTTCCAGATCGTGGATTTTGACGATCCCTTGGTGGCAAAGTTTGACCAGCGCTGGGAAGCCCTGGAGGAGAAGGAATACCCTGGAGCTGACAGCAAGATCCGGGTAAGAGTCACCCAACAGGGCCCGGACGGCGGGCGTAGTGGTCCGGGCCGGGCGCCTATTATACAGGCTGCTCATGTAGTCGTGACAGCGTGTCGTCGGTTCGAGTCCTGATCCTGACCTCCATTGCTGACTGTGTCATCTCTCTCTCTCCCCATTTCCTGTCCGACTACTTTGCATACTATCTAATGAAGGCAGAAAAAGCAATAAATAAATACGTAAATAAATAGGTGATGACAAACTGTGTTACTTCGATTTCTCTACTTTCACTTTGATTTTGAAACACAATATGTCTCTACGTAGTAACATCTAAACAAACTATATAGCTCTGCTGTATAGAAACTAGTGGTGTGACGATACATTTCAACAGCGATACGATACGTATCAATAGGCTACGTTGCAATAGGCTGCAGAGGCCCATTAAAACAGCAGCTAAGATCATCGGCACTACAGAATTACCCAGTCTCCATAACATCTACACCACTCGCTGTATGAAAAAAGCCCACAACATCATGGAAGGCACCAGCCACCCCGCAAATACCCTGTTCAAACCACTCCCTTCCAAAAAAACGCTATACCAGAGCATCAAATCTCGTACCACCACCCGTCTCAGTAACAGTTTTTACCCCCAGGCAGTCAGGCTGCTGAACAGCTGACCTTGAACTGTATTGCACTTCACTTCACTTGCACTTTTCTTTTCCTGTTTTTTGTCTTTTTCTTGCACTATAGATGTTTGTTTATGTCCTGTGTATGTAAGACTGAGAGTGCTCTGAGCATCTAGACTAGAGTATCTATACACATGACAAATAAACCTGAACCTGAACCTGAACCTGTTACATGGTTGACGATACAATACATGGATGATATTGGTTCATTGACATTATTTTAACCCATTCTGAACGGGAACCCATTTTGGTGTTGGCATCATGTTATGCTTTAGCTATTTAAAAATAGCAGATCTACAAGCGAGCTTGTAGGTCTGCTATTTTTTGAAAAATCGAAGAACGAACATTTTTAGAATCTGATCTCAGGTCAGAATGGGTTGATCAGACCAGTGTGTGTCCAGTGGAAACCTCGTATGAATCTGATCTCAGGTCAGAATGGGTTAAACTAAGTAATTAAACCCCTCTTTTTTTTCTCCCAGAAATCAGCGATGTCCAAAATATTAACTGTAACAAAAACAAAAAAATCACGATTGTTAACGGCCATTAATAACAGGCCCCTGAATGTGTGTGTCTGTGTGTTACAGTACATTAACAGGCCCCTGAATGTGTGCGTCTGTGTGTTACAGTACATTAACAGGCCTCTGGATGTGTGTGTCTGTGTGTTACAGTACATTAACAGGCCCCTGGATGTGTGTGTCTGTGTGTTACAGTACATTAACAGGCCCCTGAATGTGTGCGTCTGTGTGTTACAGTACATTAACAGGCCCCTGAATGTGTGCGTCTGTGTGTTACAGTACATTAACAGGCCCCTGGATGTGTGTGTCTGTGTGTTACAGTACATTAACAGGCCCCTGAATGTGTGTGTCTGTGTGTGTTACAGTACATTAACAGGCCCCTGGATGTGTGTGTCTGTGTGTTACAGTACATTAACAGGCCCCTGGATGTGTGCGTCTGTGTGTTACAGTACATTAACAGGCCCCTGAATGTGTGCGTCTGTGTGTTACAGTACATTAACAGGCCCCTGGATGTGTGTGTCTGTGTGTTACAGTACATTAACAGGCCCCTGGATGTGTGTGTCTGTGTGTTACAGTACATTAACAGGCCCCTGGATGTGTGTGTCTGTGTGTTACAGTACATTAACAGGCCCCTGGATATGTGCGTCTGTGTGTTACAGTACATTAACAGGCCCCTGAATGTGTGTGTCTGTGTGTTACAGTACATTAACAGGCCCCTGAATGTGTGCGTCTGTGTGTTACAGTACATTAACAGGCCCCTGGATGTGTGTGTCTGTGTGTTACAGTACATTAACAGGCCCCTGGATGTGTGCGTCTGTGTGTTACAGTACATTAACAGGCCCCTGAATGTGTGTGTCTGTGTGTTACAGTACATTAACAGGCCCCTGGATGTGTGCGTCTGTGTGTTACAGTACATTAACAGGCCCCTGGATGTGTGTGTCTGTGTGTTACAGTACATTAACAGGCCCCTGAATGTGTGCGTCTGTGTGTTACAGTACATTAACAGACCCCTGGATGTGTGCGTCTGTGTGTTACAGTACATTAACAGGCCCCTGAACGTGTGCGTCTGTGTGTTACAGTACATTAACAGGCCCCTGGATGTGTGCGTCTGTGTGTTACAGTACATTAACAGGCCCCTGGATGTGTGCGTCTGTGTGTTACAGTACATTAACAGACCTCTGGATGTGTGTGTCTGTGTGTTACAGTACATCAACAGGCCCCTGGATGTGTGTGTCTGTGTGTTACAGTACATTAACAGGCCCCTGGATGTGTGTGTCTGTGTGTTACAGTACATTAACAGGCCCCTGGATGTGTGCGTCTGTGTGTTACAGTACATTAACAGGCCCCTGGATGTGTGCGTCTGTGTGTTACAGTACATTAACAGGCCCCTGAATGTGTGCGTCTGTGTGTTACAGTACATTAACAGGCCCCTGAATGTGTGCGTCTGTGTGTTACAGTACATTAACAGGCCCCTGGATGTGTGTGTCTGTGTGTTACAGTACATTAACAGGCCCCTGAATGTGTGTGTCTGTGTGTTACAGTACATTAACAGGCCCCTGGATGTGTGTGTCTGTGTGTTACAGTACATTAACAGGCCCCTGAATGTGTGCGTCTGTGTGTTACAGTACATTAACAGGCCCCTGAATGTGTGCGTCTGTGTGTTACAGTACATTAACAGGCCCCTGGATGTGTGTGTCTGTGTGTTACAGTACATTAACAGGCCCCTGAATGTGTGCGTCTGTGTGTTACAGTACATTAACAGGCCCCTGAATGTGTGTGTCTGTGTGTGTTACAGTACATTAACAGGCCCCTGAATGTGTGTGTCTGTGTGTTACAGTACATTAACAGGCCCCTGGATGTGTGTGTCTGTGTGTTACAGTACATTAACAGGCCCCTGGATGTGTGCGTGTGTGTGTTACAGTACATTAACAGGCCCCTGGATGTGTGTGTCTGTGTGTTACAGTACATTAACAGGCCCCTGGATGTGTGTGTCTGTGTGTGTTACAGTACATTAACAGGCCCCTGGATGTGTGTGTCTGTGTGTTACAGTACATTAACAGGCCCCTGGATGTGTGTGTCTGTGTGTTACAGTACATTAACAGGCCCCTGGATGTGTGCGTCTGTGTGTTACAGTACATTAACAGACCCCTGGATGTGTGCGTGTGTGTGTTACAGTACATTAACAGGCCCCTGGATGTGTGCGTCTGTGTGTTACAGTACATTAACAGGCCCCTGAATGTGTGCGTCTGTGTGTTACAGTACATTAACAGGCCCCTGGATGTGTGCGTCTGTGTGTTACAGTACATTAACAGGCCCCTGGATGTGTGCGTCTGTGTGTTACAGTACATTAACAGGCCTCTGAATGTGTGCGTCTGTGTGTTACAGTACATTAACAGACCCATGGATGTGTGTGTCTGTGTGTTACAGTACATTAACAGGCCCCTGGATGTGTGTGTCTGTGTGTTACAGTACATTAACAGGCCCCTGGATGTGTGTGTCTGTGTGTTACAGTACATTAACAGACCCCTGGATGTGTGCGTCTGTGTGTTACAGTACATTAACAGACCCCTGGATGTGTGCGTCTGTGTGTTACAGTACATTAACAGGCCCCTGGATGTGTGTGTCTGTGTGTTACAGTACATTAACAGGCCCCTGGATGTGTGCGTGTGTGTGTTACAGTACATTAACAGGCCCCTGGATGTGTGCGTGTGTGTGTTACAGTACATTAACAGGCCCCTGGATGTGT
>NC_139702.1:737487-822487 GCF_964188405.1 Protomyctophum parallelum | reverse complement strand
TTTAGAATCAGGTCTTAATGGTTTAGTCATGCTTTCAAACTCCTTGGAGTGATTGTAATCTGTGGGAAGAACGCGACTTTGATGTCTCTCTCTCTCTCTCTCTCTCTCTCTCTCTCTCTCTCTCAGAAAGCGGACATAGCCGTGGCTCCATTGACCATCACCCTGGTGCGTGAGGAGGTGATCGATTTCTCCAAGCCCTTCATGTCCCTGGGAATCTCCATCATGATCAAGAAACCTCAGAAGTCCAAGCCAGGAGTGTTCTCCTTCCTGGACCCGCTGGCCTACGAGATCTGGATGTGCATCGTGTTCGCTTACATAGGAGTCAGTGTTGTCCTCTTTCTGGTGAGTAGAGCTGTGGAAAAAGTACTCACATTTATTTTACTTAAGCAAAGGTACCAATACTGCAATTTAGAAGTACTATGTTACAGTAGTAAAAGTTCTAAATTCGGACCATGCCGAAACCGTCCCTTTTAGTAAAATGTGTGTGACCTACAGTAGTACAGTAGCTCGTATCCTCTGGTACTCATTAAACAGAAGTTTCAGAAGTTTTCAAATGTATAAAATGTCAAAGAGTATTGAAAATTGGAAATACCAGAGTAATGTAAAGTTACCAAAAATGTGTACTCAAGTACAATACTTGAGTAAGTGTACTTACTTTACACCACCGATATTTGCTGGCGGCAGTGGATCAGGGGTAGAGTGGCCGGATGGGAACCGTGAGTTTCCCAGTTCGATCCCGGGCTCCCCCAGAGTTAGTGTCGAAGTGTCCTTGAGCAAGATGCTCAAGGACACTTGCTCCCGATGTGCAGGTTGGTGCCTTGCATGGTTTCCTCTGCCATTGGTGTGTGAATGTGTGTTTGTGACCTGGTGAATGTAATGCACGATCTATGTAAAGCGCCTTAGATAAATGTGCTATATACAGTAAATGCACCATTTACCATTTTCCGCATTGCCGGTTCCCAGGTGTCCCGATTCAGTCCGTACGAGTGGCAGCTGGAGGAGCCGGAGGACGGCGCGTTGCCGTTGACGACAGAATCCACTAATGAGTTTGGGATCTTCAACTCTCTGTGGTTCTCATTGGGCGCCTTCATGAGACAGGGCTGTGACATCTCACCAAGGTTGGTTTTCATTGGGCGCCTTCATGAGACAGGGCTGTGACATCTCACCAAGGTTGGTTTTCATTGGGCGCCTTGATGAGACAGGGCTGTGACATCTCACCAAGGTTGGTTTTCATTGGGCGCCTTCATGAGACAGGGCTGTGACATCTCACCAAGGTTGGTTTTCATTGGGCGCCTTGATGAGACAGGGCTGTGACATCTCACCAAGGTTGGTTCTCATTGGGCGCCTTCATGAGACAGGGCTGTGACATCTCACCAAGGTTGGTTCTCATTGGGCGCCTTGATGAGACAGGGCTGTGACATCTCACCAAGGTTGGTTTTCATTGGGCGCCTTCATGAGACAGGGCTGTGACATCTCACCAAGGTTGGTTTTCATTGGGCGCCTTCATGAGACAGGGCTGTGACATCTCACCAAGGTTGGTTCTCATTGGGCGCCTTGATGAGACAGGGCTGTGACATCTCACCAAGGTTGGTTCTCATTGGGCGCCTTCATGAGACAGGGCTGTGACATCTCACCAAGGTTGGTTTTCATTGGGCGCCTTCATGAGACAGGGCTGTGACATCTCACCAAGGTTGGTTTTCATTGGGCGCCTTCATGAGACAGGGCTGTGACATCTCACCAAGGTTGGTTTTCATTGGGCGCCTTGATGAGACAGGGCTGTGACATCTCACCAAGGTTGGTTTTCATTGGGCGCCTTCATGAGACAGGGCTGTGACATCTCACCAAGGTTGGTTTTCATTGGGCGCCTTCATGAGACAGGGCTGTGACATCTCACCAAGGTTGGCTCTCATTGGGTGCCTTCATGAGACAGGGCTGTGACATCTCACCAAGGTTGGTTTTCATTGGGCGCCTTGATGAGACAGGGCTGTGACATCTCACCAAGGTTGGTTTTCATTGGGCGCTTTCATGAGACAGGGCTGTGACATCTCACCAAGGTTGGTTTTCATTGGGCGCCTTCATGAGACAGGGCTGTGACATCTCACCAAGGTTGGTTTTCATTGGGCGCCTTCATGAGACAGGGCTGTGACATCTCACCAAGGTTGGTTTTCATTGGGCGCCTTCATGAGACAGGGCTGTGACATCTCACCAAGGTTGGCTCTCATTGGGTGCCTTCATGAGACAGGGCTGTGACATCTCACCAAGGTTGGCTCTCATTGGGTGCCTTCATGAGACAGGGCTGTGACATCTCACCAAGGTTGGCATAGCAACGCTTGCTAATAAGCTGTCCTAACTTAAGTATCTAGGCCAGTAGTTTTCAACCAGTGGTCTGGGGACCACCAGTGGTACCACATTAATTCACCATATTCACACAGCGGCCATCTTGCCATTAACCCTTGGCCTACAATTCACGGAAAAAACGGAATTAATCGAAAAATCTAAACCTCCCGTTAACGGAAAAAACGGAATGACAATCAATATCAGTTATCGCGGGGTCAAAAGAGCAAAAATTAATATTTTTTCGCTAATATCACTAATGTTGGATGTAATTTACCAAAAAATGGCCGAAATCCGCGTGATCTTGCGCTATCGTGCACGCGCGCCGTCTCTATGTGCGTCGGTGTAAAAAATGTGATATTTTGCGATCTTTTGGGGTTGATTTGAGGTTAATTTGACTTAGTTATGAAAAATATAGCATTAGCTTAGCAATCCGGACCAGCCAAGCTATTGCCTAGGGTCAAAATACTACAGGATGTTGTTGATCGTTGAACCGGAAGTGACTTAAGAAGATCCGTCTATTTTAGCCAAAATCAGCATAATGGTGCTTTCCCGCCATCTGGTGGCGATTTGAGAGAATACATTTGCAATGAATGAAAAAAAAGAAAACATCTCTTCAATCCACCTTGTATGTTAAAACGATGAATTAAAAATATGCCAATTTGTTACCCAAACAAAAAAATTGGGACTGGTAGTCCAAGGGTTAAGTTAAGGAGGGAGTACAGTAACTAAATAATGTCATGTTTGCTGCCCTCGGGTGTTCCAATTTGAAGATAGCGGATCTACAAGCTCGAAACACGTTGTGAGCTTTAGCCTCACGTGGCCAGACTATACCCGCCCAGGGCTTTTCTTTTTTTGCAGATTCGCGAGGCTATTGTAGATCTGCTATTTTCATGGCTAAAATTAAATTGAATTTTATCAATCAAAAGACTATCGAAATCTAAAATTGCTGTCAAAATCAACACTGGTTCTATTATGTTTACCACCATGTCTCATTGTCTCTGTAGGTCTCTGTCAGGGCGTATGTTTACCACCATGTCTCATTGTCTCTGTAGGTCTCTGTCAGGGCGTATCGTAGGAGGCGTGTGGTGGTTCTTCACACTGATCATCATCTCGTCCTACACTGCTAACCTAGCAGCCTTCCTCACAGTGGAGAGGATGGTGTCGCCCATAGAGAGCGCTGAGGACCTGGCCAAGCAGACCGAGATAGCATACGGAACGCTGGACTCTGGTTCCACCAAGGAGTTCTTCAGGGTAAGAATCGCTGAGCCTGTCTCAGTTATTGCTTGATTCCTGATTGACACACAATCTTATTCATAATCTCATTCATCCATTTCATTTGATGTAGGCCTTGTCTTGTGTTAAAATAAGTTCCATCATGTATCATCCATTTGTGGTTGTGTATATGTCTGTAAACATAGTTACTTTCTCTACTCCTGTCGTTCAGCGTGTAACCGCGTCTCTCTGACTCTCCCTTTTTGCCAACGACGCGTCCAGCGCTCCAAGATCGCCCTGTTCGACAAGATGTGGCAGTACATGAAGTCTGCCGAGCCGTCCCCGTTCGTCAAGAAGACGGCGGAGGGCGTGCTGCGCGTGCGCAAGTCCAAGGGCAAGTACGCCTACCTGCTGGAGTCCACCATGAACGAGTACATCGAGCAGCGCAAGCCCTGCGACACCATGAAAGTGGGCGGCAACCTGGACTCCAAGGGCTACGGCATCGCCACGCCCAAAGGATCCCCATTAAGGTGGGTGGATCAGTATAACAATGTGCTGCCAAAACCACCCTGCAAAGCCGTGCCCTATTCACACTGTACTAGCATACCGCCTAGCATATACCTATAGTCTATGCCTGGCTGCATTCACCCTATTCACACTGTACTATACCTATAGTCTATGAAAGTCTAAAAAAATTGGGTGGGAAATGACATTCTAAACGTATAGTAATCAAGCAAAAATACTAACAAAAAAATAGCTTTTTTTCCCCTGATTGGCGGAGAATAAAAAAAAGTTCATTGATCAAACAAAACAAAACAAAAAAAAGCCTTTTCTAATTGGACAAAAAATAGTTTAGTCCTCAAGCTATACATTGTGCTCCTTCTAATTTGAAGAAAAATCTAACAAACACTCAAACAGCACGTTTCTCGAATAGGTAGTTAATGAGTTAATGACGGAACACATTTTGCATGCTCAGAAGCGAGGCGTGAAACTACCTCGTTAGTCAGCTAGCCTGGAGTAGGCAAGTAGAGAATGTAAGATATTCTCTGGCCAGGTAATTAAACTGTAATTAATGGTAATGAATCATTTTGGGGTTTTTTTAACCCATTCTGACCGGGCACCCATTTTGGTGTTAGCATCATGTTATGCTTTATCTATTGAAAAATAGCAGATCTACAAGCTCATATCGCGCCACCGAGTGGCGCGATACGAGCTTGTAGGTCTGCTATTTTTGAAAAATCGAAGAATTTTTAGAATCTGATCTCAGGTCAGAATGGGTTCATCAGGACCAGTGTGTGTCCGGCGGAAACCTCGTATGAATCTGATCTCAGGTCAGAATGGGTTAAAGACAAGGTGCCTTCCCATAAATGTGACAGGTCGCTCATGGGAATGTGCCATCATTTGTCCACGAGTTGCCGGTCAAACGTTTCACCGGCTTGGGCCGAGTACGAGGACTAGGACTATTAGCCAAAGGATGCTATGGGGAGTGTGGCCAGCAGGGGGGGTAGTAACCGCCAGTCACCAGTAAGGTGTCAGAGCAGCGGGTGGTGTCGTATGTGAGGGTGCAGGATGGGGCATGGTGGTTGTTATAGTTATCCACCTACCCTGATGATCTCTGCGTCACGCCGGTTTGTATCTCATTGTTACCATGGGTACCACCTCTGCTCAACCAAGCAAGTGGTGGTCGCCATGACTACGGGTCTGTTTAGTTTAGTTAGGGGAGTTCCTTAAGGGGTTGCACTTCAAGAAGCAGCTCACCCCGTCCCCAAGAGTGTTTGTTGACTGGCTGGAAATGGAAGACTTGCTCTCGGTCTCCGCTGGGCGGGTATTGTAGTGCGGTGGTTCTCAAAACCTTTTCATGTCAAGGACCCCCAAATTAATATAAGTATATATACCCCAATTAATATAAGTATATATATAATATACCCCATCTGAAAATATGTTTTTTTAAACATTCCAAAATGGTCTGTTTTTTCAGTAGCAGATCTACAAGCTCACATACAGTGCATTGAATCGCCATATTGTGAGCTTGTAGATCTGCTTTTTTTTGAACAGCCGTTTTACTGAAGTAATTAAATTGATTTTGACGATTATATTAAAGTAACTAAGTACATTTAATCAAGTACTGTACATTTTTAGGTACTTTTACTTTACTGGAATATTTACAATTTACAACACTTTTATTTCTATGCCACTACATCTCAAATCCAAATATTGTACTTTTACTCCACTACATTTATTTGTACACTTTAGTTACTATTTACTTTGTAGATTTAGGTTACAAAACATGCACTGACCACTTCATTTCGGCCATTTGAAAATAGCCGATCTACGAGCTCACATGCGTCGCAATGTGACCCATTGTGAGCTATTTTCAAAAGATTTGTATACTGTACATTTGGAAACTTGAAATAGGACATTCTGCATAAAGAGTACTTTTACTTTTGGTACTCCCAAAGTACCAAAGTACCAGTAAGAATTACAGGAATTTTACTTGTAACAGAGTATTTCCATATTGCAGTGTTTATACTTTTAACTTAAGTAAAAAATGTGACACCACACTGAGAACCACTGCAATAGGAGGGGAAGCATGTCTTTTAAGTCTAGGGGGCTGAAACTATAGATCCAGTTTGGCACTTTGGATTTACTCAAATCTCACAAATCAAAACAGATTATGTAGGAGAGACATGCCCAATCCAACAGGCCCAAGGAAATGGAAACGGAAACAAAATTCAGAAAGTATGATGATGTTGGGTGAGAACTGACTCTTGAAGGTTTCAGAGGAGTTGTGACTAAGTCATAGTTAGACGGGGTTTCATGTGAATGTTTTGAGTGTGAGACACAATCATTTTCATCGTCAATAGTATTGCTTAACAAGCAATCATTAACGTCATGAATACGGATTACTAAAATGCATTAATGTGGAGAGAAGCCAAGTGCAATTGGTGTGTGAAATTGAAGATTGTGGCTCAAACTCGCACCGTGTGTGTGTGTGTGTGTGTGTGTGTGTGTGTGTGTGTGTGTGTGTGTGTGTGTGTGTGTGTGTGTGTGTGTGTGTGTGTGTGTGTGTGTGTGTGTGTGTGTGTGTGTGTGTGTGTGTGTGTGTGTGTGTGTGTGTGTGTGTGCGCGTGCGCTGTCTTTGAGTTTGTCTTCTCACTGTTTTGTTCTGTCTTTCAGCTAACTTGACTGATGCCTGCCTGTCCGTGTCTATCTGTCTGTCTGTCTGTGCATGTCTCTCTTATTGATGTGTCTGCCTCTATGTCTATGTCTCTCTCTCTTCTCTCTCTCTCTCTCTGTCCTGGTCTGTCTGGCTGGTAGGCTGGCTGCTGGCCGGCTGTCTCGACTACTGTGTATCCCTGTCAATTAATGTGCTCTCTCTCTCCTCTCTCATTCTCTCTCCTCACTCCTCTCATCTCTCTCTCTCTCTTCTCTCTCTCTCTCTCTCTCTCTCTCTCTCCTCTCTCTCTCTCTCTCTTCTCTTCTCTCCTCTCTCTCTCCTCTCTCTCACTCTTCTTCTCTCTCCTCTCTCTCTCTCTCTATCTCTCTCTCTCTCTACTCTCTCTCTCTCTCTCTTCTCTCTCTCCTCTCTCTCTCTCTCTCTCTCTCTCACTATCTCTCTCTCTACTCGTGTGTGTCTCTGTCTCTGTAAAGATGATATAATAACAGCACAGCAACTAATTAATTTGATCACTTCACAGTTGGTTATAATTTGTCACTGAACTGGTTTGGTATGATGAGACTGTTGTGTATCACATTATGCACTGAATATGCTTTCACATGGTAGAACCAGCTACTGTACATGGAGTTCTGTCAAAGCAATTGCCAATCATATCATATTCTAATAACCATTTGAACTTGCCACTGAATCCTCCACTGGGAACATACTGCACATTATGAACATACTGCACATTATGAAAACATACTGCACATTATGAACATACTGCACATTATGAACATACTGCACATTATGAACATACTGCACATTATGAACATACTGCACATTATGAACATACTGCACATTATGAACATACTGCACAATTATGAACATACTGCACATTATGAACATACTGCACATTATGAACATACTGCACATTATGACATACTGCACATTATGAACATACTGCACATTATGAACATACTGCACATTATGAACATACTGCACATTATGAACATACTGCACATTATGAACATACTGCACATTATGAACATACTGCACATTATGAACATACTGCACATTATGAACATACTGCACATTATGAACATACTGCACATTATGAACATACTGCACATTATGAACATACTGCACATTATGAACATACTGCACATTATGAACATACTGCACATTATGAACATACTGCACATTATGAACATACTGCACATTATGAACATACTGCACATTATGAACATACTGCACATTATGAACATACTGCACATTATGAACATGCTGCACATTATGAACATACTGCACATTATGAACATACTGCACATTATGAACATACTGCACATTATGAACATACTGCACATTATGAACATACTGCACATTATGAACATACTGCACATTATGAACATACTGCACATTATGAACATACTGCACATTATGAACATACTGCACATTATGAACATGCTGCACATTATGAACATACTGCACATTATGAAAATCATGAAGGTGCTTTGGATACAAAACATCCACTATATCTGCTTCTACCATCTTCTTACTGTTATTTGATGTTATTGTTTTATTATATGATAACAATATTTTTTAATGACAATGCATTGAGAGCTGGGTCCAATTCGGTATACATCAACAAAGTGAACTTGAATCAAAAACTATCTTAGCATTAATAAATTGTCAATTATTCTTCTATACAAGAGAATAAATTGAAGTCGGAAGTTGCACTTTGTTGAATGCCAATCGAATTGAGCCCAGGCCTGTGTTATGACTGTGTTATTATAACTACATCACAGGATATTACATGTCTTATGCCCCAATGAGGTAGACATACATTGTTTGCATTTATATAGGCACACACATCATTGATTTCTCCCCTTTTCCACTCTGCCACAACATTCTTTAGCTCTTTTTAGAGAGAACGTTGACTGGGGTCCCCCAGGGCCCCAGCGTAGATCCCCTAGTAGATCCCTCCAGATCAAATAGCTTCGCCAGAAAAATAGACGGTTCTACTGTGAGGTTGTAGACCTGCTATTTTTGCTGCATTTCTGCCCAAAGAACAATGGCATGCGCTAATGTCGAAGGGGAGGGGGGGGTTGGGGGGGTGCAATACCTCCCTAGACTCTTGTTAGGGGAAAAGTTAGTGTGAAACTTTTAACAAACTAACATGTATGCCGGCAGTATCGGCTTCAGGCCTGCATTTGGCCGCAAGCCGAAAAAAGCATGATGGCTAATGGCCAATACAGCCTGGTATAATCTGACAGTATGATTGATTCTAAAGGCAGCACAGTGTCCTTACTGTACAACAGTATATGCTTATGGCTGATACCCAAAGACCCTGCAGAGCTGCTGCTTCCGAAATTAATGTAAAGTTAAAGTAATGCCACTTTTGTCAGGTCTCAAAGGAAAAATGCTTCAGTTTTAATCTTGGTGGCATAATTTGAGTCCCTAATGTGAATGCCTGAAAGGGGACAGTTTAATGTCAGTGGCGACATTATAGTGACATTAATCTCACACTATTATAGCAGTGGATGGATAGTGCTCAACTACTTACTGTACAGCGCCCCCCAGGGGTCAGAGGAGGATGTGTCGATAGTGTTGCCTCCAATCATTGTTATATTCTCGCTCACATTATGAATTGTTCCCTCAAACGACTAATTCATGCCCTTCGATTAGTTCAAAATCGGTGCCCTCAAATAAATAATAATCTATAAACTCCCGGACAGAAACCTCTTATCTCCATATGTTTACGTTGTGTTTTTCGGTACATTAACCCATTCTGACCCGGGCACCCATTTTGGTGTCAGCATCATGTTATGCTTTAGCTATTGAAAAATAGCAGATCTACAAGCTCATATCGCGCCACCGAGTGGCGCGATACGAGCTTGTAGGTCTGCTATTTTTTGAAAAATCGAAGAGCGACTGACATTTCTAGAATCTGATCTCAGGTCAGAATGGGTTAATCAGACCAGTGTGTGTCCAGTGGAAAACCTCGTATGAATCTGATCTCAGGTCAGAATGGGTTTAACGCCCTACTTGATCATACTTGGGCTTCACACAAAAGCATCAAAAGTAGCAGATCCACAAGCTCGAAACAATGTGTTTTGAACTACTTTTTCGACTTGAATTTGAAAAGTAACAGTTTTGGACATATGAGGTTTCCACCTGACAGTGACGATTCTCCACATGGCTGCTATGTTGAATATGTCAAAACAATAATAATAATAATAATAATAATAATAATAATCCACTGATACTTTTAAACACCATGGTTTCTGGTAGCTAGGTATGGGATGATGTGAAAATTACACGTCACAATTATTGTAGCAAAAGTAATTGCGATTGCGATTATTGTGATAATCAAAATACTTAAGTAGTCACAGAATATGTATCTCCACTGCGAGTTTAATCTACAAATTTGAGGCACAAGTTATACTAATTAAAGGACAATGACTAATAATTTGAGGGGACGGATTAATCAATCAATCAAGTAAATTAATTATCAAAATAATATCCTCTGACCCAGGTGGGGTTCCTGCACTCGCTATACTAACTGCTACTAAATCAATTGATTGTCAGTAAGAAAAAGAAAAAATAATAATGGCAACCCACTGTAGTGCTAATTATACATGTAACGCATTCTTGCTATTGGTTGTTTGCTTCTGCAGCTATTGATAACATTCTAATATTAACAGCCAGGGCAGTGGCAGTATTAGTGTTAGTTGTAGAGCTAATGCTAGCATGCTAATATTAACCATCCTTCATGCTGACATGGGCCATATGGGCACCACCTTCAAACTAATCCTAACAAGATAGCCATTGAAAGCCATCTAGCATGTGAACTAGCCTATATGCTACCATGCCAAACAACTTGGTGCCACCCATATTGGCTATGGGGGGGACATCTGAGTGTATATGCTAACAAGCTAATGGCCACTGTGTCTATTTAATTGTGGTAGCAGACAAAAGCCACTGAACCAGGCCTTGGTTGCCAGAGCTAAAGCTATTATGCTAACTGTTAATAGCCGCTGTGCTGAAATGTGTGCCTCTAGAACACACATGACGACCCTTAGCTAAGCACTTGGCTTAGGCTAATTGCTATTATGGTCCACAGCAGCAGTAGCCCTACGTGCTTAAGCTAATGCTAACAAGCTAACACTATTATGCTTTCTGCTAAGAGTCTTATCAGCTGTGTCACTCCTGTGTTTATTTTGCCCATTGAGCTTATGCTAGCACAATGGTTCTCAAAATGGGGCCCGGGGACCACCAGCTGTCCAAATGGAACATTACGGGCCTGCAACTCTGAGAGTGTGCAAATGGAACCACATGGCATTTGGGAGCATTTGTACACTCTCAGAATTACAGACTCTTTAAATAAACATTAAGGATTTTGCAGTGGTCCCAGAGATTAGAAAAAATAATATAAAATGGGGGTCTGTGGCCTACACTATAAAATATTCTGTGTTAATTTAACTCAGAGTGTACACATGGAACCCAATGGATCTGTGCTCGCTCAGCGTGCATTCTCGGCGTGTATTCCATTTGTACACTCTGAGCGTATTCTATTACTATCCACTTGGACCCTGTGGCAGTCCGCGGACCCCACATTGAGAAACAGCGTGCCAACACACGCCGCACTGCCTCCAAACTATCCAGCAGATTGCCTTTTTTTTGTACCACAAAAGGGGGAAAACCGGTATGGGCTAACGCTAACAAGCAAAGCAGCAAAGCGCTAACAGCCACTGTGTTTATGTAGAAACGCGGTGAACCTGGCGGTGTTAAAGTTGAACGAACAGGGCCTCCTCGACAAACTGAAAAACAAGTGGTGGTATGACAAGGGAGAGTGCGGCAGCGGAGGAGGGGAGAGCAAGGTTAATACACACACACACACACGCACGCACACACACGCACACACACACACACACACACACACACACACACACACACACTACGCTGAGTCAAACGCACACGTGCAGAGAGGTGTCATAGGTGACTTTTGGTAAAAAAGGGAAACCAGAGGAAGCAGCACAGTCGCAGTGCCTTTCAAAAACGTGCATACACACACACACACACACACGCACACACACATATGCATGCAATCACACACACACACACATACTCACTGAACAGCTGACATATAAACAAATATGTTTTCATAACTATTTGTGTTTATATGATCTTTATTTACGTGCAATGATTGATTGGTGGCTGTCTGGGTCATGTACCTTGTCATGAACTAGTCCAAATCTTGCTCCATTGTCCCTGTTGACGTCTGAGCAAGATTATCCCTCACCACCTGGTCTAGCTACATAGTGACAAGTTAAGTATACAACCCAAACCTCTACCAAGGTGTCATTGTGCTTTAATAGCCAGTTAATAACGGTATAACTGACGGTTATAAACCGTTAAAAATACATCATTAGTTGGTACTGCGATCTGTGCTGCCGTCCTCCCGCGATGCGCTGCAGCCCACCTGGTTGAGGTCAAGGTCGTTAAGGCAGGGACAGAGGTCAAAGAGAGGTCAGGTTCAGGTGACCTCAGACCAGATGGCAGCAGCAGCGCTTATCGCACCCCCCCCCCCCCCCCCACCCCAATCTTCCCTTACCCCCAAACCCCCTTCCCCTTATCTTGTCCAAATGAGAGTGATCGATTCAAAGGGTTTGTACAGCATTGTACCAAACTCTCTGTATCCATGGCTCTGGTCCAGAGCGCTGCCAAGTCTGACACAAAAAAACTAAAAAGCAGAAAGAGGCTTTTCACTGCGGCGTCTCTCACTCTCTCTGTCTCAGGGCTTAAGCAACGGGGCCCTTCTGTCCTCGACAAGCCAAACATCACAGCCCCATTCTGCAATATTTGCCTTATATCTTATGTGTATACTGTATGAAAATTGTGACAGTATAGCACAACAGAAATATAGCCTACAGTTAACGTTTACTCATGTTCATATATGAAGCACACAGACTCATACGCAAGTCCAGCGAGGCAACCCACAAGTCTCTATGACAAGCGGTTCAAGAGTTGTCAAAATGTAGGAATGGTCTTGCAAACAACTTTACCAAATGCATGCTTTCCCCGGGCCCTGCGCTAGTTCCCAGACCAGAGTTTTGATGCTTTCCCCGGGCCCTGCGCTAGTTCCCAGACCAGAGTTTTGAGAGTCGCTGCCCCTACTAATAACATAAGATAACATTGGTAATGATGTTATTTATGTTATTCCATTGAAGAGTGCCAGTAAACCTTGCCGTATTGAAACTGAATGAGCAAGGAACCCTAGACAAGATGAAAAACAAGTGGTGGTACGATAAAGGAGAGTGTGGAGGTGTCAAGGACTCTACCAGTAAGGTTAGTTCTATATGTGTGTGGAGGTACAAACACACTGTCTGTCTCTATGTCCAACACACAGCTGACACATGATTCATACACCATCATACATACCTACCGCCAAGGTTACTTTAGTTTTAAACTTTTCTTTATATAGTTTTTTCTTTTTTTTTACTTTGTTTTGACTTCATGTTTTCAATTTGTTTAGTTTTAATTCGGAATGTACTAGTGCGCATATTTATTGGCAATGTCTTCCTTAGTTTAAGTTGAGTATTCATCCATTCATTTGGCCTTTTGTTTTAGTGTTAGTTTTCTTTTTTTTATTGGAATATGGGATAAAAAGTACTACGTAATAAAAAAAGAATATCCCTATTTTGGGAACGTGATAGACAAACTTTCAAAAATCTTCAAACATAACCGATTTACAAGGTGCAAATTAATGCAGCAACACGCTATGTCTTTTTTGACAGCAGTATTTCAAATTACTAACCTTGGTTTCAGTATTTTCTCGTTTTTATTTCAGATAACTCACATCTCCAATTCTAGTTTCATTAGTTTCCGTTAACTATAATAACCTTGGTACGGGCGAGCCCGTCATATGATGGTGTATGAAGCACCACGGTTAGAACAAGAAGAGTTTGAAGGACTGTCCAGCAAAACTGCAAAACCAAGTCACTGCCTGCATGTCTGTCTATCTGAATGCACACAGTTAGCAGTTAGCACACCACTACCAACACAATGCACAGTTAGCAGTTAGCACACCACTACCAACACAATGCAAGGTTAGCACACCGCTACCAACACAATACACAGTTAGCACACCCGTCTACCACCACAGCACACAGTTAGCAGTTAGCACACCGCTACCAACACAATACACAGTTAGCACACCCGTCTACCACCACAGCACACAGTTAGCAGTTAGCACACCACTACCAACACAATACACCGTTAGCACACCCGTCTACCACCACAGCACACAGTTAGCAGTTAGCACACCACTACCAACACAATGCATAGTTAGCACACCAGTCTACCACCACAGCACACAGTTAGCAGTTAGCACACCACTACCAACACAATACACCGTTAGCACACCCGTCTACCACCACAGCACACAGTTAGCAGTTAGCACACCACTACCAACACAATACACCGTTAGCACACCCGTCTACCACCACAGCACACAGTTAGCAGTTAGCACACCACTACCAACACAATACACCGTTAGCACACCACTACCAACACAATGCACAGTTAGCACACCCGTCTACCACCACAGCACACAGTTAGCAGTTAGCACACCACTACCAACACAATACACCGTTAGCACACCCGTCTACCACCACAGCACACAGTTAGCAGTTAGCACACCACTACCAACACAATGCATAGTTAGCACACCAGTCTACCACCACAGCACACAGTTAGCAGTTAGCACACCACTACCAACACAATACACCGTTAGCACACCACTACCAACACAATACACAGTTAGCACACCCGTCTACCACCACAGCACACAGTTAGCAGTTAGCACACCACTACCAACACAATACACCGTTAGCACACCACTACCAACACAATACACAGTTAGCACACCCGTCTACCACCACAGCACACAGTTAGCAGTTAGCACACCGCTACCAACACAATACACAGTTAGCACACCCGTCTACCACCACAGCACACAGTTAGCAGTTAGCACACCACTACCAACACAATACACCGTTAGCACACCACTACCAACACAATACACAGTTAGCACACCTGTCTACCACCACAGCACACAGTTAGCATTTAGCACACCACTACCAACACAATACACAGTTAGAACACCAGTCTACCACCACAGCACACAGTTAGCAGTTAGCACACCGCTACCAACACAATACACAGTTAGCACACCCGTCTACCACCACAGCACACAGTTAGCAGTTAGCACACCACTACCAACACAATACACCGTTAGCACACCCGTCTACCACCACAGCACACAGTTAGCAGTTAGCACACCACTACCAACACAATGCATAGTTAGCACACCAGTCTACCACCACAGCACACAGTTAGCAGTTAGCACACCACTACCAACACAATACACCGTTAGCACACCACTACCAACACAATACACAGTTAGCACACCCGTCTACCACCACAGCACACAGTTAGCAGTTAGCACACCACTACCAACACAATACACCGTTAGCACACCACTACCAACACAATACACAGTTAGCACACCTGTCTACCACCACAGCACACAGTTAGCATTTAGCACACCACTACCAACACAATACACAGTTAGAACACCAGTCTACCACCACAGCACACAGTTAGCATTTAGCACACCACTACCAACAAAATGCATAGTTAGCACACCAGTCTACCACCACAGCACACAGTTAGCAGTTAGCACACCACTACCAACAAAATGCATAGTTAGCACACCAGTCTACCACCACAGCACACAGTTAGCATTTAGCACACCACTACCAACAAAATGCATAGTTAGCACACCAGTCTACCACCACAGCACACAGTTAGCAGTTAGTAGTTAGCACACCACTACCAAACCCTGTCCATGTTCATGTAGATAAGGTGGGAATTCAACCAGCAAATGTAATTTAAAAACAACGCCTGAAACACACTGTCTGTCTGTCTGTCTGTCTGTCTGTCTGTCTGTCTGTCTGTCTGTCTGTCTGTCTCTGTCTGTCTGTCTGTCTGTCTGTCTGTCTGTCTGTCTGTCTGTCTGTCTGTCTGTCTGTCTGTCTGTCTGTCTGTCTCACAATCATTGTTACTGTAGTTTGTAGCCTTGTTCCCAGTCTTTTCTCATCGCTGATACCTAATACATGAGTGTCTAAAGGGCGGGAATAATACTGTCATAATACTTCCCGCGGAAGTACATTATTTCATTTATTTTTGTCTTTCTTTGTTTCCCCCCATCCAACCACTACACTGGTAATGCACAGGGAATGTAAACAGTTCTATAAAACCTCAATGTAACTTCCTTGGAGCAGTACTTCCGCCAAATTCAAGTACTTCCATTTCAAGTACTTTACAGAGTTGAACGTAATCGATGCAGAAAGCGATAAGCAACGGAGGGTGAGTTTGTCCCTTACGTCGTCCGGAGCGACCCCCAATCCAACGCAACGCAAGCAGCGTTCCTCGACGCAAGCAGAGAAAAGTACCCCTGGCGACCTTTGGCAGCAGAGAGCAATGCTTTTCCTCCTCTTCTCTTTCTGAAAGAGGAAGGCATTTCCGCCGGACTCCTGGAGTTGTAAATGTAAACACAGAACGGCATGGATGGATCACAGAGAAACATGACATCATCGTTCGAAGCACAGTTTTGCAAACTCGTCAGTGATCATGCCCGAAACGGAATCCGCGGTCGCGGTGTTCCTCTCTGCGGCATTACCATGGAGAACAGAGTGTGTACATTACAAGCTCTGATACAGTAGTTGTGTATAGGGTTGTGTACATTACAAGCTCTGATACAGTAGTTGTGTATAGGGTTGTGTACATTACAAGCTCTGATACAGTAGTTGTGTACTGTATAGGGTTGCGACAAGACCCGCTCTGCAGCACGAGCGGGTCTTGCCTTTGGAATTAAGCTTCCATTTGGTGACAATTTGGCCGTTTTATAGACGCGACCTACGAACCGTGTTTTCTCAGCCTCTTCAGTTGTGTATAATTTGCATGATCTTGAAATCCCAGGAAGTGGTTTTGTTGACAGCCTGATAACTATAGCTAACCCCATCCTGGGACAGCTTCATAGTGTCACAGCTGCCCTCTAGTGGATGAATAGCTGATTGCATATTATAGACCCACGCAAGTCAACAATAGCGACGCAACTCATGCATGGGACTCTGTATGGATTAATAACCTTGCGTGCATTGTGTGTGTTTTCTTCGAGACACACATAAGGGTGCTCGGGGACCATTGTCTTGGAGGTTCAAACAACACATGCATCAGCATTTGCGATATCTTCTATGATAGCCACTTCCCCAGGTATGCTGTGCTCCCTGCCACTGCTAACCCTGGAGAATCAACCTCCTGCCACTGCTAACCCTGGAGAATCAACCTCCTGTCACTGCTGACCCTGGGGCATCAACCTCCTGTCACTGCTGACCCTGGAGAATCAACCTCCTGCCACTGCTAACCCTGGAGAATCAACCTCCTGTCACTGCTGACCCTGGAGAATCAACCTCCTGTCACTGCTGACCCTGGGGCATCAACCTCCTGTCACTGCTGACCCTGGGGCATCAACCTCCTGTCACTGCTGACCCTGGACAATCAACCTCCTGTCACTGCTGACCCTGGAGAATCAACCTCCTGTCACTGCTGACCCTGGAGAATCAACCTCCTGTCACTGCTGACCCTGGAGAATCAACCTCCTGTCACTGCTGACCCTGGAGAATCAACCTCCTGTCACTGCTGACCCTGGAGAATCAACCTCCTGTCACTGCTAACCCTGGAGAATCAACCTCCTGTCACTGCTGACCCTGGAGAATCAACCTCCTGTCACTGCTGACCCTGGAGAATCAACCTCCTGTCACTGCTGACCCTGGAGAATCAACCTCCTGCCACTGCTAACCCTGGAGAATCAACCTCCTGTCACTGCTGACCCTGGAGAATCAACCTCCTGTCACTGCTGACCCTGGGGCATCAACCTCCTGTCACTGCTGACCCTGGGGCATCAACCTCTTCTTGACAGCCATATCTATGGTTGTACCGATGACGATGTCATCGTCCATCGTCGGCGGCGATTGACAGCCATCAGCGATGGGTTAATTGCGACACACAGTGGCCAAACATGGGTCCCAACCCACTGTTTGGGAAACAGTGTGCTTCCCAATGCTTTGTTTACCTTTGGCATAAGCCTAGTCAGTCTAGATATTCTGCTATTGTTTTTCTCCATTCTGTAATCCAATGCAAATGAATGTAGAGTATCATATAGCATGGATTAAAGGGACATGTCACCGCTGGAGGAAACTGCAGTCACTCAATGCTAATAGTATTAATAATGTTAATAGTATTAATAACTGCAGTCACTCAATGTTAATAGTATTTGTAGTAGATAACAGTAGCACAATTTGAACCCCATGGCCAGGGTTGGACTGGATTGCTGAAATCCTACAATTACCATAATGCTTTGCTGCAGTGCTCTTGAGGAGGGGGGTTGGCCGGGCTGTTTTACTGAGACAACAAGCAGTCCAGGAAGAAAGTGAGACCAGTGTCTATGACATCACTGGCACTTTGAAATACACAACAACCCCAGGAAAGTGTTTCTTGTGTCCTAAACATCATTAAAATACGATCTGGTCTCAAAAGGGGTAATGTGGCCCTTCAATGGCCAGGGTGCCATCAAATAACTAGGCTTAGTGAATGTTAGGCAGGGTGCCATCAAATAACTAGGCTTAGTGAATGTTAGGCAGGGTGCCATCAAATAACTAGGCTTAGTGAATGTTAGGCAGGGTGCCATCAAATAACTAGGCTTAGTGAATGTTAGGCAGGGTGCCATCAAATAACTAGGCTTAGTGAATGTTAGGCAGGGTGCCATCAAATAACTAGGCTTAGTGAATGTTAGGCAGGGTGCCATCACATAACTAGGCTTAGTGAATGTTAGGCAGGGTGCCATCAAATAACTAGGCTTAGTGAATGTTAGGCAGGGTGCCATCAAATAACTAGGCTTAGTGAATGTTAGGCAGGGTGCCATCAAATAACTAGGCTTAGTGAATGTTAGGCAGGGTGCCATCAAATAACTAGGCTTAGTGAATGTTAGGCAGGGTGCCATCAAATAACTAGGCTTAGTGAATGTTAGGCAGGGTGCCATCAAATAACTAGGCTTAGTGAATGTTAGGCAGGGTGCCATCAAATAACTAGGCTTAGTGAATGTTAGGCAGGGTGCCATCAAATAACTAGGCTTAGTGAATGTTAGGCAGGGTGCCATCAAATAACTAGGCTTAGTGAATGTTAGGCAGGGTGCCATCACATAACTAGGCTTAGTGAATGTTAGGCAGGGTGCCATCAAATAACTAGGCTTAGTGAATGTTAGGCAGGGTGCCATCAAATAACTAGGCTTAGTGAATGTTAGGCAGGGTGCCATCAAATAACTAGGCTTAGTGAATGTTAGGCAGGGTGCCATCAAATAACTAGGCTTAGTGAATGTTAGGCAGGGTGCCATCAAATAACTAGGGCTTAGTGAATGTTAGGCGTCTCCGCCCGGTTGCCACGAAACTGCACGCATGCACACGTACTCTCTGGATGCCAGAGCAGAACCTCTACACCGATTCTTTTCCCCCTCCAGATCGGCCTGTTATAGCGCCCCAAATCTGGCAAATAGGCACAGAGTATCTCTTTAATCACGTGATCAACACGGATCTGTCCGATTTTCCATATTCCATCCTGACTGCCTGGCTAAAATTGGCTTCCAAAGTTTGTAGAATTGGTACGTCGAACGCAGAAACAATAATAGAGCAATAATCTTCACACTTCACACTAGAACAAGGAAGAAATGCCTCCCTTCTTCTAACACATCTTTGGAACAAAATGCCTCCCTTCTAACACATCTTTGGAACAAAATGCCTCCCTTCTAACACATCTTTGGAACAAAATGAAGAAATGCCTCCCTTCTAACACATCTTTGGAACAAAAATGAAGAAATGCCTCCCTTCTAACACATCTTTGGAACAAAATGAAGAAATGCCTCCCTTCTTCTAACACATCTTTGGAACAAAATGCCTCAAATCATGAATCATGTCTGATTGCCATGAAAGGCCTAAGAAGAAATGCTCAGGCCCTCTTCACATTGGCCTATTGTAGCGCCATCAGCAGGCCACAATAACCTACTTGATCTTGTGGAACCTGTGCTGCACTTTTTAGTGTGATAATCAAGAGTTTGTTTATAGTTTAGCATTCTCTCTCATTGTGAGCCGTTACCAGACAGTAGAGTAACAGCAGTTTAAATAAAAAGTGATTCATTGACCCATTCTGACCGGGCACCCATTTGGTGTCAGCATCATGTTATGCTTTAGCTATTTAAAAATAGCAGATCTACAAGCTCAATATCGCGCCACCGAGTGGCGCGATACGAGCTTGTAGGTCTGCTATTTTTGAAAAATCGAAGAGCGACTGACATTTCTAGAATCTGATCTCAGGTCAGAATGGGTTCATCAGACCAGTGTGTTGTCCAGTGGAAACCTCGTATGAATCTGATCTCAGGTCAGAATTGGTTAACAAACATCTGCATGCTAAAGGTGACCCGTTTGTAATAGAGCGAGTCGGACCAACGCAACCACGGAATAATGTGCTGTCGGAACAATGACCACCACGATGAGCTCAACTGACACGTATTAACATAAGGTGCGGCTGAGCAGTGGCTCAGGAGGTCAATCGGCCGCTTAGGAACCGGGAGCTTCCCAGGTTGATCCCGGCCTCATCCAGAACCCCAGATTGCTCTGGATGAGTTGGGTTGGTGTCTTGCTGTCGGTGGTGCGTAATGTGGGATCGTACCTATGTTCCCTCAGCTCTATGTTCCCTCAGCCTACGACAACCTACCTCCTCCCTCACCCTAACCCTAACCTCCCCCGGGGCAGACACCTAAACCTAACCGCAACCCTCTCCCGACCCGCAGCGCACCTCGGGGCTGAGAGGGAACATAGGGCTGAGGGAACATAGGTATGACCCCCGTAAGGTCAGTGAATGTAAGGCACCTTCTTGGATAAAGTCACTATTTAACGTTATGCCATGCAGGCCTACTGTACTCGGTAAACGCATACAAACATAGGCCGTTCCATGGCTTATACTGTACCACTCTATACCCCCATCTAAGAACTGCAAAACTAATTGATCGCCAGTGCTGGATTCATAGGAGTTGAGGCCCCTGTGCTAGAGTAGTTTTTGAGGGCATTAGTTTTTTTGGAGGGGAATGGCTAAATCACCCTAACACAACAAAACAAAAAAAAGTTATAATTAGAAACAAATCTCACTTGAATTGGATTGCAATACAACATTTAATTTATTTATATATGTATATAATGTATTCTAGTTAAATTGTTAAATTGTTTAAATTAAATTGTTTAGACATTAATCAAAGCTATACACATTTTAGCTGGCGGTGTGTTCTGTGTGCCACTATAGGCTTTGTGTTTAGGTGTGTGTCTGTGTTGTCCTCACATACACTTGTGCACACAGTGGGAAAGCTGCTACTTATGTATACATGGGATAGAGGTTATGCCACTATAAACATAACATACATGTTATTGTTAGTGTTCATACAACACAATGAACTCTTTCTTAACTCCCTCATCACCTTTCTGACACACTTCTTTCTGGATGGCTGGGTGTGTGTGTGTGTGTGTGTGTGTGTGTGTGCGTGTGTGTGTGCGCGCACGTGCGTGCGTGCGTGGACTTGTGTGTGCGCGTGTGCATGTGTATGTGTGTGCGTGCGTGCACAAACGCAAACACGCCCCACCCAGGAGAAGACCAGCGCCCTGTCCCTCAGTAACGTGGCTGGGGTGTTCTATATCCTGGTCGGAGGGCTGGGTCTCGCCATGATGGTGGCCCTGGTGGAGTTCTGCTACAAGAGCCGCGCCGAGGCCAAGAAAATGAAGGTAGGCGTCATGGTTTCATGTGAGTTTTATTGTCGTTTCGTCGTCGTTTGTGCAGAACAAAATGTGTTTCTCAGGTCCTGGTCCTGGTCAAAGAAAACGTATGCACTGTATTTAAACCTCTACGTTTCTCAAAGTTTCAAACTTCATCAAGAACCCCCAAATTGATATACAGTAGGAGAAGGGTGTTAAAGCAGGTGTTCTCAAAGTGGGGTCCGGGTTTCCCCAGGGACTTTTGAGGGGGGGGGGGGGGGGGTATTGATTCAGGGGTATTGATTGCATAAAGAGGTATTGCATAAAAATTGGTTTCAACCGCTTTGAAGCTGATCTACAAGCACACAGCTTGTCTCCATGTGACGCGCTGTTGCACATCACGTCCGTGGCATCACAGCGTTTTGGATGGGGGTCCACAGCCAAACATATATTAATGTGGGGGTCCACAGCCAAACATATATTAATGTGGGGGTCCACAGCCAAACATATATTAATGTGGGGGTCCACAGCCAAACATATATTAATGTGGGGGTCCACAGCCAAACATATATTAATGTGGGGGTCCTTTTGGATGGGGGTCCACAGCCAAACATATATTAATGTGGGGGTCCTTTGGATGGGGGTCCACAGCCAAACATATATTAATGTGGGGGTCCTTTGGATGGGGGTCCACAGCCAAACAGATATTAATGTGGGGGTCCTTTGGATGGGGGTCCACAGCCAAACAGATATTAATGTGGGGGTCCTTTTTGGATGGGGGTCCACAGCCAAACATATATTAATGTGGGGGTCCACAGCCAAACATATATTAATGTGGGGGTCCTTTTTGGATGGGGGTCCACAGCCAAACATATATTAATGTGGGGGTCCTTTTTGGATGGGGGTCCACAGCCAAACATATATTAATGTGGGGGTCCACAGCCAAACATATATTAATGTGGGGGTCCACAGCCAAACATATATTAATGTGGGGGTCCACAGCCAAACATATATTAATGTGGGGGTCCACAGCCAAACATATATTAATGTGGGGGTCCACAGCCAAACATATATTAATGTGGGGGTCCACAGCCAAACATATATTAATGTGGGGGTCCACAGCCAAACATATATTAATGTGGGGGTCCTTTTGGATGGGGGTCCACAGCCAAACATATATTAATGTGCGGGTCCTTTTTGGATGGGGGTCCACAGCCAAACATATATTAATGTGGGGGTCCTTTTGGATGGGGGGTCCACAGCCAAACATATATTAATGTGGGGGTCCTTTTTGGATGGGGGTCCACAGCCAAACATAATATTAATGTGGGGGTCCACAGCCAAACATATATTAATGTGGGGGTCCTTTTTGGATGGGGGTCCACAGCCAAACATATATTAATGTGGGGGTCCACAGCCAAACATATATTAATGTGGGGGTCCACAGCCAAACATATATTAATGTGGGGGTCCACAGCCAAACATATATTAATGTGGGGGTCCACAGCCAAACATATATTAATGTGGGGGTCCACAGCCAAACATATATTAATGTGGGGGTCCACAGCCAAACATATATTAATGTGGGGGTCCACAGCCAAACATATATTAATGTGGGGGTCCACAGCCAAACATATATTAATGTGGGGGTCCACAGCCAAACATATATTAATGTGGGGGTCCACAGCCAAACATATATTAATGTGGGGGTCCACAGCCAAACAGATATTAATGTGGGGGTCCTTTGGATGGGGTCCACAGCCAAACATATATTAATGTGGGGGTCCTTTTGGATGGGGGTCCACAGCCAAACAGATATTAATGTGGGGGTCCTTTTTGGATGGGGGTCCACAGCCAAACATATATTAATGTGGGGGTCCTTTTGGATGGGGGTCCACAGCCAAACAGATATTAATGTGGGGGTCCTTTGGATGGGGGTCCACAGCCAAACATATATTAATGTGGGGGTCCTTTTTGGATGGGGGTCCACAGCCAAACATATATTAATGTGGGGGTCCTTTTTGGATGGGGTCCACAGCCAAACAGATATTAATGTGGGGGTCCTTTTGGATGGGGGTCCACAGCCAAACATATATTAATGTGGGGGTCCTTTTTGGATGGGGGTCCACAGCCAAACATATATTAATGTGGGGGTCCTTTGGATGGGGGTCCACAGCCAAACAGATATTAATGTGGGGGTCCTTTTTGGATGGGGGTCCACAGCCAAACATATATTAATGTGGGGGTCCTTTTGGATGGGGGTCCACAGCCAAACATATATTAATGTGGGGGTCCTTTTTGGATGGGGGTCCACAGCCAAACAGATATTAATGTGGGGGTCCTTTTTGGATGGGGGTCCACAGCCAAACATATATTAATGTGGGGGTCCTTTTGGATGGGGGTCCACAGCCAAACATATATTAATGTGGGGGTCCTTTTTGGATGGGGGTCCACAGCCAAACAGATATTAATGTGGGGGTCCTTTTTGGATGGGGGTCCACAGCCAAACATATATTAATGTGGGGGTCCTTTTTGGATGGGGGTCCACAGCCAAACATATATTAATGTGGGGGTCCTTTTCCAAACAGATATTAATGTGGGGGTCCTTTTTGGATGGGGGTCCACAGCCAAACATATATTAATGTGGGGGTCCTTTTTGGATGGGGGTCCACAGCCAAACATATATTAATGTGGGGGTCCTTTTTGGATGGGGGTCCACAGCCAAACATATATTAATGTGGGGGTCCTTTTCCAAACAGATATTAATGTGGGGGTCCTTTTTGGATGGGGGTCCACAGCCAAACATATATTAATGTGGGGGTCCTTTTTGGATGGGGGTCCACAGCAAACATATATTAATGTGGGGGTCCTTTTTGGATGGGGGTCCACAGCAAACATATATTAATGTGGGGGTCCACAGCCAAACATATATTAATGTGGGGGTCCACATCCAAACATATATTAATGTGGGGGTCCTTTTTGGATGGGGGTCCACCGCCAAACATATATTAATGTGGGGGTCCACAGCCAAACATATATTAATGTGGGGGTCCTTTTTGGATGGGGGTCCACAGCCAAACATATATTAATGTGGGGGTCCACAGCCAAACATATATTAATGTGGGGGTCCTTTTTGGATGGGGGTCCACAGCCAAACATATATTAATGTGGGGGTCCACAGCCAAACATATATTAATGTGGGGGTCCTTGATGTGAAAACGTTTGAGAACCAGTGCTTTAAAGAACTATGTGAATTTATTCATGTACAGTATATGTATTTATCATTATTGTTTTTATTTATTTTTTGACAAGCCCGAACAAGCTCCATTTGCTCAGGTATGTAGGCCTACATAAGAATAATAATAATAGTAATAATAATAATAGATAATAATAATGTATTAGCAGTAAATAATGCAATTAGAGCATAAGGCCATTGTGCAAAAATGATCTCTTGTGAATGTGAGACCAGGAAAGCAGTCCACATACTGTAGGTCAGGTGATCCAGTCCACATACTGTAGGTCAGGTGATCCAGTCCACATACTGTAGGTCAGGTGATCCAGTCCACATACTGTAGGTCAGGTGATCCAGTCCACATACTGTAGGTCAGGTGATCCAGTCCACATACTGTAGGTCAGGTGATCCAGTCCACATACTGTAGGTCAGGTGATCCAGTCCACATACTGTAGGTCAGGTGATCCAGTCCACATACTGTAGGTCAGGTGATCCAGTCCACATACTGTAGGTCAGGTGATCCAGTCCACATACTGTAGGTCAGGTGATCCAGTCCACATACTGTAGGTCAGGTGATCCAGTCCACATACTGTAGGTCAGGTGATCCAGTCCACATACTGTAGGTCAGGTGATCCAGTCCACATACTGTAGGTCAGGTGATCCAGTCCACATACTGTAGGTCAGGTGATCCAGTCCACATACTGTAGGTCAGGTGATCCAGTCCACATACTGTAGGTCAGGTGATCCAGTCCACATACTGTAGGTCAGGTGATCCAGTCCACATACTGTAGGTCAGGTGATCCAGTCCACATACTGTAGGTCAGGTGATCCAGTCCACATACTGTAGGTCAGGTGATCCAGTCCACATACTGTAGGTCAGGTGATCCAGTCCACATACTGTAGGTCAGGTGATCCAGTCCACATACTGTAGGTCAGGTGATCCAGTCCACATACTGTAGGTCAGGTGATCCAGTCCACATACTGTAGGTCAGGTGATCCAGTCCACATACTGTAGGTCAGGTGATCCAGTCCACATACTGTAGGTCAGGTGATCCAGTCCACATACTGTAGGTCAGGTGATCCAGTCCACATACTGTAGGTCAGGTGATCCAGTCCACATACTGTAGGTCAGGTGATCCAGTCCACATACTGTAGGTCAGGTGATCCAGTCCACATACTGTAGGTCAGGTGATCCAGTCCACATACTGTAGGTCAGGTGATCCAGTCCACATACTGTAGGTCAGGTGATCCAGTCCACATACTGTAGGTCAGGTGATCCAGTCCACATACTGTAGGTCAGGTGATCCAGTCCACATACTGTAGGTCAGGTGATCCAGTCCACATACTGTAGGTCAGGTGATCCAGTCCACATACTGTAGGTCAGGTGATCCAGTCCACATACTGTAGGTCAGGTGATCCAGTCCACATACTGTAGGTCAGGTGATCCAGTCCACATACTGTAGGTCAGGTGATCCAGTCCACATACTGTAGGTCAGGTGATCCAGTCCACATACTGTAGGTCAGGTGATCCAGTCCACATACTGTAGGTCAGGTGATCCAGTCCACATACTGTAGGTCAGGTGATCCAGTCCACATACTGTAGGTCAGGTGATCCAGTCCACATACTGTAGGTCAGGTGATCCAGTCCACATACTGTAGGTCAGGTGATCCAGTCCACACTTTAAAGGATTTGGAAGGATAAAGCCTAATTTATGCTCTGTCGTGCTATGGTATCGCACACTGAAAATAACTAATCTACAAGCTCACAAGCACTGAGGATGCAACGTGCTGTGAGCTTATAGGTCTGCTATTTTAACCCATTCTTAACGGGAACCCATTTTGGTGTTAGCATCATGCTATGCTTTAGCTATTGAAAAATAGCAGATCTACAAGCTCATAGCGCGCCACCGAGTGGCGCGATACGAGCTTGTAGGTCTGCTATTTTTGAAAAATCTAAAAAAACGACTGACATTTTTAGAATCTGATCTCAGGTCAGAATGGGTTAATCAGACCAGTGTGTGTGTCCAGTGGAAAACTTGTATGAATCTGATCTCAGGTCAGAATGGGTTAAGCACAATGAAGTATGCATCAGGCTTAGTGGATTGACGGCCACAGTTCAGATCATTTTATAGCGCATCGGTAGTCAATCGTAGCCAGATGGACGGACGTCTCCGCCTGCTGATACATTTGATGAATGGACGGGAAACAATTTGGAGAATTAAAAAAAATAACTGCATTGCAGAAGTGATGCAAGCACTTTTAACCCATTCTGACCTGAGATCAGATTCTAAAAATGTCTATTACATCCTGACAGTTTCATTATTAACCCATTCTGACCTGAGATCAGATTCTAAAAGCGTCTTCGATTTTTCAAAAATAGCAGACCTACAAGCTCGTATCGCGCCACTCGGTGGCGCGATATGAGCTTGTAGATCTGCTATTTTTCAATAGCTAAAGCATAACATGATGCTGACACCAAAATGGGTGCCCGTTCAGAATGGGTTAAGGTGATCCTTCATATGGGTTGGTATAAAGATTGGTTTTCAATGCCGTGTAGTGGCCGTGGGTTTGTTACTGCTGGTTTTCTCCACTGTCCAAACCCATTCATTTCTGTGTCAGTGGTGTCAGGCTTTCGTCGAGCAAATGCAAGTCAACATTGCAATCAGGAAAAGTATAGTCCACAATTTGACAGTTTAAATGGAGCGCCAAAGTCCTGAAGCAAAAGCCACCCCCCCTAGGTCACTAACACATCATTTTAGAACTGTATTCTAAAAAATATTAAAAGAAAAGAAAGCTATAGAAAAGAGTGCTGCATGCTACTGAAATGGTTACCAATCATAAGCTGATGCTGTAAACGTAATCATTTATCCAAAAAGGTAAAAAGTACAAGCCTGCCTACAAATCACTCAAACATAATTAGTTTGAGGGTTGTGAGCCGTTCCTGTATATATTATATATTCATGGATTCACATTTGTGATTGCATATTAATTGAGTGTGCCAGTATTTGATTAATTTAATTAATGTCCTGGCATTTGAATGATTACAGGCAGTGTATCTTTGACATGTGCCCATGTGTTGTATTTCTGATTCGTAATTAATATGCCTTCATTATTTGAGGAATGAGGATATCATGTTGTAAAGTTTAATTTAACTGTGAGTGGATTGTTACAGTGTAAATCATCACACACAGTATGCAAATCTACACTACTACTTAACCCATTTTGGTGTTTTAAACATTATGTTATAATTTAGCTATTGAAAAATAGCAGACCTACAAGTTCATAGCGCGCCACCGAGTGTCGCGCTATGAACTTGTAGGTCTGCTATTTTTGAAAAATCGTTAAAATGTGCCTAAAATCTTTCAGAAAATTGTCATGATATTAGAAAACATTTTTATAGCAATGATTGGTGCACAATATAGAGCTATCTAATCTATACCTTTTAACAAACAAAAAACCTAACACTTTACTTAAAGGTCGGGACCATAATGCATTGGCCTATAATCACATTTATAATGCATGCATGCCCTTTAAACTAAAGGCTTCATATCTCTCATTATATAAATGTTTATGTTTATGCACATCTTACAGTACTATGACGTATTGTTAAGGCTCATACATAGTCTGGATTTACGGTGGTGGGGTGACCACCGAACTACAACATGACGTCACTGAGGTGACCACCGAACTACAACATGACGTCACTGAGGTGACCACCGAACTACAACATGACGTCACTGAGCCGCGGTGAAGAGCAAACCACCGCCACCGCTCCAGCCCTTCTCTCTGTTTTTACTCACCACCGCTCAACGTTATTTCAGCTCCGGTGGTAAGGTGACCACCGGAGCGGTGGTCACCTTACCACCGGAGCGGTGGTCAGCTCACCACCGGAGCGGTGGTCAGCTCACCACCGGAGCGGTGGTCAGCTCACCACCGGAGCGGTGGTCAGCTCACCACCGGAGCGGTGGTCACCTCGCCACCGAAAATCCAGACTATGAATAGGCCTTAAAGTGTTGGTGTTAAGGAAATCTGAAGGATCTGTACAGTCCCTGCAGATTTCCTTAACAGTGCTCATAATGAATGATAAACTCAGCAGAAGATTATAACCACCACATTGACACTTTACTTAAAGGTTGGGTCTACAAGGCATTATAATGGCACTCATAATAGCACATATAATACTTCATAAACCTTGTTAAGCTGTTATGCATAATTATAAACATGTATAACGATTGCTATGAAGTGCTATAAGTGCATTATAATGCATTATAAATGTTATTATAATGCATTATACCGTACCCTCCCCCCCCCCCCAAAGGAATAGTTCACAAAAAAGGGCGTGTAATTGATTGAAAGAATTAAGTAATTTAAAGGTATATTCAGTGATTTCACTTTATTCAAATATCACTTATTTTTTTTGTTTTGTTGTGATAATCCTCCCTACTATAGAGTGTGCTGGCCATATAAGGAGTTCCTCCCTGCCCCCAGTTAACCCCTGGGGGTCAAAAAACCTTAGGTTTCTTTTTTGGCTCTCTATCCTGATTGGACGAAAGGCTGGGTCCCACAGCCAAAAACGAAACCTAAGGTTGTTTGAGTGAAATCACTGAATATACCTTTAACAGAACGGCTTCTTCAAATAAACAGTGAGCATTGCAGTGTGTGATTATTATCAATGTGTAATGCTGTATATTTCCGTTGTGAAGGTGGCAGCGAACACCCTGTCCTCCCCCCAGCACACAGGGAACTACACACACACACTCTCCTCCCCGCAACACCCCCCCAACTACAACCTGCAGTCTCCCGGCCACCAGCCAAACTACGCCACCTATAAGGAGGGCTACAACGTTTACGGCATCGAGAGCGTCAAGATCTAACAGCGGTAGGAGTGACAGAGAGATGATTCACTGGCTACATCAACGCCGCTCCACCTCCCAGCCATACATACGGAGACCTTCTGTTTAAACACTGATATAGTGGTCCATGCATACACAGTCTGTTGAAAGGAGTAGTTCAACCCAAAAAGTGACTTATTTTCTATCACTTACACACCCCATGAAGCCTTGAGTTTTCTGGTATAGGTCATGGAATTATTGACTTGTTACTGCGACGAAAACAAACAAAAAGGAATTCAAGGCTTCGTGAGTTTGTGTAATTGATGGAAAATACGTTTTTTTTTAAACTACTAATGTTTTGAATAGCTCTACGTTGGTGGGAAAGAAATTATATACCTTACCGGGTGGCATGTTCTTCTAACTTATGCCCTTTTTACCCCACTGCATTAATTTGATATACCTTCAGTTACTTTGCAGATGGAGATTAAAACCCATTCTGAACGGGAACCCATTTTGGTGTCAGCATCATGTTATGCTTTAGCTATTTAAAAATAGCAGATCTACAAGCTCATATCGATACGAGCTTGTAGGTCTGCTATTTTTGAAAAATCGAAGACACTTTTAGAATCTGATCTCAGGTCAGAATGGGTTAACTGTATAAATTACACATGAACAAGTTTGTCATTTTATATCATGGGAGTTACAGTACCTCCTTACCCCGTGAAGCCTTGAATTCTTGGAGAATGTTTTATGTATCTGTCGCATTGCATTTGGGCCAATGAAAAAACCCCCAAACAAATCAATTTGAATAAATAGGCGAAAAAAACACAATAAGAACATGTTTATGAACTTCAAAACAACACTCGCAGTGTATAAGTGTAAGTCACACTTGACTTACCTACTTCTAAAACATCGCTTTATTGTTATTATTGTTCCAGGCTAAATTGTCTCATGCACGAATGACTCGCACGCCTCGATGCACACCTGTGTGTGTATGCTGGGCTCCTGTTGAACGGGTAACGCCCAGGAGCCTTAAGCTCGCTCATGTGTGACATGCCGGTTTGCACCCGAGGTGAATGGGGAAAAAGTAACGTTTTCAGAGGAAAGGCTATTTTTTGAAGTAATGAGGTGTACTTTGATTATACTCTGCGTTGGAGTTTATTATCACATAGCTTGTTATTATTATTGGCCGACCTCTTAACTTCAAATAATCAAGTCTTCTTAAGTTTTTGGGATTGCTCATTCAGCGTAAAGAAATGCGACAAAACCACAAATCATATTATTCAAGCCTTTGCGCAGTGAGGTGTGAAATACTCCTAAATGATACCAAATTACATAATTAATTACATAATTAGCACGCACAGTCGCACACACTGTGGTCATGCAACTTGGCCAGGGTCTCTGTATGGATGGCTGTGACGCTATCTGTCTCATCCCCCCCCCCCTCCCCTCCCCCTCCTCACCCCATCCCATGGCTAACCACCTCTCCTTGCCCTTCCTCTTCCTCTATCTCTTTGAGTCCCTCCTCCTTCCTCTGTGTCCTGCTCTCCTCTCATTGCCTCCTCTGCCCTCCTCTCTGTCTCCTCAGTCTCCCCAGGGTGCTCGCATAGAGTTAAAAGTAATAGAGAGGGCACCGGAAATCCCCTCCAATCCTCTTGCATGGAGTTGTTCACCCAGCAGCGCATACTTACTCCCTTTTCACCCCTTCTTCCGGGTGGGAAAGGTGTGACTTGCGGGGACTATTTGGGGCCTCTGTGACGCACTTTGCGTCGTCTCGCATGCATACAGAGTAGTGTGCAAGATTGTGTACAAGCTCGTGAGTCGACCCCATCGGACAAAAGAAACGATATTTGGAGTTAAATCATAGTGAGGTAACGACACAACCCAAACCTCTACCAAAGTGTCATTTGGCTTAATGTGCTTCATCTGAGCAGACATCTGCTGGTCAAATGCAGAAATCTAATTTAAAGGGACAGTTCACCCCAAAAATATATTTTTCTATCGATTTTTTCACTGATTCACTATTGGCAAAAGATATTATCCATTCAATATTTTCCGAGGGTGAACTATCCTTTTAACCTCTCTGGGGACCAGGCTATTCCCTTACCCCCCCCCCCTCCCCCTCTATCTATCCCTAGCCAATCATCCTCTCAATAGACAGACATCAAGAGCCAATCATTTCACAGCTGTAGTGATGTCAGCATTCCCATTAGCCAATTGCAGAACAGCTTCCATATGCCATCCCCACCCACCACCTGAATGCAGCAGGTTAATAGCATCACAAATGCTGTTTAACAAAAATCTCACTCTCACACCATCCAAAGGGTGACAGAATGGTACCGGATGTTCCCACACGGCATGACATGAGTTGCATGCTGACAGGGGAAGTGATGATTTACGGTTCTGTTCCTATTGGGACCTATTGGGACTGGAGGAATCAGAGGAACAGGATCCAACATTGAGGAACCGGAATCCGTTCCCCAAACATTAACAAATTGTGGCTTTGTGTTGTGAGCTTAAAGATCGACTATTTGTTGACCAGCGAGCAACAAAGTAGAAGACAGCCTACAAACATCAAACATCTCAAACAGTGGCAGGCATCAGTAGAATTATTTTAAGTCCTCTGACCTGGTCTGAGGACCAGCCTGGCGGCTCGAAATGTTACTTACTTTTTTTCATGTTTTAGGTTATTATTAGAGAAAGTAAAAGATGAGCGTAAATTTTGTTTCATTTGCTTCTTTCTTTCGTTTTAACGATTTTTGCTATTTTTGGCAAGGGGGTGGGGGCATTCGAACAGGCTAAATATGTTTGTTTGTTTTTTACAAATTTCTACAGTGATTTATTTATTATTATTTACTGTAGTCCTACTAGACCCCAGTAAATTACATCTGGCCACAGTAGTTGTTTTCCGTGTGTCTGACTACTAGGGGTCTGCCATACTGTGTGTCGTAGGCTCAATATGTCAGTTTGTCACATTCAATAGATCCTGTGATCTTTTGTGGCCAGATGTAATTCCCTGGGGTCTAATAGGACTACAGTAAATAATAATAAAGAAATCACCGTAAAAGTTTGTAAAAAAATAAAAAAAATAAAAGGACAATAAGAAGATATTTAGCCACTTGTTCGATCTGCTATTTTTTGGCAAAAGCTCTCCCCACAATACGGAGGCTGGGGTTTAAGTGGTTCATTTATTTTCACTACATGGTGAACTGGCTGAGTAGGACATGTGGGGAGAGAGAGAGAGCCATAGGGACTGGAACCCGTGACACGAGGCTACATTGTAGCCTAAGGGCCTGGACCGCTAGGCTAGGTCAAGGCCTACAAGGTTACCTTTAGATCCAGCACCCAGCGCTGTACTGTAGGTCTGGGGATGTGCGTGTCCTTTGTCATGTTTTCTCATCATGCTGTGCCCATGCAAACATGTCCTTTGTCATGTGTTTCTCATCATGCTGTGCCCATGCAAACATGTCCTTTGTCATGTTTTCTCATCATGCTGTGCCCATGCAAACATGTCCTTTGTCATGTGTTTCTCATCATGCTGTACCCATGCAAACATGTCCTTTGTCATGTTTTCTCATCATGCTGTGCCCATGCAAACATGTCCTTTGTCATGTTTTCTCATCATGCTGTGCCCATGCAAACATGTCCTTTGTCATGTGTTTCTCATCATGCTGTGCCCATGCAAACATGTCCTTTGTCATGTTTTCTCATCATGCTGTGCCCATGCAAACATGTCCTTTGTCATGTGTTTCTCATCATGCTGTGCCCATGCAAACATGTCCTTTGTCATGTGTTTCTCATCATGCTGTGCCCATGCAAACATGTTCTTTGTCATGTTTTCTCATCATGCTGTGCCCATGCAAACATGTCCTTTGTCATGTTTTCTCATCATGCTGTGCCCATGCAAACATGTCCTTTGTCATGTGTTTCTCATCATGCTGTACCCATGCAAACATGTCCTTTGTCATGTTTTCTCATCATGCTGTGCCCATGCAAACATGTCCTTTGTCATGTTTTCTCATCATGCTGTGCCCATGCAAACATGTCCTTTGTCATGTGTTTCTCATCATGCTGTGCCCATGCAAACATGTCCTTTGTCATGTTTTCTCATCATGCTGTGCCCATGCAAACATGTCCTTTGTCATGTGTTTCTCATCATGCTGTGCCCATGCAAACATGTCCTTTGTCATGTGTTTCTCATCATGCTGTGCCCATGCAAACATGTTCTTTGTCATGTTTTCTCATCATGCTGTGCCCATGCAAACATGTTCTTTGTCATGTTTTCTCATCATGCTGTGCCCATGCAAACATGTCCTTTGTCATGTGTTTCTCATCATGCTGTGCCCATGCAAACATGTCCTTTGTCATGTTTTCTCATCATGCTGTGCCCATGCAAACATGTTCTTTGTCATGTTTTCTCATCATGCTGTGCCCATGCAAACATGTTCTTTGTCATGTTTTCTCATCATGCTGTGCCCATGCAAACATGTCCTTTGTCATGTTTTCTCATCATGCTGTGCCCATGCAAACATGTCCTTTGTCATGTGTTTCTCATCATGCTGTGCCCATGCAAACATGTCCTTTGTCATGTTTTCTCATCATGCTGTGCCCATGCAAACATGTTCTTTGTCATGTTTTCTCATCATGCTGTGCCCATGCAAACATGTCCTTTGTCATGTGTTTCTCATCATGCTGTGCCCATGCAAACATGTCCTTTGTCATGTGTTTCTCATCATGCTGTGCCCATGCAAACATGTCCTTTGTCATGTGTTTCTCATCATGCTGTGCCCATGCAAACATGTCCTTTGTCATGTTTTCTCATCATGCTGTGCCCATGCAAACATGTCCTTTGTCATGTTTTCTCATCATGCTGTGCCCATGCAAACATGTCCTTTGTCATGTGTTTCTCATCATGCTGTGCCCATGCAAACATGTCCTTCGTCATGTTTCTCATCATGCTGTGCCCATGCAAACATGTCCTTTGTCATGTGTTTCTCATCATGCTGTGCCCATGCAAACATGTCCTTTGTCATGTGTTTCTCATCATGCTGTGCCCATGCAAACATGTCCTCCTTTGTCATGTTTTATCATCATGCTGTGCCCATGCAAACATGTCCTTTGTCATGTTTTATCATCATGCTGTGCCCATGCAAACATCCATTGCTACATGGCTTGTGCTGTACATGCGTATACAGGCTGAACCACTGTCTTTTAATGTCACTAATGATATTTTATCTTTAATAGGTTTTCTAACGACAGTTGATTTATGTCGTCATAAACGCTGTCCAGTCCCGGCAGTCTATTTCTGGTGCTCTTTGGAGATACTGTGTGGTGACTGGTGGTCTTAATGATTCAAACCGTAGAGTGACATTGATTACCGAAGCATAATGCTGGCAATGCCAGGAAAATAAATAAATAATACATACAGTAAATCAAATTAGGTTAAAACATTAAATGTTCTGTAACAATGTAAAATATATTATGAAAATCTATTTTGTACAACAATTATAACATTCAATGTTAAAATGTGATATGGCTTTGTTGTTTTTTTGGGGGGGGCATTCAAAACCATGCTCATTTCTTCAGGTGTGTATAGCCACCATAAGCCACCGCGCACCGCCATGTGTATGCTGTGTTCTTTTCTTTATGTCCTGTGTAAAGGCTGCGTCACAGTGTTGCCAGATTTTGTGCGTGCGTGCGTGCGTTTATTCACAACCCTTAAAATAGCCAAAGTAATGTGTGTAAAGTATGTGGCACATCTGTGACGTGCTGAGATTGTAGACGAGCTAATCACACTGCCTGCCGTGTGATGAGATTAACTCATGATGTGTCATTGAATCAACCTAAATGAATACCAACCTTTGCAGGTTTTATAATAAGGTTAATGTGTTGTTAATGATTCTCTCTCTATGCAGATGGCAATCACGTTTACTTTATTCTAATAATGTTAACATGTTTTTTTTTCACAATTATTATCATAAGGTTAATAACTTGTCTTCTTTTCTCTATGCAGATTACATTTAGGTTTCTTATAAGATTAATGACATATTGTTTCTCTCTCTATGCAGATGACATTCACAGATGCGATGCGCTCTAAGGCTCGTCTGTCAATCACAGGATCGACCAGCGAGAATGGTCGCGTTCCGGTGGCATACCTTCGCCCAGGATTACCCATGAGTCTCAGCATGACTGACCTGTCCTGACCACGCCCTTACCTAGTGCCTTACAGTCCAATCAACATTCACGTCACAACCCATCAACCCTGACACATCAAGCAGCCAATGGAAATAATCAATGTTCACTTCCTCCTAGCCAATCACTGACCATTTCCTTTGTAGTCGACTACCACCACACCACTTCAACCAACCACAGATGTATGAAGACTCTCGACTCCACCACTGACATCTGGATTGGATATATGACATCACTTCTTTTCCCACCAATCCAGTGGTGAGGCTTCTGCCATGACACGCCCACCCAGGAAGTGAATTAGCCAACCGACATGAAGGCCCGTTCATTTCCACAGCGATGGAAAAAAAAAGGAAGAAAAACAAAACATAAAAATAAACAATCAAGCACAGAGGACAGAGTTTTATAATCAAAGCAAACAAACAACACGGTTGTTTTTCTAAAAGATATTTTGGATAAATAGCATTGCCATGGCGATGGCTTATCAGAATTCAGACCCTTCCTGTATATACCATTCAATGACAATGGCATATTCTGTCCATGCTAATATCTAATGCAACCACGGTAACAACGTCCATGATCATTGAGAACAACATCAGCAACAATAGCAAGAACAATACCAACAACCACCGCCAGTACAGCAACAACAACAACAAATCAGGAATGCAATAAGGAGCTTCTGAGAAGGGCTTGAAAACGGTTCTGTTATTAACAGAAACCAATTATTTTTTTCTTTCGTTTTCTTAGTACTGGCCTTCCAAACAGGATAGGAACTAAATTAATGTTCTTTAATAATATTTAACTACCATTAAATTCCCTACTGATGAGCTACTATAACAGCACATTCTCTATACCCGTGACAGCAAACCAGTGACGAGTTGGGGTTTTCCCATCCGTTGTGACGCGGTGGGACAATGGCGCATGTTGACGCGGATACCATGATTCAAAGTAATCTTGACCTTGACATCTGTCCCTTATGCCTAACATTAACCTCCCACCCCTAACCTGAACATCCCTGCCCTATACCTAACCATCCCTCCCCCTAACAATAACCTTAACCATCCCTCTGCTACTACTTTAACCTTAGCAATCGCTCCCATTATCTAACCTTAACGAAGACACACACCTAACGATGACCATCGCTCTGCTCCTTCTAAACTTAACAATCGCTCCAGTTATAATGCTTAACCTAGCTGCATTTTAAGTGTTTTCTGCTGAATTGCTAACCAATTATGAGTTCGGAGTGAGAGTGGCACTGATGCATTCTAGTATGGGCGGGACCGCGGGGGCCACGTCGAACACTACTACTTTAAACATTTAGCACAGCTAACCATGAGGTCAGTAATGCAGTAATCAGATCACTAGCATGTCACCGGAATAAAACGACTAGGCTTAAGCATGTCTCAGGTAGGCTGAGTCTAAAGATAAATGCCGTTGTTCGTCTATTGTAACTTGTACGCATACTAGTTTAGTTTAGCATACACACCTAATATAGCCAACCTACAGTTGAATCGGGATTACGCAATCTAGAATATTGCTAGATAATTACCAGGCAAAGGCAGTGGATAACCATTCACACATTTGTCTCCTTTATGTAGACGTTTGATATGAGTAGCTGACTGTTATGATACACTAATACTAAATAATACTGATATACATAGTATACATGCATACAGTATACAACACATCTACATGTGGTAGATGTGTTGTTATTTCAGAGGCAGTACAGTTCCCATACATTTTCGTAAAATGCTTTATTCTGTTTAGCTTGCGCCATTGTCCAGATATTCCCAGGGCAAAAAAGTTACGCTCTGGTCACAGGTTGCGGGTTGTAAAGCTATGCTGCTGCATAAGTGCTATCACATGGCACATCATTCTGCCTGCAGGAAAGAATACAACACGTTTATTTTGGTCCTTTTTAGTTGTTTAAGTAGTTAACAAGTATTTGCTTTTGCATACGATCAAAAGACAAAAAAAAACAACAACAAACTAACGAAAAACAATAGCCTATATTCATGTTATTAACCGGTTTACAAAACATTTTTGTTCTCATTTTCATTCTCTGAACTGGTTTCAAGCCCTGACTCTGACGTTGCTTACAGTAGAAAATTAAAATGAAATAAAAACATGACTCTTAAACGGTATTGTGTCAGAACACACAGACAGGCTGAACAGTCAACCTCCATCAAACAATAAGACACCTAATATTAATAATGGCGATGTTATTGATGGTGATATTTTACGCTATTTCTTGTTTCTGCCTGAAAATCCCTCATTTAGTAGAGACTAATGCATGGAGTGGCACATACAGTATAAACACACACACACATGCGCACGCACGCATACACACGCAGACGCACACACACACACGCACACACACCACACCATCTCGTTGCCATATGAGAGTTCAAGAAGCCAACGGAAAAAGGAGGTGCCAAACATAACCGAACCCTTAACATGTGCGCTCTCTTTTGCGCTCAGCCCCACAGCCAATGGCAGACGCCGATACTGAAACCTGAGCCAATTGGAGCTGTCGATGCTGTGAGGTGGACAATTATTCTGGGAGGGGAAAAAAAAAGATCTGTGAAAAAACTTTTGATAAACACCCTGCACTGACGAAGATGATGATGATCATACAGGAGGATGAAGAGGAGAAGTGGCAATATAAAAGTCTGCATGTCATGTTTGCTTAATTTTAGCTTTTCCTTTAAGACAATGCCGTCAGCCTCTAGCTCTACGCTCGGCTGCATTTTAGTGTTTTAATAATAATAGTAATAAGATTTATTGATATTTAATTACAGTATTGATATGGAAGATGATATCATGTTATTTGTATACAGTGTATGTTTCAAAGGGCACACTTTGACATGGGGAAACATTAGCCTGATGTTTTTTTTTTTTTTTTTTTCACATTGTTTTATCATGTAACACAAACCGTACAGCTATTGTTCCTTCAATGTGAAGTATTCTAACAAAAAAAGTGTATTTGTTGAAATGACAAATTCCTCCGGTTTTATGCTGCAGTATGGCGCAAGCTGACAAGTCGATCCCACAATAATGTCCAGATATGAAATGACAATATAAAATGTGTGGATGCAACGCGTTGACAAGCTCGTAAAACAGCTTAAGGCTACAGCATACTCCAAACAAACATGAACCTTATTCTCCTTTTGGTAAAGTCACTAACAATAAAATGAGCATTTGGCAGTGCTTTGCCAACGTTCTTTTAGGTAGTTAGTTATCGCACACCTCCAAGATGTCCTAATTCATCCAAACAACTCAGCGAACCGAACGTCGTTTATGAATGCTCAGAATTTGATGATATATTTTGTTTTCTTTCCACCTTGACGTTGTGCGCTAACCTGACTTTGCCAGATGGGGGCGGTATTGGGTAACCATGTTCCCCAACACCACAACCATCTGGGACCTCTCAGGGAGTTCAGCTAACACCGAACCGCTCCCGGTTCGAGCCAATCAGCGTGAGCTAAGGGCGGGGATATGTGCGAAACCGGATGTGAAGCTATATAGACACGTCAATATGATTGGTTGTGTTTGCACGCCCACACGGTGATAGACAGACGGTCCCATCCAATCATCTACCAAGTATCTTGAAAAAAAGGAACAGCCCCGTCATCGAATTTGCTTCCGCGATCCCAGATCCCAATAAGCTGTGAAACAAATTTGTGTAGCAAGCTTCTTGGATCTGGCAGCGTCAGGTTAGTTGTGCGCAGCCCAAGGTGGAGTTTTGAAGCGACATTGCCAGAGGAGGTTAAAGGAGGTACAAATCCTCTGTCCTCGTGATAGTGACCTTGCATAAACACAACCTGTCCCACAATTCTGTTTCATAATTTGCCAAAGAAGAAAAATAGTGAAGATCCAGGTGATACAACCTCAGTTCCAGCACTGTAAACAATATTATTGACATTAAAAACCGCTGCCAGGTGCTTAATTGCCATGGTTCTGCGAGTCCTGTCAATGTCGGCAGAGGAAATGCATGAATTAATTAGGTTTTGTTGGTGGTTTGGAGTGTGCTGCAGCCCTTACATTGGATGTCATTCTCATCCAGCTCATGAGTGGTAACTTCAATTCACTTAATGTTCATTTGCTGTTAGGCAGAAACCTTGTATGTCCAAAACTGTTACTTGCAGGAAAATACTTCTCATTGTTTCGACACACACACACACACACATACACACACACACTATGTGTGACCTGTCCAAAATACGGTCATTCAAGTTGGGATTGTTTTCTTTCTTTTTTTCTTTTTCCTTTTTTTAATACGGAGCTACAAGGTTTCTGCCAGTGATGATAACATTAAGAGTGGAAGTAGAAGCTGAAATTAGAAGTCTACATGTGAATCTTAAAGCAGTGCTTCTCAACAGGTTCAGAGAGCTAATTAAGCTGTGAAATGATAAACGTCATGAATTTGTGGCAAACCTTATGCTTGCTGGAGACGAGCTTTCAAATGCATTGTCTCATCTTTCTACCATGCATCTTTCACACTTTTTTACAATAATGTATTTTCATTTGATGATGACATAAATATAGCATAATGAATCATTGCAGTCAGTGACACACAGACCCCAGCTAAAGTAGTGAATGGACATCTGCAATTTTGTAACTTTTTTTTGTCTTGAAAGTATAGGAACATACTGTAGGGGGTCTGTCGCAAAACATATATATATTAAATAAAAATAAAAACAAAAAAAAATGCATTGAACCAATGCAACATATTAACAAGAGCGTGTGGCTACAAGTAAGATCCATTATAGGTAAAAACCTTTATTTCCTGAAAAGTCATGATTTTGGACTTCATAATACTGTATTTTTCTTTATTATTTTGTCTTTGACAGTTATTCTTCTGTGGCTTACTGTTTCACACTCTTTGAGAAAAATAAAAAAAGAGTTCCCTTTGACCAGAGTTTCCTACCAAAGGCTTTGTTCAACACACTTCAGGCCCAATTAGGCCAGAACACAATTAATTATGCATGAGTTTAATTTAGCCATGTTAACAAAACTGCCATAATGCTCTAGCTCTCACACAGTCAAATCATGTTAGGACCTGCATATCTGTACATAGCAGTTTCTCATCTATGTATTTTGGAAATAGTAACTAGTCTTATTTTGTATTCCAAAAATGCATCCCATGGTGTATTTTAAATGAACTCCACCGTTACACTCACGCTTGGTTAGGATCTATTCCAAAAATAAATTATTAATGACATGTACTTTTTATTTTTTATTTTCTAACCAATATCTTGTGTTAACAGTTGCATCACGTTGAATTCAAGTTAAATGCCAAAAAAATATTATATATTGTAACGTTTCGATCAAAGTAATGAGTTCTATTATTGTTGCTTTCTGTGAAGAGTATGGTGTTTTTGTTAAAGTTACATCAGTTCATGCGTTACGTTATTATTCACAGACTCTTCAGCTACAGAGGACGGATTTGACTCCAGTGTTCTCCTCCACGTTTGACAGCTGCCATGTTGATTTTATTTGTGTGTTTATCGAGTTGCAGCACCAACTCTGTTTCAAAACTTCAAAATGTGTGTATATATACAGTATATATATGACTAGTAGAAATGATGATTCTGAAAGTACGTGTGTTCTTTGAAGAAACAAAATACTAGCCAATTTATATAAAAAATGTACTTCATTGCATTGATTACTTAATTAAAGTAATTATACACTTCTGTAACGCCGGTAACTATGTCAGTCTGGGCCAGGGCTTGGGTCAGTTTACTTTCAAATCATACACATTCACAAAAATTAAGATATTTATTTACTAACAAACAAAAATGTGATTGTCTGATAAGTGACGGTCAGACGTACACGACGTGCCAAAACAAACAACAACCAATGGGTTTCGTTTTCCAGTCTCAGAAATGAGAAGAAACAACGCCACCTAGTGGACCTGAAGCAGAACTGACCCAGCTCCTGGTGCAACGCTAAACACAGCACGCCATGCTAATAATGTTACAAAGTTAATATCTTGGCATTTTGAACTTTTAACGCAATTGCCTTCACCAGACAGACACCTGCAGTGAGAATGACTTAATTAACCACATGCACCCTATTCTGAGGCCAACATTCAGTGAAAAATATCCAATCCACAAGCTATTATTATATAGATCAACTATTTACGACCATCAGGAAGACCAGACGTTTATATGGCTACTAGTTTATAGATCAGATATAACGAAGATATTTAGAGAGCCCATGCCATAATCAAGCCCTGAGGGCCTATACGATCAAATACGCATGTATAGGGTTTAGGTGGTTAATTTGATAATTTCAATAATCCTATAGAGAGTTTACAGTATATAATACGTTTATGTGAAGATGTGTCCACATACTGAGAGCGCTCTGCCAGTGACGACACGTGGTGTGGTGAGGAAAGAAAAACAGATTAAAAGTCAAAATGTCAGGGCTTGACTCTGTTGTTACTAATGTGTTATAAGACTATGTGTACAGTATATATATAAATATCTATATTTATCATTTGACAGGTGTGTGTATATACAAGCCACTGGTAGGTCACTGTCTGGATATGGAATGTGTGACTGCGGAATTATTTTTGAGACTTTTTTCAAATAAAGATCAATTATAACCCTCCACCTGTCCTATATGGTCTGTGTTTAAATGATAATTATACTATAGAAACTATAAATGTATTTGTTTTAACCCGTTCTGAACGGGAACCCATTTTGGTGTTGGCATCATGTCGTGCTTTAGCTATTTAAAAATAGCAGATCTACAAGCTCATATCGCGCCACCGAGTGGCGCGATACGAGCTTGTAGGTCTGCTATTTTTGAAAAATCGAAGAACGACTGACATTTTTAGAATCTGATCTAAGGTCAGAATGGGTTCGTCAGACCAGTGTGTGTCCAGTGGAAACCTCGTATGAATCTGATCTCAGGTCAGAATGGGTTCGTCAGACCAGTGTGTGTCCAGTGGAAACCTCGTATGAATCTGATCTCAGGTCAGAATGGGTTAATGTGTGCCTGCAGCTCGCTAAGTCTGTGCGACCTTGTGTTTGGGAGGTATAGGGGCAAATATAGTGGGGGATACATTGCAATTTGCCCCCCCTTCACGGTGGTGCGATTCACTTCCACAGTCTTTACCCATAAATAAGGGGTTAGGCAGAGTTTTGGGTCTAATTTCTGCTTTGATTCATCCATAAATATGATAAATATCATGCATAGAATATGCATAGATCCAAGCAGTAAAGTAATTAATTCATGAGCAATCAATTAACAGTAGGAGAAACATTATTTACATCACAAGGAAGCTGATGTGCTTTAGGTCAATTTATTTGGCCAAAATATGTGATCTTATAGAATTGTGACCAAAAGTTCAGTCAAGCAGCAATAACATTAACCCATTTCAACTGAACTTCAATGATGTATTATATAGCTATCTATGAAATCAAACAAAGAATGCATTTGCTCGTTTCAGCTGGACTCCAGCCATGTATTACTGTAGCTCTCTCATGAAGTCAAACATTCATGTTTGACTTAAGAGAGCTATTATTACATGGCTTGTGTGACACATTGTCAAATGGCCCCAACCATAATGAAATAATGAACATGCATAATAAATCCTGCATGCAAAACATTTAATGACAAAATTATAATTGTCTCAAATTGTGTCATCATATCGTCATACCAATATACATTTGAATGTGGAGCAGAATGTTAATGTACCTCTAGGTAATTGGTTTCAGGGCCCCTTCCGTCCAAGTCGATAATCATTTGTTATTTATTCATGTTTGCCAATTGCCTCCCAGATATGATATGAAGTGTGTCAGATGTTACACTTTAAGCACGCATTTATCACTAGCAGGCTAGATTACTGTAATGCTCTCCTATCTGGTGTTTTTTTTTTACAACGTAATATGGTGTAATATTACTGTTTTGGCAGAGTAATACCTTACACTACTGGGTAAAGTAATAATATTACAGTAAGATTTTACTAGAAACGTGTTATTGTTACTGAACAACACTGTGACTGTTCACAAGTCAGGTAGCCCACTTACATTCAGCTGTTTTAGGACCACCATCATTATTATTGGTGGTGTTTTCATGTGTTCCTTGGTTTTTAGTTTTTAGTTAGTGTTTTACTTCTTTGTGTTACTGTGATTTTGTATCTGTATTTCCCTTGTTTTTCGTAGTTGCAGTTCTGCTTTACACTAAACCTTTATTTTGTAGTCTTGCTTCGTTCTTTCCTGTCTGCCCCTGCAGTTCAGTTCCTGTCTTGTCTCACTATAGTCCTGTGATTGGCCAGTTGTTTCCACCTGTGTCCCCCAGCCTGGTTCCCCAGCCTATCCCAGTGTTGATTGTCAGTGGTGTTCACCTGTGTCTAGTTATCCCTTGTCTATTTATATGCCCTTGTGTGTGTTCAGTTCTGTGTTGAGTCGTTGTTTGTAGTCGCTGTGTTCAGTCCTGTTTTTGAGCTTACATGTTCCCCTGCATTGTTAATACAACCTGGATCTTGCACCTGAATTCTGCCTCCGCTGCTACTGTCTGCACTTAACTGGGTCCTACACATGCTCTGCCCGGCACCGTGACACTTCACTGGGTCCTACACATGCTCTGCCCGGCACCGTGACACTTCACTGGGTCCTACACATGCTCTGCCCGGCACCGTGACAGTCAGGTACCGTAACAGTACTAATATTTTGAGCCTGCAGGCTGGTATAATCAAATCCTGTGTTGAGTTTTTGAGTATCACTGTGACACTAAGATTTAATGTTCATCTCAAAGTATTAGTACGCAGCCCAACATGATGGTGGGCTTCATGGTAGGCCTTCATGGAGTCGTAATGCTTGATGTTATTGGTTGGGTTCTGAAAATGGACAATCTACATTAAGCTCACAACGCGTCGCGCGTCAGCTCATTTCAGAGCGCAACACCAGAGCATTACTTTGAGTCTTTTAGTTCTACACAGGATCTCCTCCCCACTAGTCCTAGCCCTGAAACATGACTGCCATGATGATTATCATGACAGTCATGCAGAAACTTAGCCCTGTTTTTTGCGGTCGCTGCATTTACAAGATTTCCGTATATATAAACATTCAGATTTCAAATATAAAGTACTCACAATTTGTCCCACGGGTGTTAGTTAGTAGCAGCGCCAGCGATTAGCACTGCTGCATCTCGCGTTATTTAATAAAAAGCATTTTTATCCGAGCGCCCCGGCTACTTTTTTCAAACGGGGTTCGTTTGGGAAATCCACAGTTGCACACCGGGAGCGCACTCGCCTATTAGTCTGTATTGGCAGGGCGGTCAGCCTACCTATATCGAACACACCGAGTGCCACCCTCCTCCCGACCGATAGGGGCGCGTAGTTGAAAGCCAATGGCAAAATAACACCTCGGATAAAAATGCTTTTTATTAAACAACGCGGGATGCAGAAATTCTAATCGCTGGAGCTGCTACTAACTAACACCCGTGGGACAAATTGTGAGTACTTCATATTTGAAATCTGAATGTTTATATATACGGAAATCTTGTAAATGCAGCGTTCGCCAAAAACAGGGTGAAGTTTCTTCATGACTCTCGTATGAATACGAGAGTCATGAACCATGGCTACACTAGTCCCTGCCTAATATAACATTTTAGTCTGGTTTGTATTTGTTGTCAACATTGTCAAAACATGTAATTAGTCTCAGTTCCCGTTCACCATAGCTTAGTTTTACGTAGCTGATGAAATTAACAATGCAACGTATAGTTAGTTTATTTTATGTCTCCCGCTTTTCACTAGTTTACTTCATGTTCATCCTGTGGTCATTTACACCGGTTTTCGGTGGCAGGCATTCTTTCAGGACAATTTTATCTCTTCAGTATTCAGAATTATAATTCAGCCTTATTATGGAACCATTTTGAATGCATATTTTCCTCTTTTTTCCTCATCCCAGAGTTTGAGGGACCCCGAGATAGCTTGATTTAGTATTTAGATTTTTATATTAATTTTTATCCCCTTCCTATACAAGCCCATTGTAACTAAATACTAATCCATATCAAATATATAAAAACCTGAGTAGACGATAAAATGACTAAACATGTATGTATTTTTTCTTTTAAAAAAACAACAGTGAAATACCCTTTAAATAAATAAATAAAAACTCTTATCTTACCAGGCGGCTAATTGTATCTTGTGAAAAGTGAGACCAGCGATGAGCCCCAGCCAATGAGAATGCAAGACACAGAGTGAGGAGAAACAGGCGCAGGAACACCCTGCATAAACCATGTATCGCCTTAGTTTTTTATCAACGGCACACAGAACTTGGACTAAAAGTTTCTGGTGGACATCCATTTTTTAGGAATCCCGTCTTGGTATCTTAATTGCCGTGGTCATTTCTGTCATTTCTCGTGTCATATCTCAGGCATGTTTTCTGTTATTTTCATAACAAGACACAGTTTGGAGAACTTGACGAGACAGACTCGTCACAGAAAGGCCTTGTAAACACGTGACCGTTCCCTGATGCCGAGCAGCCACGTATAGCGTGCCAAAAAACAAACCAAAAAACAACAACGCAAACATCCCATTTTCAAGATGGAAGGTTGTGTTAGCGTGAACTGTACAGCGACACCAGACACTTTGGAAGCCGTGTCACGTGGACATTCTCGCATGTCGCCTGTTTTTCGTGTCTGTATGTGCATAATGTGTGTTTGCATAACCACTTAAATCCTGTAGACGTGGTAAACAGGACATCACTTTGCTCTGTAATTTTTCTGTCTACACCAAATATCTTCGCCACAAATTGCCGATCTACAAGCTTGCAAACGTGTCGCAACAAAACGCGTATTTGAGGTTGTAGATCAGCTATCTTTGGCTAATGTTCCCCACAGAATACGAATGCTGTGGTTCAAGCTGATAAAACCTACGTAGGATCAGCATCTCTCTCTCTCTCTCTCTCTCTCTCTCTCTCTCTCTCTCTCTCCCTCTCTCTGTGCAGATAGCCTATTGTTTGTCTATTGTTTGTGCACATCCTCATGCCTGAGTATCTTGTAGAGAACCCAGTAGAATATGTTGAAGAAGAGGAAGGCCAGGGGGAAACCGGCCCGGGACACCGTGTCAATCTTCTTGGCTCGGTCGATGAACAGCTTCCTCATTTCCTCGTGCGTTTTTCCGCCTGGGGTGGTGGCCGGGGCCCCGGGGCCACTGCCCCCTCCCACCGCCCCTACCCCACCCCCTAAGGGAGGGTTCTGCGTGGCGCTGCTTCCTGGTGTGGTTGCCACGGCGATGGTGTTGTTGGTGCTGGACTTGCAGACAGAGAAGGAGTCCTTGTTGTTGGTGGACGCGGAGGCAGTGAAGCTCAGACGACTCTCGCACACTTCCTCTTCCTGTTTGGGGGGGGGGGGGGGGGGGCAGAGGTTAGAAGGAGGAGATATCACTAGCAGTGGCGGACATCAGTGGTTTTCAACCCTTTTTTATTAGGCTTTTGAGCCACGGACCACCATTTGATGAGATTCAGCCTCTCAGATATAATAGTTAGTTTTAGTTTTAACCGGCAACGCATGTCGGGAGCCACCGGTGAGTCTTAACCAGCCACGCATGTTGTCAGACTGTTGCATGTCGGACTGCAGTAACGGTAAACACTGACCTACCTAGCAACCAGAAAATAAAAGGTTACAAAATGAATGCTACTTCAAGCTGGCTACGCTGAGTCACCTATTCAAAAGGTGGCTTTTACAATAAGCATACTGCATTAACTTTAAGAATCACGGCTTTTACAAACTGTCACTGAGTCAGTGACAGTTTGTATGTCAAGTCAGTGACTTGACATACAAAAGATGCATGTGGTTAACAATGAAGCAGAATGAAAATGTAGCCTACTAAGGGCGCACCAAACTTTCAGAGGCCCATAGTATTGACATCTGACAACCAAAGCTCTGGACAACCTGCACACAGTACTGACACATTGTGACACACTGCCGGGGAGGTGAGAACACTTTAAATAGAGCGTCGCAGTCCCGCCCCCTCGAGAGACCCGGAAAAGAAATCGCCGTTCATTTTCCTCATAGACGTTTCAGAATGTATTTATTTAAAGACGTTTACGCCGCGGACAAAGACAACTCGGATCGTGACAAATCATGACAATAAACACAATGTTTTGGGCCAAACAAATAATTAGAAAGTAGAAAAAAACGGCAGTTTACAACACTTTTTTTGTTGTTTTTCTTCTTATAAATTATTTGATCGGCCCAAAACATTGTGTTGTAAAAAAAAGTGTTGTAACCTGCCGTTTTTTCTACTTTCTAATTATTTGTTTGGCCCAAAACATTGTGTTCATTGTCATGATTTGTCACGATCCGAGTTGGCTTTGTCCGCGGCGTAACCGTCTTTAAATAAATACTTTATGAAAAGCCTATGGAGAAAATTAATGGAAAATAATTTCCTGGGCCACTCGTTGTTCTGAAAGGGGGAGGGACTGCGACGCTCTATAGTGATGTGATGGACAGCCCTCTGCTGATGATTGGTCCAGTCTTGATTGGAGGCAGCCAGAAACAGCAGGTAGGACTCCTCCCACATACACACACAGCAGAACCTACACTGAAAGCTGCAGTCAGTAGGCCTACTATGGCCAGTAACAAACTGTATACTTGAACACACAAGTATGTAACAGCCTATCTATCAATGCCAGATAATGAATGGCATTGTACGATATGTAGTTTGTGTTAGTCATAATGCATACAGGAAAATTCAATGGATGCTATTTCATCATTTTTTGCATGTCACACACAGCTGACAACAGACCAAATTTATCCCCTGAGCAAGCAGGGTATATTAGCTCAATGATAATAAAGAAATGCAACACTTGTGCACAAGTACACGAATCCGGGGTAGAAGAGGAAAGTTAAAGAATCTTTAAGAGGTGACCCAAACCTGTAACAGGAATTATTTTTTAAAATAATGTAATAAAAGTGTCCCGAGGCGGGGGTTGGCGAAAGGGCCTTTCTGTGTGGAGTTTGCATGTTCTCCCCGTGTCCCCTAGGGTAGATACCCTCACAAAAACATGCAGTAATCCTGGTCTCTAAACTACCTCCCCCTGGCCAGCCGGGGCGCCTGATGGAGGGGAAAGGAACTGGTCGGAATAACGTGTCCCTTCCACGCGCTACGTCCGGCCGGGGAAATTCCCATCTGTCAGGTGAAAAGAAGCAGCTTGGACTCCTCATGCATAGAAGGAGGCATGAGGTCAGTCCGCTGCCCCCCCAGGTTGGCAGAGGAAGTGTAGAGCCCAGGATTACATTAGATAATTGGCACTGGGTGAAAAGGGTTACAAAATCGTGGGATAAGAATTTAAGAAAAAAAAAAAAGTGTCTATGTATATCCGGGACTTTTGTTCCTCTAGTTAAACTAACCAAAGTGCACCGCCTACTTCACACTGGGTGTGATGTTGTCTTTGTCATAAATATTTTATAAATATCACTTAACTTTTTTGTAATTGTTTTTAAAAGTGTTATTTGAACTCGGGAAAACAACAACAACATCAACAATGACAACAAAAATGACACATTGACCACTTAAACCTTATAGTTAGTTGACAGTATCCCCAAGGGCCTCATATACAGGCCCCTTCCAGTTCACACAGTATCCCCAAGGGCCTCATATACAAGCCCCTTCCAGTTCACACTATATCCCCAAGGGCCTCAAATACAGGCCCCTTCCAGTTTACACAGTATCCCCAAGGGCCTCATATACAAGCCCCTTCCAGTTCACACTATATCCCCAAGGGCCTCATATACAGGCCCCTTCCAGTTTACACAGTATCCCCAAGGGCCTCATATACAGGCCCCTTCCAGTTTACACACTATATCCCCAAGGGCCTCATATACAGGCCCCTTCCAGTTTACACAGTATCCCCAAGGGCCTCATAATACAAGCCCCTTCCAGTTAACACACTAAACTAAACAGCCTCACATTGCAAGCGTTAAAGGTATATTCAGTGATTTCACTCAAAAAACCTTTTGGTTTCGTTTTTGGCTGGGACCTAAGCCTTTCATCCAATCAGGATAGAGAGCCAAAAACGAAACCTAAGGTTTTTTGACCCCCAGGGGTTAACTGGGGACAGGGAGGAACTCCTTATATGGTCAGCACACTCTATAGTAGAGAGAATTATCACAACAAAACAAATAAATAAGTGATATTTGAATTAAGTGAAATCACTGAATATACCTTTAAGCTTAACGTGCCAAATTCTATCTGCTGCCTTGTAACACGCTTTGGAGAAAAGCACTATATAAATGTCATTTACCAGTTATGCTTGAAATGTACTGCAATTCTCCAATCAGTTAATAAAGACTTGAATCAATCAATCAATCAATCAAACCATTTACCATTGTGAGCTTATTGTTGAGCTAGTATAGAGCCCCATGGAATCCGGTCAACGGTTTAAATGTTTCAAACGGAAGCATTAAGCTGCACATAGACAGTGATATGGTGAAGCATTGTCTGCACATAGACAGTGATATGGTGAGGCACTGTAGCATAGTGTGTTATTCAGTGGTGGACAGAAACTAAGTAGTTGAGAACCGTATAGTTAGTACATTTTCTTACAAACGTAAATTATATTAAGAATTACCATACTGTATATTTCCAAATAGTAGCTCTCCTGCAAATACCCGCCCACTGTACCTAATAACCGGTGGGGAGTGGGGACACCCGGGCTACTATTTGGGAAAGTACAGTAACCACTTGAGCCCTACTGTATATTTCACATAGTGAAAATATATAGCATATCTGAAAGCCAACATCACATTGTGGTCCGACGCAATTGTATAGCCTACATCTGCTATTTTCACTACTTATTTTCTTTTATTCATTTCACATTTTGGGGGGAGCCGGGGGACATATTCAAAGTTTCAAATATGTTCATACCAGAGTAGTTATTCGAGCAAATATTGTCTCTTATGTCCAAAACTGATACTTGATTGTCTATTTCCAAATAGAAATGTATATAGGGCCGAAGTGGTTTAATAGTAATAATAATCTAAATCTACTAAGTAGGCTAAGTAAGGAGTAGTGGAGTAGTAGTAAAAGTAAATTTGTCCTAAAGTACTAAAGTAAATTGTACTAAAGTGCAGTAGGCCTACTTGAGTACATGTACTTTAGTGACTTTACACCACTGCTCGAGAGCTAAGTTAATACTTTGTCCACCACCGGTGCTGACATGGGGACGGTGACAGAGTGAGGTGGTGTCTTTACCCTCTGTGAGGTGCTGACATAGGGACGGTGACAGAGTGAGGTGGTGTCTTTACCCTCTGTGAGGTGCTGACATAGGGACGGTGACAGAGTGAGGTGGTGTCATTACCCTCTGTGAGGTGCTGACATGGGGACGGTGACAGAGTGAGGTGGTGTCTTTACCCTCTGTGAGGTGCTGACATAGGGACGGTGACAGAGTGAGGTGGTGTCATTACCCTCTGTGAGGTGCTGACATAGGGACGGTGACAGAGTGAGGTGGTGTCTTTACCCTCTGTGAGGTGCTGACATGGGGACGGTGACAGAGTGAGGTGGTGTCTTTACCCTCTGTGAGGTGCTGACATAGGGACGGTGACAGAGTGAGGTGGTGTCTTTACCCTCTGTGAGGTGCTGACATAGGGACGGTGACAGAGTGAGGTGGTGTCATTACCCTCTGTGAGGTGCTGACATAGGGACGGTGACAGAGTGAGGTGGTGTCATTACCCTCTGTGAGGTGCTGACATAGGGACGGTGACAGAGTGAGGTGGTGTCTTTACCCTCTGTGAGGTGCTGACATGGGGACGGTGACAGAGTGAGGTGGTGTCTTTACCCTCTGTGAGGTGCTGACATAGGGACGGTGACAGAGTGAGGTGGTGTCTTTACCCTCTGTGAGGTGCTGACATAGGGACGGTGACAGAGTGAGGTGGTGTCATTACCCTCTGTGAGGTGCTGACATAGGGACGGTGACAGAGTGAGGTGGTGTCATTACCCTCTGTGAGGTGCTGACATGAGGACGGTGACAGAGTGAGGTGGTGTCTTTACCCTCTGTGAGGTGCTGACATAGGGACGGTGACAGAGTGAGGTGGTGTCTTTACCCTCTGTGAGGTGCTGACATGGGGACGGTGACAGAGTGAGGTGGTGTCTTTACCCTCTGTGAGGTGCTGACATAGGGACGGTGACAGAGTGAGGTGGTGTCATTACCCTCTGTGAGGTGCTGACATAGGGACGGTGACAGAGTGAGGTGGTGTCATTACCCTCTGTGAGGTGCTGACATGGGGACGGTGACAGAGTGAGGTGGTGTCTTTACCCTCTGTGAGGTGCTGACATAAGGACGGTGACAGAGTGAGGTGGTGTCATTACCCTCTGTGAGGTGCTGACATAGGGACGGTGACAGAGTGAGGTGGTGTCTTTACCCTCTGTGAGGTGCTGACATGGGGACGGTGACAGAGTGAGGTGGTGTCTTTACCCTCTGTGAGGTGCTGACATAGGGACGGTGACAGAGTGAGGTGGTGTCTTTACCCTCTGTGAGGTGCTGACATAGGGACGGTGACAGAGTGAGGTGGTGTCATTACCCTCTGTGAGGTGCTGACATAGGGACGGTGACAGAGTGAGGTGGTGTCATTACCCTCTGTGAGGTGCTGACATGGGGACGGTGACAGAGTGAGGTGGTGTCATTACCCTCTGTGAGGTGCTGACATAGGGACGGTGACAGAGTGAGGTGGTGTCTTTACCCTCTGTGAGGTGCTGACATAGGGACGGTGACAGAGTGAGGTGGTGTCTTTACCCTCTGTGAGGTGCTGACATAGGGACGGTGACAGAGTGAGGTGGTGTCATTACCCTCTGTGAGGTGCTGACATAGGGACGGTGACAGAGTGAGGTGGTGTCATTACCCTCTCTGAGGTGCTGACATAGGGACGGTGACAGAGTGAGGTGGTGTCTTTACCCTCTGTGAGGTGCTGACATAGGGACGGTGACAGAGTGAGGTGGTGTCATTACCCTCTGTGAGGTGCTGACATAGGGACGGTGACAGAGTGAGGTGGTGTCTTTACCCTCTGTGAGGTGCTGACATGGGGACGGTGACAGAGTGAGGTGGTGTCTTTACCCTCTGTGAGGTGCTGACATAGGGACGGTGACAGAGTGAGGTGGTGTCATTACCCTCTGTGAGGTGCTGACATGGGGACGGTGACAGAGTGAGGTGGTGTCATTACCCTCTGTGAGGTGCTGACATAGGGACGGTGACAGAGTGAGGTGGTGTCTTTACCCTCTGTGAGGTGCTGACATAGGGACGGTGACAGAGTGAGGTGGTGTCTTTACCCTCTGTGAGTAGATGACATAGGGACGGTGACAGAGTGAGGTGGTGTCTTTACCCTCTGTGAGGTGCTGACATAGGGACGGTGACAGAGTGAGGTGGTGTCTTTACCCTCTGTGAGGTGCTGACATAGGGACGGTGACAGCGTGAGGTGGTGTCTTTACCCTCTGTGAGGTGCTGACATGTGGACGGTGACAGAGTGAGGTGGTGTCTTTACCCTCTGTGAGGTGCTGACATAGGGACGGTGACAGAGTGAGGTGGTGTCTTTACCCTCTGTGAGGTGCTGACATAGGGACGGTGACAGAGTGAGGTGGTGTCTTTACCCTCTGTGAGGTGCTGACATAGGGACGGTGACAGAGTGAGGTGGTGTCATTACCCTCTGTGAGGTGCTGACATAGGGACGGTGACAGAGTGAGGTGGTGTCTTTACCCTCTGTGAGGTGCTGACATAGGGACGGTGACAGAGTGAGGTGGTGTCATTACCCTCTGTGAGGTGCTGACATAGGGACGGTGACAGAGTGAGGTGGTGTCATTACCCTCTGTGAGGTGCTGACATAGGGACGGTGACAGAGTGAGGTGGTGTCTTTACCCTCTGTGAGGTGCTGACATAGGGACGGTGACAGAGTGAGGTGGTGTCTTTACCCTCTGTGAGGTGCTGACATAGGGACGGTGACAGAGTGAGGTGGTGTCTTTACCCTCTGTGAGTAGATGACATAGGGACGGTGACAGAGTGAGGTGGTGTCTTTACCCTCTGTGAGGTGCTGACATGGGGACGGTGACAGAGTGAGGTGGTGTCATTACCCTCTGTGAGGTGCTGACATAGGGACGGTGACAGAGTGAGGTGGTGTCTTTACCCTCTGTGAGGTGCTGACATAGGGACGGTGACAGAGTGAGGTGGTGTCTTTACCCTCTGTGAGGTGCTGACATAGGGACGGTGACAGAGTGAGGTGGTGTCTTTACCCTCTGTGAGGTGCTGACATGGGGACGGTGACAGAGTGAGGTGGTGTCTTTACCCTCTGTGAGGTGCTGACATAGGGACGGTGACAGAGTGAGGTGGTGTCTTTACCCTCTGTGAGGTGCTGACATGGGGACGGTGACAGAGTGAGGTGGTGTCTTTACCCTCTGTGAGGTGCTGACATAGGGACGGTGACAGAGTGAGGTGGTGTCTTTACCCTCTGTGAGGTGCTGACATGGGGACGGTGACAGAGTGAGGTGGTGTCTTTACCCTCTGTGAGGTGCTGACATAGGGACGGTGACAGAGTGAGGTGGTGTCATTACCCTCTGTGAGGTGCTGACATAGGGACGGTGACAGAGTGAGGTGGTGTCATTACCCTCTGTGAGGTGCTGACATAGGGACGGTGACAGAGTGAGGTGGTGTCATTACCCTCTGTGAGGTGCTGACATAGGGACGGTGACAGAGTGAGGTGGTGTCTTTACCCTCTGTGAGGTGCTGACATGGGGACGGTGACAGAGTGAGGTGGTGTCTTTACCCTCTGTGAGGTGCTGACATAGGGACGGTGACAGAGTGAGGTGGTGTCTTTACCCTCTGTGAGGTGCTGACATAGGGACGGTGACAGAGTGAGGTGGTGTCATTACCCTCTGTGAGGTGCTGACATAGGGACGGTGACAGAGTGAGGTGGTGTCATTACCCTCTGTGAGGTGCTGACATGGGGACGGTGACAGAGTGAGGTGGTGTCATTACCCTCTGTGAGGTGCTGACATAGGGACGGTGACAGAGTGAGGTGGTGTCTTTACCCTCTGTGAGGTGCTGACATAGGGACGGTGACAGAGTGAGGTGGTGTCATTACCCTCTGTGAGGTGCTGACATAGGGACGGTGACAGAGTGAGGTGGTGTCATTACCCTCTGTGAGGTGCTGACATAGGGACGGTGACAGAGTGAGGTGGTGTCTTTACCCTCTGTGAGGTGCTGACATAGGGACGGTGACAGAGTGAGGTGGTGTCATTACCCTCTGTGAGGTGCTGACATAGGGACGGTGACAGAGTGAGGTGGTGTCATTACCCTCTGTGAGGTGCTGACATAGGGACGGTGACAGAGTGAGGTGGTGTCATTACCCTCTGTGAGGTGCTGACATGGGGACGGTGACAGAGTGAGGTGGTGTCATTACCCTCTGTGAGGTGCTGACATAGGGACGGTGACAGAGTGAGGTGGTGTCTTTACCCTCTGTGAGGTGCTGACATAGGGACGGTGACAGAGTGAGGTGGCATGGTGTCATTACCCTCTGTGAGTAGATGAGCTAAGGGACGGTGACAGAGTGAGGTGGTGTCATTACCCTCTGTGAGTAGATGAGGTGCTGACATAGGGACAGTGAGGTGACAGAGTGAGGTGGCATGGTGTCATTACCCTCTGTGAGTAGATGAGCTGACATAGGGACAGTGAGGTGGCAGTGAGGTGGCATGGTGATGGTGTCATTACCCTCTGTGAGTAGATGAGCTGACATAGGGACAGTGAGGTGACAGAGTGAGGTGGCATGGTGTCATTACCCTCTGTGACATAGGGACAGAGTGAGGTGGCATGGTGGTGTCATTACCCTCTGTGACATAGGGACAGAGTGAGGTGGTGTCATTACCCTCTGTGACATAGGGACAGAGTGAGGTGGTGTCATTACCCTCTGTGAGGTGCTGACATAGGGACAGTGAGGTGACAGAGTGAGGTGGTGTCATTACCCTCTGTGAGTAGATGAGCTGACATAGGGACAGTGAGGTGACAGAGTGAGGTGGTGTCATTACCCTCTGTGAGTAGATGTCATTGAGAGATCCGTACAGTGGCTCTGACGTGTCAATGCCGCGCAGAGACTCTGCTAGCTCCACTGGATCAACTGCACCTTCACCATTCTACCACCAGGTGGGGCAGCATGCAAACGAATCCAAAGCACAGCAACAAGGACACAACACATACAAAAAATAAACACACAGAAAGGCAACACTGAGACACACACACAGAAACTCAAAATACTTAAGTCGATATAAAGTAAATAAATAGCTGTGAAACAATACAAATGAAACGCATGGGACCCTGATTGTTCCGTTAATAATGCGTAGCCCGGCTCGACTTTTGCCATGATTTATGTTCTGTCAAAGTATAAACTGGGCTTTTATGTTGATGCCGCTTAATTGTGTTAACACTTTCTAAATTATAGTCTTCATAGTAAGTAATTACATTATGTGCAGCCAGTCATACCACCTGGTTATAATAACAATATTAATAATAATAAACATGTGTGCAGTGTTTTATGACATTTATTTTAGCCTACTCTAAGAGCCCATAGTTGATCATTAATCATTGATTTACAGGTAGAGCACTCAATAGCATTTCCCAAACTAGATACATTTGATAAGACAAACATTACTCTAGCTGATCAACATATCTCACACACCTTAAGATTATCTTCCAGCCAAACTATAACATGCATGGCTCCCTATTATAATGTGCTGCTATAGCATTGTGTATTTTAAATCATTTCAGTATTATAAATCATTCGATACTATAGTGCCATAACACATTATAAACACACTATTAGTTAATTACAACTTTACCTACATACATTGTGGCATTGGCTTTACTCTTATGTGTTTATGGATATCGTGATACTGTGCAAATGTCTAGAATTTGCCTTTATTGTCTAATCTGCTCTAAACTGATGTAAATACAGTGCCATCTAGTGGCTTTTGTGATGTAATGCACGTGCCCACAATGATGGAGGAAGTAGCTGAATGAAATGAACAGCTCACATGGAGTGATGGACATGCACAGTGTGCCACACAGAGGGGTACATGAGACATGTCGTGGCTCTTATACAACATACAAAACCAGAGCATTGCGCATATATACACCATACTGTGGATGAGTCAACACGGTACGAAATGCCATGTTTGCCGTTGCTGTTCATTGGAGCAATGCTTCGACACAGCTGTCACACTATATTGTCAGGGTATACTAAATGGCTGTGTGTGTGTGTGTGTGTGTGTGTGTGTGTGTGTGTGTGTGTGAGAGAGATTTGGTTTGTTAAACAACAAACGGGTCAAAAAACCAGGTAAATATTACCTAATAAACAATTTTACCTTGTTGTTTGTTGACAAGAGGTACTTACTTTGCTCACATGTAAATCACTCTGGATTAGAACAACTGCTAAATGGCTAAATTGTGATTTAACTCGGGTAGATATCCTGCAGTGCATTATTTTATGGCAAGTATGTGGCTGCAACAATGATGTACAGTTCAGTGGCCAAGCTGGCTTTACGTATCTCACGTATCTTTAGGTATCTTTACGTATATCTTTACGTATCTCACGTATCTTTAGGTATCTCACCAAAGTTGGGAGTGGCACAAATATGGCTCATGCATCTGCCTTTGAACAGGCCACTTCTCCTCCTTCTGCAGTGCATTCCCTAAACCAGACTATAGTCGAAGCTTTATACATTATAGCTATATTAGCTGGCTGTTTAGATATTTTAAATATGTTATTTCAAAAACTATTTTCATGAACGGAAATGACAAATTTGATTGACAGCTTTGTGCCTTTAACCCATTCTGTACGGGAACCCATTTTGGTGTTAGCATCATGTTATGCTTTAGCTATTTAAAAATAGCAGATCATATCGCGCCACCGAGTGGCGCGATACGAGCTTGTAGGTCTGCTATTTTTTGAAAAATCGAAGAACAACTGACATTTTTTTAATCTGATCTCAGGTCAGAATGGGTTCATCAGACCAGTGTGTGTCCAGTGGAAAACCTCGTATGAATCTGATCTCAGGTCAGAATGGGTTAAGGAGGCATATGGTTATATGTATAACTTTCGAAGATTGTGGAATAAGTTGTCTGGCTTCAAGGACTGAAGGGAATGAATGAGTTGGCATCCGCCTGCAGAACCAGCAGTATGAATATGTTTTATTATGAATATGTTTTATCTTCTCCAGAATAGAACCAGCAGTATGAATATGTTTTATGAATATGTTTTATTATGAATATGTTTTATCTTCTCCAGAATAGAACCAGCAGTATGAATATGTTTTATGAATATGTTTTATTATGAATATGTTTTATCTTCTCCAGAATAGAACCAGCAGTATGAATATGTTTTATAGAACCAGCAGTATGAATATGTTTTATCTTCTCCAGAATAGAACCAGCAGTATGAATATGTTTTATGAATATGTTTTATTATGAATATGTTTTATCTTCTCCAGAATAGAACCAGCAGTATGAATATGTTTTATGAATATGTTTTATTATGAATATGTTTTATCTTCTCCAGAATAGAACCAGCAGTATGAATATGTTTTATAGAACCAGCAGTATGAATATGTTTTATAGAACCAGCAGTATGAATATGTTTTATAGAACCAGCAGTATGAATATGTTTTATAGAACCAGCAGTATGAATATGTTTTATCTTCTCCAGAATAGAACCAGCAGTATGAATATGTTTTATAGAACCAGCAGTATGAATATGTTTTATAGAACCAGCAGTATGAATATGTTTTATAGAACCAGCAGTATGAATATGTTTTATGAATATGTTTTATGAATATGTTTTATTATGAATATGTTTTATCTTCTCCAGAATAGAACCAGCAGTATGAATATGTTTTATAGAACCAGCAGTATGAATATGTTTTATAGAACCAGCAGTATGAATATGTTTTATGAATATGTTTTATGAATATGTTTTATTATGAATATGTTTTATAGAACCAGCAGTATGAATATGTTTTATTGGCCTCATGGCAGCTCTAGCCTCGGTACCAGGCTTTCATTTTTGTTGGTGCAAAAATGTAAAGCCTGGAGGAACGAATTGGCCGCTCTGGTCTAAAATTGGGAGTCAACCCTTCCGGGTGGGCGTCGCTCCAAATGATGTGACGTAGCGCTGCACTAGGGGCGAGAGGAGGGGCCGGGGGTGACGGACAGATCGATGAGATCCAATCAGGGCGTGCGCAAATCTCAGCCGCGACCCGCCCCTCTAGACCAGAAACCTAACACGTTAGCTCAGGCTATGGCAGCTCCATCTTCTCCAGAATATCACCAGCAGTATGAATATGTTTTATAGAACCAGCAGTATGAATATTATGAATGTTTTATTGTGGGCGACTGAGGTGGGTTGACTGAGGGAATAACATAGTAATAACAGTGGTTCTCAAAAAGGGCACCTTTATTTAAATTTGGCAACTTTAACCTGTTTTTAAGTGATTAAATTTAGTTTATGTGATATTGTTTTAGGAAACAGAAATGGAATTTGGGCGTGGTCTGCACGGTAGGTGGCATAACTTGTGTGCATGTTTGCGTGCGTGTGTGGTAGATTGTACACATTGCATACGGGCATGGTAGATTGTACACATTGCGTACGTGTGTGTGGTAGATTGTACACATTGCATACGTGTGTGTGGTAGATTGTACACATTGCGTACGTGTGTGTGGTAGATTGTACACATTGCATACGTGCATGGTAGATTGTACACATTGCGTACGTGCATGGTAGATTGTACACATTGCATACGTGTGTGGTAGATTGTACACATTGCGTACGTGCACGGTAGATTGTACACATTGCATACGTGCACGGTAGATTGTACACATTGCGTATGTGCACGGTAGATTGTACACATTGCGTATGTGCACGGTAGATTGTACACATTGCGTACGTGCATGGTAGATTGTACACATTGCATACGTGCACGGTAGATTGTACACATTGCATACGTGTGTGGTAGATTGTACACATTGCATACGTGTGTGGTAGATTGTACACATTGCATACGTGTGTGGTAGATTGTACACATTGCGTACGTGCATGGTAGATTGTACACATTGCATACGTGTGTGGTAGATTGTACACATTGCATACGTGTGTGGTAGATTGTACACATTGCATACGTGTGTGGTAGATTGTACACATTGCATACGTGTGTGGTAGATTGTACACATTGCATACGTGCATGGTAGATTGTACACATTGCATACGTGCACGGTAGATTGTACACATTGCGTGCGTGCATGGTAGATTGTACACATTGCGTACGTGCATGGTAGATTGTACACATTGCGTGCGTGCACGGTAGATTGTACACATTGCGTGCGTGCATGGTAGATTGTACACATTGCGTACGTGCATGGTAGATTGTACACATTGCGTACGTGCATGGTAGATTGTACACATTGCATACGTGTGTGGTAGATTGTACACATTGCATACGTGCACGGTAGATTGTACACATTGCGTGCGTGTGTGGTAGATTGTACACATTGCGTGCGTGTGTGGTAGATTGTACACATTGCGTGCGTGCACGGTAGATTGTACACATTGCGTGCGTGTGTGGTAGATTGTACACATTGCGTGCGTGCACGGTAGATTGTACACATTGCGTGCGTGCACGGTAGATTGTACACATTGCATACGTGCACGGTAGATTGTACACATTGCATACGTGCACGGTAGATTGTACACATTGCGTGCGTGCACGGTAGATTGTACACATTGCGTACGTGCATGGTAGATTGTACACATTGCGTGCGTGTGTGGTAGATTGTACACATTGCGTGCGTGCACGGTAGATTGTACACATTGCGTGCGTGTGTGGTAGATTGTACACATTGCGTGCGTGCACGGTAGATTGTACACATTGCGTGCGTGTGTGGTAGATTGTACACATTGCGTGCGTGTGTGGTAGATTGTACACATTGCGTGCGTGCACGGTAGATTGTACACATTGCGTACGTGCACGGTAGATTGTACACATTGCATACGTGCACGGTAGATTGTACACATTGCATACGTGCACGGTAGATTGTACACATTGCATACGTGCACGGTAGATTGTACACATTGCATACGTGCACGGTAGATTGTACACATTGCGTGCGTGCACGGTAGATTGTACACATTGCGTGCGTGCACGGTAGATTGTACACATTGCGTACGTGCATGGTAGATTGTACACATTGCGTGCGTGCACGGTAGATTGTACACATTGCATACGTGCACGGTAGATTGTACACATTGCGTGCGTGCACGGTAGATTGTACACATTGCGTACGTGCACGGTAGATTGTACACATTGCGTACGTGCACGGTAGATTGTACACATTGCGTACGTGCACGGTAGATTGTACACATTGCGTACGTGCACGGTAGATTGTACACATTGCGTACGTGCACGGTACAGTAGATTGTACACATTGCGTACGTGCACGGTAGATTGTATACCTTGTTCCTGCTCCTTCGTGGTCGGCGGATGCGCAGTAGCTCTTTGTGTTGCCGAGAGACAAAGTTAACAGCAGCGTACTCCAACAGCGCCGAGAACACAAACAGAAGACACACCGCCATCCAGATGTCTATCGCCTTGACGTAGGACACCTACACACACACACACACACACACACACACACACAGACATGTTGAGGATGCGTATTAAGGAGTCCTGACACTGGCCTCTGTCAACATCTGTCTGCAGGAAGCTCCTGCAAACATACTTTGCAGGAAGCTCCTGCAGATGTTCAATCAGCTAGTGATTTCCAGTGTCCTTTTCTATGCCGTGGACTGCTGCGAAGGTCATGGCAGACAGAGGTCATGGCAGACAGAGGTCATGGCAGACAGAGGTCATGGCAGACAGAGGTCATGGCAGACAGAGGTCATGGCAGACGGAGGTCATGGCAGACAGAGGGACAGAGTCAGACTGGACAGGCAGATTAGGCGGGCTGGAACCATGATAGGGACTGAGCTTTACTCATGGTGTCGATGGCAGATACTGTAAGAGGACTGGCTAAGACGGACTACAAATGCCTTGAAACACATGGTTTTTGGTGAAAAAAAGCTATTATTCATTTGTATTCAACTGCCAATAACGAAATAAATTAACATTGCAGAAATTAACACAGTTTTTCCCCAATGAAAGTAGAGACACTTCATTCTTTTGAGTTATTTGTGTGTACATCGTCATAGAAAAAAAGAACGCTGACAAAAATGCTGGCTGTTCTAGAGAAACTCTGATTTGAATGTGTGTTATTCTGTGGTAGACTGTTACATTCTGCCATCTGAATGTGTGTTATTCTGTGGTAGACTGTTACATTCTGCCATCTGAATGTGTGTTATTCTGTGGTAGACTGTTACATTCTGCCCTCTGAATGTGTGTTATTCTGTGGTAGACTGTTACATTCTGCCATCTGAATGTGTGTTATTCTGTGGTAGACTGTTACATTCTGCCATCTGAATGTGTGTTATTCTGTGGTAGACTGTTACATTCTGCCATCTGAATGTGTGTTATTCTGTGGTAGACTGTTACATTCTGCCATCTGAATGTGTGTTATTCTGTGGTAGACTGTTACATTCTGCCATCTGAATGTGTGTTATTCTGTGGTAGACTGTTACATTCTGCCATCTGAATGTGTGTTATTCTGTGGTAGACTGTTACATTCTGCCATCTGAATGTGTGTTATTCTGTGGTAGACTGTTACATTCTGCCCTCTGAATGTGTGTTATTCTGTGGTAGACTGTTACATTCTGCCATCTGAATGTGTGTTATTCTGTGGTAGACTGTTACATTCTGCCCTCTGAATGTGTGTTATTCTGTGGTAGACTGTTACATTCTGCCATCTGAATGTGTGTTATTCTGTGGTAGACTGTTACATTCTGCCATCTGAATGTGTGTTATTCTGTGGTAGACTGTTACATTCTGCCCTCTGAATGTGTGTTATTCTGTGGTAGACTGTTACATTCTGCCATCTGAATGTGTGTTATTCTGTGGTAGACTGTTACATTCTGCCATCTGAATGTGTGTTATTCTGTGGTAGACTGTTACATTCTGCCATCTGAATGTGTGTTATTCTGTGGTAGACTGTTACATTCTGCCATCTGAATGCGTGTTATTCTGTGGTAGACTGTTACATTCTGCCATCTGAATGTGTGTTATTCTGTGGTAGACTGTTACATTCTGCCATCTGAATGTGTGCTATTCTGTGGTAGACTGTTACATTCTGCCATCTGTATGTGTGTTATTCTGTTACATTCTGCCCTCTGAATGTGTGTTATTCTGTGGTAGACTGTTACATTCTGCCATCTGAATGTGTGTTATTCTGTGGTAGACTGTTACATTCTGCCATCTGAATGTGTGTTATTCTGTGGTAGACTGTTACATTCTGCCATCTGAATGTGTGTTATTCTGTGGTAGACTGTTACATTCTGCCCTCTGAATGTGTGTTATTCTGTGGTAGACTGTTACATTCTGCCATCTGAATGTGTGTTATTCTGTGGTAGACTGTTACATTCTGCCCTCTGAATGTGTGTTATTCTGTGGTAGACTGTTACATTCTGCCATCTGAATGTGTGTTATTCTGTGGTAAACTGTTACATTCTGCCATCTGAATGTGTGTTATTCTGTGGTAGACTGTTACATTCTGCCATCTGAATGTGTGTTATTCTGTTACATTCTGCCATCTGAATGTGTGTTATTCTGTGGTAGACTGTTACATTCTGCCATCTGAATGTGTGTTATTCTGTGGTAGACTGTTACATTCTGCCATCTGAATGTGTGTTATTCTGTGGTAGACTGTTACATTCTGCCATCTGAATGTGTGTTATTCTGTGGTAGACTGTTACATTCTGCCATCTGAATGTGTGTTATTCTGTGGTAGACTGTTACATTCTGCCATCTGAATGTGTGTTATTCTGTTACATTCTGCCATCTGAATGTGTGTTATTCTGTGGTAGACTGTTACATTCTGCCATCTGAATGTGTGTTATTCTGTGGTAGACTGTTACATTCTGCCATCTGAATGTGTGTTATTCTGTGGTAGACTGTTACATTCTGCCATCTGAATGTGTGTTATTCTGTGGTAGACTGTTACATTCTGCCATCTGAATGTGTGTTATTCTGTGGTAGACTGTTACATTCTGCCATCTGAATGTGTGTTATTCTGTGTTAGACTGTTACATTCTGCCATCTGAATGTGTGTTATTCTGTGGTAGACTGTTACATTCTGCCATCTGAATGTGTGTTATTCTGTGGTAGACTGTTACATTCTGCCATCTGAATGTGTGTTATTATGTGGTAGACTGTTACATTCTGCCATCTGAATGTGTGTTATTCTGTGGTAGACTGTTACATTCTGCCCTCTGAATGTGTGTTATTCTGTGGTAGACTGTTACATTCTGCCCTCTGAATGTGTGTTATTCTGTGGTAGACTGTTACATTCTGCCATCTGAATGTGTGTTATTCTGTGGTAGACTGTTACATTCTGCCATCTGAATGTGTGTTATTCTGTGGTAGACTGTTACATTCTGCCCTCTGAATGTGTGTTATTCTGTGGTAGACTGTTACATTCTGCCCTCTGAATGTGTGTTATTCTGTGGTAGACTGTTACATTCTGCCCTCTGAATGTGTGTTATTCTGTGGTAGACTGTTACATTCTGCCATCTGAATGTGTGTTATTCTGTGGTAGACTGTTACATTCTGCCATCTGAATGTGTGTTATTCTGTGGTAGACTGTTACATTCTGCCATCTGAATGTGTGTTATTCTGTGGTAGACTGTTACATTCTGCCATCTGAATGTGTGTTATTCTGTGGTAGACTGTTACATTCTGCCATCTGAATGTGTGTTATTCTGTGGTAGACTGTTACATTCTGCCATCTGAATGTGTGTTATTCTGTGGTAGACTGTTACATTCTGCCATCTGAATGTGTGTTATTCTGTGGTAGACTGTTACATTCTGCCATCTGAATGTGTGTTATTCTGTGGTAGACTGTTACATTCTGCCCTCTGAATGTGTGTTATTCTGTGGTAGACTGTTACATTCTGCCCTCTGAATGTGTGTTATTCTGTGGTAGACTGTTACATTCTGCCATCTGAATGTGTGTTATTCTGTGGTAAACTGTTACATTCTGCCATCTGAATGTGTGTTATTCTGTGGTAGACTGTTACATTCTGACATCTGAATGTGTGTTATTCTGTGGTAGACTGTTACATTCTGACATCTGAATGTGTGTTATTCTGTGGTAGACTGTTACATTCTGCCATCTGAATGTGTGTTATTCTGTGGTAGACTGTTACATTCTGCCATCTGAATGTGTGTTATTCTGTGGTAGACTGTTACATTCTGCCATCTGAATGTGTGTTATTCTGTGGTAGACTGTTACATTCTGCCATCTGAATGTGTGTTGTTCTGTGGTAGACTGTTACATTCTGCCATCTGAATGTGTGTTATTCTGTGGTAGACTGTTACATTCTGCCATCTGAATGTGTGTTATTCTGTGGTAGACTGTTACATTCTGCCATCTGAATGTGTGTTATTCTGTGGTAGACTGTTACATTCTGCCATCTGAATGTGTGTTATTCTGTGGTAGACTGTTACATTCTGCCATCTGAATGTGTGTTATTCTGTGGTAGACTGTTACATTCTGCCATCTGAATGTGTGTTATTCTGTGGTAGACTGTTACATTCTGCCATCTGAATGTGTGTTATTCTGTGGTAGACTGTTACATTCTGCCATCTGAATGTGTGTTATTCTGTGGTAGACTGTTACATTCTGCCCTCTGAATGTGTGTTATTCTGTGGTAGACTGTTACATTCTGCCATCTGAATGTGTGCTATTCTGTGGTAGACTGTTACATTCTGCCATCTGTATGTGTGTTATTCTGTTACATTCTGCCCTCTGAATGTGTGTTATTCTGTGGTAGACTGTTACATTCTGCCATCTGAATGTGTGTTATTCTGTGGTAGACTGTTACATTCTGCCATCTGAATGTGTGTTATTCTGTGGTAGACTGTTACATTCTGCCCTCTGAATGTGTGTTATTCTGTGGTAGACTGTTACATTCTGCCATCTGAATGTGTGTTATTCTGTGGTAGACTGTTACATTCTGCCATCTGAATGTGTGTTATTCTGTGGTAGACTGTTACATTCTGCCCTCTGAATGTGTGTTATTCTGTGGTAGACTGTTACATTCTGCCATCTGAATGTGTGTTATTCTGTGGTAAACTGTTACATTCTGCCATCTGAATGTGTGTTATTCTGTGGTAGACTGTTACATTCTGCCATCTGAATGTGTGTTATTCTGTGGTAGACTGTTACATTCTGCCATCTGAATGTGTGTTATTCTGTGGTAGACTGTTACATTCTGCCATCTGAATGTGTGTTATTCTGTGGTAGACTGTTACATTCTGCCATCTGAATGTGTGTTATTCTGTGGTAAACTGTTACATTCTGCCATCTGAATGTGTGTTATTCTGTGGTAGACTGTTACATTCTGCCATCTGAATGTGTGTTATTCTGTGGTAGACTGTTACATTCTGCCATCTGAATGTGTGTTATTCTGTGGTAGACTGTTACATTCTGCCATCTGAATGTGTGTTATTCTGTGGTAGACTGTTACATTCTGCCCTCTGAATGTGTGTTATTCTGTGGTAGACTGTTACATTCTGCCATCTGAATGTGTGTTATTCTGTGGTAGACTGTTACATTCTGCCCTCTGAATGTGTGTTATTCTGTGGTAGACTGTTACATTCTGCCATCGCCGCCACGCCAACTGAGATGTTAAGAACACTGTAGGAGAGAGAAAGCAACAATATCTCATCACACAGACAGAGAGGATTAATGTGCTTATACCTTAAAACACACACACACACACACACACACACACACACACACACACACACACACCACAAATACAGTACATCGCATGCATTCACTGGCGAGAGAGAGAGAGAGAGAGAGAGAGAGAGAGAGACTTGATAATGAGGGTTACGTAACAAAAGTGTTTCATGTCCAATTGTCTCTCATGCATATGAGACATGCTATCAAGACTGTGGCACTCTCTCTCTCTCTCTCTCACACACACACACACACACACACACACACACACACACACACACACACACACACACACACACACACACACACACACACCACATGCATATATGGTACCGTATATAATCCATCTATATCACACTTTTAAAAGCCATCAGCCAAGCTGGTGCAGAACACATAGGGAGTGCTGCCATAGTTTAGTCCAAGCTGGTGCAGAACACATAGGGAGTGCTGCCATAGTTTAGTCCAATATCATTAGCTAATGAGTTTACCACTTAAGCCTCACTATGTAACTTTTTGTTTAATGAAATTATTTAATTATTATAATGATGTTAATACGATATAACTTCTACAATCTGTATATGGTAGAGTATGTTAATGCAATATGTATGCTAGAGTATGGAAATACAATATATATAATGTATACAATATGTATGGTAGAGTATTCTGATAATTTCTACAATTGGGATGGTTGTATTTTGTCTCCCTGCTTTTCTAAGAAATGGTAAATGGTAAATGGTGCATTTATATAGCGCCTTTATCCAAGGCGCTTTACAGAGATTGTGCATTACATTCACCCATTCACACACACATTCATACACCGATGGCAGCGGAAACCATGCAAGGCACCAACTAGCACATCGGGAGCAATTAGGGCAGGGGTCCTCAACTAGAAATGATGAAGGTCCACAAATATTTTTTTGAATAAGACCTTGGTCCGGTCCCATGCGTGGCGTCCATCGGAGAGCGGGGCTCTATGCCCGTTTAGTATGGTCAAGCCAAGCTTATACAAATCAGATCCCCTTCCAACCAACCAATAATGGGGTGCAGAGTGCAGGCCCGGAGTGGAACTCCAAATCAGGCCGGGAGTTATACGCCCTGGCAGGCCACACTGCGCGCGCGCGTAGCGCGCGCCAGAATTTTGGGGGCCCTTGGGGGACATTTTGGGGGGCTTTGCAGCAATTTCACATGAGAAATGTACCATCTGATGTTATTTATATTATTAACTTTTACAAAAAAAAAAAAAAGAGCGGACAGCGGTCCGCCAGTTGAGTACCCCTGAATTAGGGGTTCAGTGTCTTTGCTCAAGGACACTTCGACAGTAACTCTGGGGGAGCCCGGGTTCGAACTGGCAACCTTACGGTTACCATCCAGGCACTCTACCCCTGAGCCACCGCCGCCCTAAGACATATTGATAGTGTCAAAGGTCATGGGTCACCTAGACACAGGATCTGACACCAATTTTAACCTGATGGTCAAGATTCAATTCATCCTCCGGACATGCAGGCTGGCTCTATTAGCTCAATGGTTACTATGTCAGCACAAACCGGGTTCAAATCCGAAGAGAAACACAGATATTCTCTTGAGGAGGTCTCTCTAGATCAAAATGGACTATATCTTCCTAAATATGTGGTGAGACATAAGCCAAATTCCAATACCCAGAATCTCGGCTACTCGCTCACTCTCACTCAGTCACTCCAGCAAGGTGGTGTTATGGTGGAATTGGTGACCTGCTGAAATATGTGACAACCGTGTAGACAATCACATAATGTAAATGTGTCCTAATGTCAATTGTTGCAGTTTGTTCATTAGCAGAGTTCAACCTAACTGTATTTAGGCCATGTATTTAAAGACTTCCATGTAATAGTTGTGTGAACAAGATGGTCACATATTTGGCAGGTCACCAATTTCACCGTCATTTGCCATGCTGGAGTGAGCGAGTGTGAGTGAGCGAGTGGCCGAGATATTGGGTATTGGAATTTGGCTTAAGGCAGCTGATGTACCGACATCCTGTTTCAGTTGAGGTCAAGGTCACCACTTCCTGTGTACCTTGGGTAGAGAGGTCCTGGATCCCGAGCTCTGTGTCGTCATGGTGAGCACGGTGGTGATGCCCAGGGCCACCCTGGCCGGAGCAGCGTCCATGTTGATCCAGAAAGATACCTGTAACGCCATGAAATGTAATAATTGCTGAACATCCCAAAGTAGTAGTCGTGCATCATTGTATAACACGGAAGACAATGTATTGACTGGCCTCAAGTATACAGCCTGCCTGCTGCTATATTATAAATCACAACATTGTCATTGATCCTGGCGACGAACGGTTATAGATTCATGGTCGGGAAAACTTGGGATTCCCTTCTCGCGTACCAGTGGGACATGTCCCATATACCAGTACTAAATTTGGGGATTTGACGATATTCTTTTGCTGAATGCGGCGAATGTGGTTGAGTGCATTGTGAGTACACTAGAGGTTCCCTCAGATCTAGTAACCTCTCTCTCCCCCTCTCCTCCCCTGCTCTCTCTCCCCCTCTCTTCCCCTGCTGCTCTCTCTCCCCCTCTCCTCCCCTGCTCTCTCTCCCCCTCTCTTCCCCTGCTGCTCTCTCTCCCCCTCTCCTCCCCTGCTCTCTCTCCCCCAGACCTCATACTATTTCTGAGGGCCTCCCATACAGCTTTTTGTCCTAACTCTGAGCAAATCGCCTTTTTGTGCCAACACAAACATTAAGTGCCCTTGACAATGAAAGGAGAATTTACGTCATATGTGTCTGAGCAAATCGACATGTTACGTCATGATAATGTACGATGATAAGAGCGCCCCTCACTTCACATGTGTGTGATCTTTTTCATCTATACGTTCCCACTTATATAGGCTATAGGCACAAACTCTATCTCTCTCTCTCTCTCTCTCTCTCTCTCTCTCTCTCTCTCTCTCTCTCTCTCTCTCTCTCTCTCTCTGTTTGAGAACCACTGATTTAGAATGCATTTGTATTATCAGCCTCAGATCATGATGGGTTAAAGTTATTACAAGAACCAGATTGACCTAAAATACCAGCAGTATGACTCCCTGAGGAGGTCGTGTGCACGCATCCGCCTGTGTGACGGCAGACTGCTGGGCGAGTGCTGGCGCTTTGGCATGGGGGAGTCAGATCAACATATGGAATTAATTCTGTATATATATGGAGCATGTCTTGAGTGTACAGGGTATGATCGAGGTCAGATCAACATATGGAATGTCAGAACAGCTCAGCTCCATATATGGAGATCTAAGGGTGGCAGCGGGGGCAGTGTCTTGAGTGTACAGGGTTTGAGGAGGTCAGATGAGGTCAGATCAACATATGGAAAATTCATTATGTATTGGCCAAATATGGAGCTTGTCACGATGTGTGACGGACTGACTGACAGGTTTTGCAGGTTTTCATAGTAAACTGCGACTGTATAACTGTAGACGGGGCTACCCCAGGACTGTATAACTGTAGACAGGGCTACCCCAGGGCTGTATAACTGTAGACGGGGCTACCCCAGGACTGTATAACTGTAGACAGGGCTACCCCAGGGCTGTATAACTGTAGACAGGGCTACCCCAGGACTGTATAACTGTAGACAGGACTACCCCAGGACTGTATAACTGTAGACAGGGCTACCCCAGGACTGTATAACTGTAGACGGGGCTACCCCAGGACTGTATAACTGTAGACAGGACTACCCCAGGACTGTATAACTGTAGACAGGACTACCCCAGGACTGTATAACTGTAGACGGGGCTACCCCAGGACTGTATAACTGTAGACGGGGCTACCCCAGGACTGTATAACTGTAGACAGGACTACCCCAGGACTGTATAACTGTAGACAGGGCTACCCCAGGACTGTATAACTGTAGACGGGGCTACCCCAGGACTGTATAACTGTAGACGGGGCTACCCCAGGACTGTATAACTGTAGACAGGACTACCCCAGGACTGTATAACTGTAGACGGGGCTACCCCAGGACTGTATAACTGTAGACAGGACTACCCCAGGACTGTATAACTGTAGACAGGGCTACCCCAGGGCTGTATAACTGTAGACAGGACTACCCCAGGACTGTATAACTGTAGACGGGACTACCCCAGGACTGTATAACTGTAGACGGGGCTACCCCAGGACTGTATAACTGTAGACAGGACTACCCCAGGGCTGTATAACTGTAGACAGGACTACCCCAGGACTGTATAACTGTAGACAGGGCTACCCCAGGGCTGTATAACTGTAGACAGGGCTACCCCAGGACTGTATAACTGTAGACAGGACTACCCCAGGACTGTATAACTGTAGACAGGACTACCCCAGGACTGTATAACTGTAGACGGGACTACCCCAGGACTGTATAACTGTAGACGGGACTACCCCAGGACTGTATAACTGTAGACGGGGCTACCCCAGGACTGTATAACTGTAGACAGGACTACCCCAGGACTGTATAACTGCAGACGGGGCTACCCCAGGACTGTATAACTGTAGACGGGGCTACCCCAGGGCTGTATAACTGTAGACGGGGCTACCCCAGGACTGTATAACTGTAGACGGGGCTACCCCAGGACTGTATAACTGTAGACAGGGCTACCCCAGGACTGTATAACTGTAGACGGGGCTACCCCAGGACTGTATAACTGTAGACGGGGCTACCCCAGGACTGTATAACTGTAGACGGGGCTACCCCAGGACTGTATAACTGTAGACGGGGCTACCCCAGGACTGTATAACTGTAGACAGGGCTACCCCAGGACTGTATAACTGTAGACGGGGCTACCCCAGGACTGTATAACTGTAGACAGGGCTACCCCAGGACTGTATAACTGTAGACGGGGCTACCCCAGGACTGTATAACTGTAGACGGGGCTACCCCAGGACTGTATAACTGTAGACAGGACTACCCCAGGACTGTATAACTGTAGACAGGGCTACCCCAGGGCTGTATAACTGTAGACAGGACTACCCCAGGACTGTATAACTGTAGACAGGGCTACCCCAGGACTGTATAACTGTAGACGGGGCTACCCCAGGACTGTATAACTGTAGACAGGACTACCCCAGGACTGTATAACTGTAGACAGGACTACCCCAGGACTGTATAACTGTAGACAGGGCTACCCCAGGACTGTATAACTGTAGACGGGGCTACCCACCCAGGACTGTATAACTGTAGACAGGGCTACCCCAGGACTGTATAACTGTAGACAGGGCTACCCCAGGACTGTATAACTGTAGACGGGGCTACCCCAGGACTGTATAACTGTAGACGGGGCTACCCCAGGACTGTATAACTGTAGACGGGGCTACCCCAGGGCTGTATAACTGTAGACGGGGCTACCCACCCAGGACTGTATAACTGTAGACAGGGCTACCCCAGGACTGTATAACTGTAGACGGGGCTACCCCAGGACTGTATAACTGTAGACGGGGCTACCCCAGGACTGTATAACTGTAGACGGGGCTACCCCAGGGCTGTATAACTGTAGACGGGGCTACCCACCCAGGACTGTATAACTGTAGACGGGGCTACCCACCCAGGGCTGTATAACTGTAGACAGGACTACCCCAGGACTGTATAACTGTAGACAGGGCTACCCCAGGACTGTATAACTGTAGACGGGGCTACCCCAGGACTGTATAACTGTAGACGGGGCTACCCCAGGACTGTATAACTGTAGACAGGGCTACCCCAGGACTGTATAACTGTAGACGGGGCTACCCCAGGACTGTATAACTGTAGACAGGACTACCCCAGGACTGTATAACTGTAGACAGGGCTACCCCAGGACTGTATAACTGTAGACGGGGCTACCCCAGGACTGTATAACTGTAGACAGGGCTACCCCAGGACTGTATAACTGTAGACAGGGCTACCCCAGGGCTGTATAACTGTAGACGGGGCTACCCCAGGACTGTATAACTGTAGACGGGGCTACCCCAGGACTGTATAACTGTAGACGGGGCTACCCCAGGACTGTATAACTGTAGACGGGGCTACCCCAGGACTGTATAACTGTAGACGGGGCTACCCCAGGACTGTATAACTGTAGACGGGGCTACCCCAGGACTGTATAACTGTAGACGGGGCTACCCCAGGACTGTATAACTGTAGACGGGGCTACCCACCCAGGGCTGTATAACTGTAGACAGGACTACCCCAGGACTGTATAACTGTAGACGGGGCTACCCCAGGACTGTATAACTGTAGACGGGGCTACCCCAGGACTGTATAACTGTAGACGGGGCTACCCCAGGACTGTATAACTGTAGACGGGGCTACCCACCCAGGACTGTATAACTGTAGACGGGGCTACCCCAGGACTGTATAACTGTAGACGGGGCTACCCCAGGACTGTATAACTGTAGACGGGGCTACCCCAGGACTGTATAACTGTAGACGGGGCTACCCCAGGACTGTATAACTGTAGACGGGGCTACCCCAGGACTGTATAACTGTAGACAGGGCTACCCCAGGACTGTATAACTGTAGACAGGGCTACCCCAGGACTGTATAACTGTAGACGGGGCTACCCCAGGGCTGTATAACTGTAGACAGGGCTACCCCAGGACTGTATAACTGTAGACAGGGCTACCCCACCCAGGACTGTATAACTGTAGACGGGGCTACCCCAGGACTGTATAACTGTAGACGGGGCTACCCCAGGACTGTATAACTGTAGACGGGGCTACCCCAGGACTGTATAACTGTAGACGGGGCTACCCCAGGACTGTATAACTGTAGACGGGGCTACCCACCCAGGACTGTATAACTGTAGACAGGACTACCCCAGGACTGTATAACTGTAGACAGGGCTACCCCAGGGCTGTATAACTGTAGACAGGGCTACCCCAGGACTGTATAACTGTAGACGGGGCTACCCCAGGACTGTATAACTGTAGACGGGGCTACCCCAGGACTGTATAACTGTAGACGGGGCTACCCACCCAGGACAGGATGACGATGAGAAGAGATGGGATGTACATCTGGATCAGGTAGTATCCCATCTGACGCTCCAGGTGGAACCGCACCTCGATGCAGGTGAATTTACCTGCACACACACACACACACACACACACACACACACACACACACACACACACACACACACACACACACACACACACACACACACATATACAAATACAAATATTTTTAACTCAAATCTTTGCTTCTGGGGGTCCCTGGAACATAATAAATCGGCAGCCAAATACATACTTTTGAGGGTCCTTGACATGACATTTTTGAGAACCACTCAAATAGTTAAGGATTTAGAAGACATTTGTAGAATCGGCCTCAGGTCTTAATGGTAGTGTGTAAACTATGGTACAAAAGACCTCCTCTGGTGGTATGAGAAATCTTCCCGAAAATGAAAAAGGAGGGGGTGTGGGGGGGGGGGTGTTGTGCCGAGCACTGCCCAACGAAACGTTCACGGATCACAACAAACTAAACGGACCTACAGTCCGTGTGTGACTGTCTGTCTGTCCGTCCGTCCGCCCGTCCGCCCGTCCGTCCGAGAATCAGAATCAGAAGACTTTATTGGAGGTGGTACTTGGTGAAACAAGGTTGAGAACCACTGCTTTAGAGAGAAACACAGTGAGTTCTCCCACCCTCCCTCGGGCCTACGGATGTGGGCCAATTAGGATTGCTCGGAAAATGTGTCCCTCGTGAACCCATCTCAGCTGGCACAAAGTGTCTCCTCTGCATGTGACCCATCCTAACTGCTAGTGGCCTTAAGGCCAGTGAGCAGGAATATGTCCTTACCCATCATATCTGTGTGCACCAAACCCATGAGAAAACACACATTAGGTCGGTCTCTCTCTCTATCACACACACACACACACGCACACACGCACGCACGCACGCACACACACATCAGCGCGCGGTACTCTATATTATCTCCATTTCGTCCAGGCTTCATCAAATATGTCTGTACTAGGATCAAATATTTTGGCCATGCGGAAAACACAAATGTGCACACACGCACACACACACACACACACACACACGCACACACACACACACACACACACACACACACACACACACACACACACACACACACACACACACACACACACACACACACACACACTGTGTACATTCGTATTGTTACAGTACGTCTCACTGCCCCTACAGCAGAAAAATAGGATTATGTGAAACACACACACACACACACTGATGTACTGTAAGCAATAAGCATGCAAAGCTTTTAAACTAATGGTGTGTGTGTGTGTAATTGTATTATTGACCAAATTGTCCCACAATGTTTTATGGTGAATATTTTGTTCACAGGATTTTCAATTGGGAAAAGATTCAGGTTTAGACATTTAGAGGGTAGGTTTAGGGGTTTAGAGGGTAGGTTTAGGGGTTTAGAGGGTAGGTTTAGGGGTTCAGGTTTAGACATTTAGAGGGTAGGTTTAGACATTTAGAGGGTAGGTTTAGACATTTAGAGGGTAGGTTTAGGGGTTTAGGTTTAGACATTTAGAGGGTAGGTTTAGACATTTAGAGGGTAGGTTTAGGGGTTCAGGTTTAGACATTTAGAGGGTAGGTTTAGACATTTAGAGGGTAGGTTTAGGGGTTCAGGTTTAGACATTTAGAGGGTAGGTTTAGGGGTTTAGGTTTAGACATTTAGAGGGTAGGTTTAGACATTTAGAGGGTAGGTTTAGGGGTTCAGGTGTAGACATTTAGAGGGTAGGTTTAGGGGTTCAGGTTTAGACATTTAGAGGGTAGGTTTAGGGGTTTAGGTTTAGACATTTAGAGGGTAGGTTTAGGGGTTTAGGTTTGGACATTTAGAGGGTAGGTTTAGAGGGTAGGTTTAGGGGTTTAGGTTTAGACATTTAGAGGGTAGGTTTAGGGGTTTAGGTTTAGACATTTAGAGGGTAGGTTTAGGGGTTCAGGTTTAGACATTTAGAGGGTAGGTTTAGGGGTTCAGGTTTAGACATTTAGAGGGTAGGTTTAGGGGTTTAGGTTTAGACATTTAGAGGGTAGGTTTAGGGGTTTAGGTTTAGACATTTAGAGGGTAGGTTTAGGGGTTCAGGTTTAGACATTTAGAGGGTAGGTTTAGGGGTTCAGGTTTAGACATTTAGAGGGTAGGTTTAGGGGTTTAGGTTTAGACATTTAGAGGGTAGGTTTAGACGTTTAGAGGGTAGGTTTAGGGGTTCAGGTTTAGACATTTAGAGGGTAGGTTTAGGGGTTCAGGTTTAGACATTTAGAGGGTAGGTTTAGGGGTTCAGGTTTAGACATTTAGAGGGTAGGTTTAGGGGTTTAGGTTTAGACATTTAGAGGGTAGGTTTAGGGGTTCAGGTTTAGACATTTAGAGGGTAGGTTTAGGGGTTCAGGTTTAGACATTTAGAGGGTAGGTTTAGACATTTAGAGGGTAGGTTTAGGGGTTTAGAGGGTAGGTTTAGGGGTTTAGAGGGTAGGTTTAGGGGTTCAGGTTTAGACATTTAGAGGGTAGGTTTAGGGGTTTGGATTGGGTTTAGACATTTAGAGGGTAGGTTTAGGGGTTTAGAGGGTAGGTTTAGGGGTTCAGGTTTAGACATTTAGAGGGTAGGTTTAGACATTTAGAGGGTAGGTTTAGACATTTAGAGGGTAGGTTTAGACATTTAGAGGGTAGGTTTAGGGGTTTAGGTTTAGACATTTAGAGGGTAGGTTTAGACATTTAGAGGGTAGGTTTAGGGGTTCAGGTTTAGACATTTAGAGGGTAGGTTTAGACATTTAGAGGGTAGGTTTAGGGGTTCAGGTTTAGACATTTAGAGGGTAGGTTTAGGGGTTAGGTTTAGACATTTAGAGGGTAGGTTTAGACATTTAGAGGGTAGGTTTAGGGGTTCAGGTGTAGACATTTAGAGGGTAGGTTTAGGGGTTCAGGTTTAGACATTTAGAGGGTAGGTTTAGGGGTTTAGGTTTAGACATTTAGAGGGTAGGTTTAGGGGTTTAGGTTTAGACATTTAGAGGGTAGGTTTAGACGTTTAGAGGGTAGGTTTAGGGGTTTAGGTTTAGACATTTAGAGGGTAGGTTTAGGGGTTCAGGTTTAGACATTTAGAGGGTAGGTTTAGGGGTTCAGGTTTAGACATTTAGAGGGTAGGTTTAGGGGTTTAGGTTTAGACATTTAGAGGGTAGGTTTAGGGGTTCAGGTTTAGACATTTAGAGGGTAGGTTTAGGGGTTTAGGTTTAGACATTTAGAGGGTAGGTTTAGGGGTTCAGGTTTAGACATTTAGAGGGTAGGTTTAGGGGTTCAGGTTTAGACATTTAGAGGGTAGGTTTAGGGGTTCAGGTTTAGACATTTAGAGGGTAGGTTTAGGGGTTTAGGTTTAGACATTTAGAGGGTAGGTTTAGGGGTTTAGGTTTAGACATTTAGAGGGTAGGTTTAGACATTTAGAGGGTAGGTTTAGGGGTTTAGAGGGTAGGTTTAGGGGTTTAGGTTTAGACATTTAGAGGGTAGGTTTAGGGGTTCAGGTTTAGACATTTAGAGGGTAGGTTTAGGGGTTTAGCTTTAGACATTTAGAGGGTAGGTTTAGGGGTTTAGGTTTAGACATTTAGAAGGTAGGTTTAGGGGTTTAGGTTTAGACATTTAGAGGGTAGGTTTAGGCCTCTTTTAGACGGGGACCATCTCCATATAACACGTAAAAGTCCCGTTGCGTTCTCATTTATTCTTACCCTTTACATGAGAACGCACACGTTATGATATGATGTGCTATTTTGCTATACTGTCGCTAGGTGGCGATAACGGGCTGCCAAATAGACAGGTCACCCACGTACAAGAAGAAGAAACCTTCACGCAAGCCTGCGCAACACGGCTCTGGGCGCGCCACGGGATGGTATATATTGTATAATACATTAGGCTACATAAACGCTGCTGCCGCGGCTGCCGTCTATCACAAGGCTTTTTATTTACATCATGGTTTTACATTCAACATCACTGATGAGCAGCACTTTGTAGGCGAGGAGGGAGGCTTGTTCAGGAACTCCATTATATCATAATGATATGGCTCTGCATCAATGTAATAAACATATGCGCTGTGAGCCAACGTGAGCCATGATGTCATAAGTTTTGCGGATTCACCGTTTTGCCTGTTTATATGGAGACCATAGGATACGGCGTTCTCAAAGATTTCCACTCTGGGAGGCAGTTTCACTTCGATGCGTTTTCACCTCCTGAGAACACCGTTCTCGTCTAAATGACAGCGCTAAACGGTACTTTATTTTGCCGTTTTTTTTTTAACACCATCCTCGTGTAAATAGCACCTTAGACATTTAGAGGGTAGGTTTAGGGGTTCAGGTTTAGACATTTAGAGGGTAGGTTTAGGGGTTCAGGTTTAGACATTTAGAGGGTAGGTTTAGACATTTAGAGGGTAGGTTTAGGGGTTTAGAGGGTAGGTTTAGGGGTTTAGGTTTAGACATTTAGAGGGTAGGTTTAGGGGTTTAGAGGGTAGGTTTAGGGGTTTAGGTTTAGACATTTAGAGGGTAGGTTTAGGGGTTTAGAGGGTAGGTTTAGGGGTTCAGGTTTAGACATTTAGAGGGTAGGTTTAGGGGTTCAGGTTTAGACATTTAGAGGGTAGGTTTAGGGGTTCAGGTTTAGACATTTAGAGGGTAGGTTTAGGGGTTTAGACATTTAGAGGGTAGGTTTAGACATTTAGAGGGTAGGTTTAGGGGTTTAGAGGGTAGGTTTAGACATTTAGAGGTTAGGTTTAGGGGTTTAGAGGGTAGGTTTAGACATTTAGAGGGTAGGTTTAGACATTTAGAGGGTAGGTTTAGGGGTTCAGGTTTAGACATTTAGAGGGTAGGTTTAGGGGTTCAGGTTTAGACATTTAGAGGGTAGGTTTAGGGGTTTAGAGGGTAGGTTTAGGGGTTCAGGTTTAGACATTTAGAGGGTAGGTTTAGACATTTAGAGGGTAGGTTTAGGGGTTTAGAGGGTAGGTTTAGACATTTAGAGGGTAGGTTTAGGGGTTTAGAGGGTAGGTTTAGACATTTAGAGGGTAGGTTTAGACATTTAGAGGGTAGGTTTAGGGGTTCAGGTTTAGACATTTAGAGGGTAGGTTTAGGGGTTTAGAGGGTAGGTTTAGGGGTTCAGGTTTAGACATTTAGAGGGTAGGTTTAGGGGTTTAGGTTTAGACATTTAGAGGGTAGGTTTAGGGGTTCAGGTTTAGACATTTAGAGGGTAGGTTTAGGGGTTCAGGTTTAGACATTTAGAGGGTAGGTTTAGGGGTTCAGGTTTAGACATTTAGAGGGTAGGTTTAGGGGTTCAGGTTTAGACATTTAGAGGGTAGGTTTAGGGGTTTAGGTTTAGACATTTAGAGGGTAGGTTTAGGGGTTCAGGTTTAGACATTTAGAGGGTAGGTTTAGGGGTTTAGGTTTAGACATTTAGAGGGTAGGTTTAGGGGTTCAGGTTTAGACATTTAGAGGGTAGGTTTAGGGGTTCAGGTTTAGACATTTAGAGGGTAGGTTTAGGGGTTCAGGTTTAGACATTTAGAGGGTAGGTTTAGACATTTAGAGGGTAGGTTTAGGGGTTTAGGTTTAGACATTTAGAGGGTAGGTTTAGGGGTTCAGGTTTAGACATTTAGAGGGTAGGTTTGGACATTTAGAGGGTAGGTTTAGGGGTTTAGGTTTAGACATTTAGAGGGTAGGTTTAGGGGTTCAGGTTTAGACATTTAGAGGGTAGGTTTAGGGGTTTAGGTTTAGACATTTAGAGGGTAGGTTTAGGGGTTTAGGTTTAGACATTTAGAGGGTAGGTTTATGGGGTTCAGGTTTAGACATTTAGAGGGTAGGTTTAGGGGTTCAGGTTTAGACATTTAGAGGGTAGGTTTAGGGGTTCAGGTTTAGACATTTAGAGGGTAGGTTTAGGGGTTCAGGTTTAGACATTTAGACGGTAGGTTTAGGGGTTCAGGTTTAGACATTTAGAGGGTAGGTTTAGGGGTTCAGGTTTAGACATTTAGAGGGTAGGTTTAGGGGTTCAGGTTTAGACATTTAGAGGGTAGGTTTAGACATTTAGAGGGTAGGTTTAGGGGTTTAGAGGGTAGGTTTAGGGGTTCAGGTTTAGACATTTAGAGGGTAGGTTTAGGGGTTCAGGTTTAGACATTTAGAGGGTAGGTTTAGACATTTAGAGGGTAGGTTTAGGGGTTTAGAGGGTAGGTTTAGGGGTTCAGGTTTAGACATTTAGAGGGTAGGTTTAGGGGTTTGGATTGACTGAGGCCCAACATATGGGATGAACTTCGGCTGCAGGGAAAATCGGCCTGTGTTGATTCCTCTGATCATTCTGCTTCACATTTGAACAGAAAAATGCTGTTATTGGGGAGGATGTTTTAAAATTCACCATCAAGTACAATCTGTCAATTTGGTATGCTGACATCCATACTCCACTCTGTATGAACCATCATGATTCTGAATCCATTGTACACATAACTAATGGCTGTTATAGGCAGTTTGACTGTATGTACACATAACTAATGGCTGTTATAGGCAGTTTGACTGTATGGAGTGCCATATGTGTGTCCTTAGGTGTATTGAATCCTTGTACAGACTGATGGATGCAATGTGACAAATGCTTCCTGTGTGTGTGTGTGTGTGTGTGTGGGGGGTGGGGGGGGGGGGGGGGGGGTTGCGGGGGGGGTGTGAAAGCCACCAGCTATAGGCAGGAATGGAAGGATACATAATTGACAACGAGTGCAGAAGAAACACGCTTTTATCACTCCTCTCTCTCGCCGCGCATCTCTCTGGCATTGCTTCCGTGCCGCGGTAGTTTAGCTTTTTTGCTTTCATGTATTGTCTTTTTTTTCCACCTTGTTTCATGTTTTCCCTTTTTTTTTCATTTGTTGACAAAACTATTACTGTTGAACAGTTGAGTTGGCTGAACTTCTTTGAACCTGGTGTCCCTTCTAAAGTAAATACATAAATCATGTATTGATAAAACAAAATGATTATAATAAAATACAAAATACAAAAAAAGGGAATAATTTGGTAAAATATTAGTTCTGTATACATCGTCTCTGCCGGGTGGAAAACTGTTCTCTTTTCGTCATTCAAATAAATAAAAAAACAGCAAAAGTAGCAGATCTACAAGCCCAAAGTGCACCGCTTCGCACCTCATTTCGAGCTTGTAGATGTTCTACTTTTGATACTTTTGTGTGACGCTAGTTAGTATGATCAAGTAGGGCGGTAATTTAAACCACAAAAAGTTAGAATGAGAAGTGTAAATCGCATGGTGTGAGCTCGTGGTATGACTATTTGCAGCTATTTGCAATTGTATTGTTTCCAATTATATATAAAACATTTTTAAAGATGTTTTTTTTTTGTGGCTTTTGCCTTATGGAGGGATAGACAGTAGGCTGACAGGACATGGAGAGAGAGACGGTATGCAGTAAAGTCTGGATCGGGAGTGGAATAGAACCCGCGGCACCCTAACCCAGACTGGATTACCAGCCACGGTGCCTGGACCGCTGAGCCACGGCCCAGGCATTATATTACCTTTTAATTTGGGGGCGGCCATAGCTAAGTGCATGGTTCTCTAACTTTTCATATCGAGAACTCCCAAATTAGTGTTTGACCGCAGACCCTCCTCTGAAAATATTTGGTGCCCTAGGGACCCCCATACAAGATTGGTGCTGTTTAAAATGTCTAAAAACTATTGTGTTTTTTAAGAATATTTGAAAATACAATGTCTTGTGAGCTTGTAGATCGTTTATTTTCAAATAGCCAATTTTGGGTTAAAGTGTTTAAACAGATCTTTATTCCATATTAACCCATTCTGACCTGAGATCAGATTCATACGAGGTTTCCACTGGACACACACTGGTCTGATTAACCCCCTAACTGCCAGGGAGCATGTTTTACTTTACTCAAGTATTTCCAATTCCCAGTAGCCTATACTATACTCAACTGCATCTCACAGGTGCCTCTACTCCACTACAATTATTATTACAAAACATACATTAACCACTTCAGCCATATATATATATATACATATACACAAAGATTACAAATTTGTAAACATTAAACGTGACATTCTGTACAATAGTAGTGTAATTTTACTTTACATTTTGAATTCTTGGCTTTTACTTGTTGTAACAGAGTAGCCTATTTCTACATTGCAGTATTGATACTTGTATTTAAGTAAACATCTGAGTACTTTTTCCACCACTGGTGGTGATGAAGTAGGACATTAACTTATGGGGGAAAACATCAAAAGAAAAGTAAATCTGGAGATATGAGGTTTCTGCCCGACAGCAACGACAATGTGAAGCAGTGAAGCTGAAAGGCTTGATGTGATAATCATGTCTTAACAGGACTTGTTGTGGTTCCATTAAAACTCTTCCTACATAACTTGGAGAGAGATAAAAAGAAACCCCCCCCAAAAAAGTATGAAATGTAGAATTCCACTCAGCCAAACATACAGTAGCTAGTGTGCTTTTAGTGTGTCTTTTACATGCTCATGTGTCTACTGTACACAGTAGGTAGGCCAACAACTGCACTCATCGATGTCATTAACCAAACTCAGCTGTGTCATTTCACAGCTTTTTTCTTTCAGAAAACTCTTAGTGAGAACAGTGGTTCCCAGAATAGCAGATGTACAAAATGTACAAGCTTGTATACATCAGCACTTTTAAGTGTTTAAAATGCATGCAAGATGAAACCTGACTAGTCAATTTGACAATTAAATGTGACGAGTCACATCTGATAAGTCAGATTGTTTGCGTGCGTGCGCGTCAACCACAGTAAGGACAAGTGTGACAGAGGCTGAGTGCATACTGTACGTGTGACAGAGGCTGAGTGCATACTGTACGTGTGACAGAGGCTGAGTGCATACTGTACGTGTGACAGAGGCTGAGTGCATACTGTACGTGTGACAGAGGCTGTGTGCATACTGTACGTGTGACAGAGGCTGTGTGCATACTGTACGTGTGACAGAGGCTGAGTGCATACTGTACGTGTGACAGAGGCTGAGTGCAGTGGAATATAACAGCAGTGACAACAACACACATTAGTGAGTTGGGAGGAATGCATTGACATAACAACTACATTGGGGAGAGAAGTGGTAAGACATAATTGGCTACTGTAAATTGGAGTGAAAAAGTAGAGTAATTATTTTGCATTTGAGTACTTGATGAGGCTGATTCTACAAAAGGCAAACAAACAAACAAACAAAAAAGGACATGTTTCTATGTTAGTCGCCCCCCCCCCCCCCCTTCTCAAAATAGCACCCCCAGAAGCAAATATTTTGGTAAAAAAAAAAAAAAAGCTTAATGCACAAACTTTCACAATGAAAAATAAATAAATAAATAGCAGATCTACAAGTTCATATAGCAATACTGTATATGATGTGTATACTGTAGCAAGTGGTTAAAATTGGTTGAAATTCATCGGTTAATTGTGAAAAGTATTCTAGATGCAGACTGTTTACCGTTTACACATTACTGCCGAGGATTAATTAATGAATTCTTCCAAAAGCGCCAGTGTTTTTCAGTGTTTTTGTCCTATTGTGTCGACTCACGGGACCCGAGATGAGTCCTGAATGTAAGCGAAGGCTGTCTGTAGGGGCGGACTTTAGTTACGGCCCTTTAGATATAGCTTGTTTTGACCAAAAACGCAATCTGTGAATAGAATCCGAGATAAATGTAATTTTCTACATCTGATAATGTTGAGGCAGATGGAGGCAGAGTTTACACTTCCGGTTCATTTCCGGTTGTATTAGTCTCCTATAGCAACCTACAGTAGTATCATTCATACATATAGGCGAGAATCACTGAAAACACACAATTAGGACTTGGCCTACTTGGCTAGGTCATTTTTGTGTTTGGTTGCGTCGAGTGTTGAAGCTGATCTACAAGCTTGTAGATGATAATGATAATGAATATTATTTAAATAGCACCTTTCAAAACATGGTTCCAAAGTGCTGCACAGAGCAATGTTAAAAAACCACAGGCAGTATGAAAAAGACAAAAACAAATAGCATTTGAGTATGTACAATCACCTATAGAATGGTTAAGAAAAGCACTCTGTGAAGTAGAGGTACGTTTTCAAACGTGACTTAAACAGAGGCACGGATGTCTTAGTTGCACCAGCATCTAATATGTTCCTGTTTCTTCATATTAGTAAGCGAAACAAGCAGCAGAGTTCTGTATCAACTGTAGGCGGGATATGCGAGATCTGCTATTTTCAGAGAGCAACAAAGTGTAAAATCAGGTATTACGACGCCATGCAGAGCTTAATAAAAGGTGGAGCTTGCCAGAGCTGGACTGCGGAAGCTGCCGCTTGCGCTCTGGTACGTGCGTGCGTGCGTGCGTGCACGTGCGTTTGTGCGTGCGTGCGTAGGTATAGGATCCTATAGCTGCCAATCAAACAGCCAGGCACATAACGGGGGAATTAAGCACTGCAGCTAGTTAAGGTAACACCCACTAAAACCACAACAAACAGCTAGTTAAGGTAACACCCACCAAGACCACAACAAACAGCTAGTTAAGGTAACACCCACCAAAACCACAACAAACAGCTAGTTAAGGTAACACCCACCAAAACCACAACAAACAGCTAGTTAAGGTAACACCCACCAAAACCAAAACCACAACAAACAGCAAAACATTAATGAATGAACTACGATAGACTGTCGACTTTGTTAGGACCCAGGAGGATGTGTCTTTGCTTTGTTAGGACCCAGGAGGATGTGTCTTTGCTTTGTTAGGACCCAGGAGGATGTGTCTTTTCTTTGTTAGGACCCAGGAGGATGTGTCTTTGCTTTGTTAGGACAGGAGGATGTGTCTGTGCTTTGTTAGGACCCAGGAGGATGTGTCTGTGCTTTGTTAGGACCCAGGAGGATGTGTCTTTGCTTTGTTAGGACCCAGGAGGATGTGTCTGTGCTTTGTTAGGACCCAGGAGGTTGTCTTTGCTTTGTTAGGACCCAGGAGGATGTGTCTGTGCTTTGTTAGGACCCAGGAGGATGTGTCTGTGCTTTGTTAGGACCCAGGAGGATGTGTCTGTGCTTTGTTAGGACCCAGGAGGATGTGTCTTTGCTTTGTTAGGACCCAGGAGGATGTGTCTCTGCTTTGTTAGGACAGGAGGATGTGTCTGTGCTTTGTTAGGACCCAGGAGGATGTGTCTCTGCTTTGTTAGGACAGGAGGATGTGTCTGTGCTTTGTTAGGACCCAGGAGGATGTGTCTGTGCTTTGTTAGGACCCAGGAGGATGTGTCTTTGCTTTGTTAGGACCCAGGAGGATGTGTCTTTGCTTTGTTAGGACCCAGGAGGTTGTCTTTGCTTT
>NC_139702.1:702487-732487 GCF_964188405.1 Protomyctophum parallelum | reverse complement strand
GTGAGTGTGTGTAGTGAACGTGGCTCAGTGTGAGTGTGTGTAGTGAACGTGGCTCAGTGTGAGTGTGTGTAGTGAACGTGGCTCAGTGTGAGTGTGCGTAGTGAACGTGGCTCAGTGTGAGTGTGTGTAGTGAACGTGGCTCAGTGTGAGTGTGTGTAGTGAACGTGGCTCAGTGTGAGTGTGTATAGTGAACGTGGCTCAGTGTGAGTGTGTATAGTGAACGTGGCTCAGTGTGAGTGTGCATAGTGAACGTGGCTCAGTGTGAGTGTGTGTAGTGAACGTGGCTCAGTGTGAGTGTGTGTAGTGAACGTGGCTCAGTGTGAGTGTGTGTAGTGAACGTGGCTCAGTGTGAGTGTGTGTAGTGAATGTGGCTCAGTGTGAGTGTGTGTGTAGTGAACGTGGCTCAGTGTGAGTGTGTATAGTGAACGTGGCTCAGTGTGAGTGTGTATAGTGAACGTGGCTCAGTGTGAGTGTGTAGTGAACCTGGCTCAGTGTGAGTGTGTGTGTAGTGAATGTGGCTCAGTGTGAGTGTGTATAGTGAACGTGGCTCAGTGTGAGTGTGTGTAGTGAACGTGGCTCAGTGTGAGTGTGTGTAGTGAACGTGGCTCAGTGTGAGTGTGTGTAGTGAACGTGGCTCAGTGTGAGTGTGTGTAGTGAACGTGGCTCAGTGTGAGTGTGTGTAGTGAACGTGGCTCAGTGTGAGTGTGTGTAGTGAACGTGGCTCAGTGTGAGTGTGTGTAGTGAACGTGGCTCAGTGTGAGTGTGTATAGTGAACGTGGCTCAGTGTGAGTGTGTGTAGTGAACGTGGCTCAGTGTGAGTGTGTGTAGTGAACGTGGCTCAGTGTGAGTGTGTGTAGTGAACGTGGCTCAGTGTGAGTGTGTATAGTGAACGTGGCTCAGTGTGAGTGTGTATAGTGAACGTGGCTCAGTGTGAGTGTGTGTAGTGAACGTGGCTCAGTGTGAGTGTGTATAGTGAACGTGGCTCAGTGTGAGTGTGTATAGTGAACGTGGCTCAGTGTGAGTGTGCATAGTGAACGTGGCTCAGTGTGAGTGTGTGTAGTGAACGTGGCTCAGTGTGAGTGTGTGTAGTGAACGTGGCTCAGTGTGAGTGTGCGTAGTGAATGTGGCTCAGTGTGAGTGTGTGTAGTGAATGTGGCTCAGTGTGAGTGTGTAGTGAACATGGCTCAGTGTGAGTGTGTATAGTGAACGTGGCTCAGTGTGAGTGTGTGTAGTGAACGTGGCTCAGTGTGAGTGTCTCTAGTGAACGTGGCTCAGTGTGAGTGTGTGTAGTGAACGTGGCTCAGTGTGAGTGTGTATAGTGAATGTGGCTCAGTGTGAGTGTGTGTAGTGAACATGGCTCAGTGTGAGTGTGTGTAGTGAACGTGGCTCAGTGTGAGTGTGTATAGTGAACGTGGCTCAGTGTGAGTGTGTGTAGTGAACGTGGCTCAGTGTGAGTGTGTGTAGTGAACATGGCTCAGTGTGAGTGTGTATAGTGAACGTGGCTCAGTGTGAGTGTGTGTAGTGAACGTGGCTCAGTGTGAGTGTGTGTATAGTGAACGTGGCTCAGTGTGAGTGTGTGTAGTGAACGTGGCTCAGTGTGAGTGTGTGTAGTGAACGTGGCTCAGTGTGAGTGTGTGTAGTGAACGTGGCTCAGTGTGAGTGTGTGTAGTGAACATGGCTCAGTGTGAGTGTGTGTAGTGAACGTGGCTCAGTGTGAGTGTGTGTAGTGAACGTGGCTCAGTGTGAGTGTGTGTAGTGAACGTGGCTCAGTGTGAGTGTGTATAGTGAACGTGGCTCAGTGTGAGTGTCTCTAGTGAACGTGGCTCAGTGTGAGTGTGTGTAGTGAACGTGGCTCAGTGTGAGTGTGTAGTGAACGTGGCTCAGTGTGAGTGTGTATAGTGAACGTGGCTCAGTGTGAGTGTGTGTAGTGAACGTGGCTCAGTGTGAGTGTCTCTAGTGAACGTGGCTCAGTGTGAGTGTGTATAGTGAACGTGGCTCAGTGTGAGTGTGTATAGTGAACGTGGCTCAGTGTGAGTGTGCATAGTGAACGTGGCTCAGTGTGAGTGTGTAGTGAACGTGGCTCAGTGTGAGTGTGTATAGTGAACGTGGCTCAGTGTGAGTGTGTAGTGAACGTGGCTCAGTGTGAGTGTGTGTAGTGAACGTGGCTCAGTGTGAGTGTGTGTAGTGAACGTGGCTCAGTGTGAGTGTGTATAGTGAACGTGGCTCAGTGTGAGTGTGTGTAGTGAACGTGGCTCAGTGTGAGTGTGTATAGTGAACGTGGCTCAGTGTGAGTGTGTATAGTGAACGTGGCTCAGTGTGAGTGTGTATAGTGAACGTGGCTCAGTGTGAGTGTGTGTAGTGAACGTGGCTCAGTGTGAGTGTGTATAGTGAACGTGGCTCAGTGTGAGTGTGTGTAGTGAACGTGGCTCAGTGTGAGTGTGTAGTGAACGTGGCTCAGTGTGAGTGTGTGTAGTGAACGTGGCTCAGTGTGAGTGTGTGTATAGTGAACGTGGCTCAGTGTGAGTGTGTATAGTGAACGTGGCTCAGTGTGAGTGTGTGTAGTGAATGTGGCTCAGTGTGAGTGTGTGTAGTGAACATGGCTCAGTGTGAGTGTGTGTATAGTGAACGTGGCTCAGTGTGAGTGTGTATAGTGAACGTGGCTCAGTGTGAGTGTGTGTAGTGAATGTGGCTCAGTGTGAGTGTGTGTAGTGAATGTGGCTCAGTGTGAGTGTGTGTAGTGAACGTGGCTCAGTGTGAGTGTGTATAGTGAACGTGGCTCAGTGTGAGTGTCTCTAGTGAACATGGCTCAGTGTGAGTGTGTATAGTGAACGTGGCTCAGTGTGAGTGTGTGTAGTGAACGTGGCTCAGTGTGAGTGTGTGTAGTGAACGTGGCTCAGTGTGAGTGTGTGTAGTGAATGTGGCTCAGTGTGAGTGTGTGTAGTGAATGTGGCTCAGTGTGAGTGTGTATAGTGAACGTGGCTCAGTGTGAGTGTGTGTAGTGAACGTGGCTCAGTGTGAGTGTGTGTAGTGAACGTGGCTCAGTGTGAGTGTGTGTAGTGAACGTGGCTCAGTGTGAGTGTGTGTAGTGAACGTGGCTCAGTGTGAGTGTGTATAGTGAACGTGGCTCAGTGTGAGTGTGTGTAGTGAACGTGGCTCAGTGTGAGTGTGTGTAGTGAACGTGGCTCAGTGTGAGTGTGTATAGTGAACGTGGCTCAGTGTGAGTGTGTGTAGTGAACGTGGCTCAGTGTGAGTGTGTGTAGTGAACGTGGCTCAGTGTGAGTGTGTGTAGTGAACGTGGCTCAGTGTGAGTGTGTGTAGTGAACGTGGCTCAGTGTGAGTGTGTGTAGTGAACGTGGCTCAGTGTGAGTGTGTGTAGTGAACGTGGCTCAGTGTGAGTGTGTGTAGTGAACGTGGCTCAGTGTGAGTGTGTGTAGTGAACGTGGCTCAGTGTGAGTGTGCGTAGTGAACGTGGCTCAGTGTGAGTGTGTGTAGTGAACGTGGCTCAGTGTGAGTGTGTGTAGTGAACGTGGCTCAGTGTGAGTGTGTATAGTGAACATGGCTCAGTGTGAGTGTGTGTAGTGAACGTGGCTCAGTGTGAGTGTGTGTAGTGAACATGGCTCAGTGTGAGTGTGTGTAGTGAACGTGGCTCAGTGTGAGTGTGTGTAGTGAACGTGGCTCAGTGTGAGTGTGTGTAGTGAACGTGGCTCAGTGTGAGTGTGTGTAGTGAATGTGGCTCAGTGTGAGTGTGTGTATAGTGAACGTGGCTCAGTGTGAGTGTGTATAGTGAACGTGGCTCAGTGTGAGTGTGTATAGTGAACGTGGCTCAGTGTGAGTGTGTGTAGTGAATGTGGCTCAGTGTGAGTGTGTGTAGTGAACGTGGCTCAGTGTGAGTGTGTATAGTGAACGTGGCTCAGTGTGAGTGTCTCTAGTGAACATGGCTCAGTGTGAGTGTGTATAGTGAACGTGGCTCAGTGTGAGTGTGTGTAGTGAACGTGGCTCAGTGTGAGTGTGTGTAGTGAATGTGGCTCAGTGTGAGTGTGTGTAGTGAATGTGGCTCAGTGTGAGTGTGTGTAGTGAATGTGGCTCAGTGTGAGTGTGTGTATAGTGAACATGGCTCAGTGTGAGTGTGTGTAGTGAACGTGGCTCAGTGTGAGTGTGTGTAGTGAATGTGGCTCAGTGTGAGTGTGTAGTGAACGTGGCTCAGTGTGAGTGTGTGTAGTGAACGTGGCTCAGTGTGAGTGTGTATAGTGAACGTGGCTCAGTGTGAGTGTGTGTAGTGAACGTGGCTCAGTGTGAGTGTGCGTAGTGAACGTGGCTCAGTGTGAGTGTGTGTAGTGAATGTGGCTCAGTGTGAGTGTGTATAGTGAACGTGGCTCAGTGTGAGTGTGTATAGTGAACGTGGCTCAGTGTGAGTGTGTGTAGTGAACGTGGCTCAGTGTGAGTGTGTGTAGTGAACGTGGCTCAGTGTGAGTGTGTATAGTGAACATGGCTCAGTGTGAGTGTGTATAGTGAACGTGGCTCAGTGTGAGTGTGTGTAGTGAACGTGGCTCAGTGTGAGTGTGTATAGTGAACGTGGCTCAGTGTGAGTGTGTGTAGTGAACGTGGCTCAGTGTGAGTGTGTATAGTGAACGTGGCTCAGTGTGAGTGTGTATAGTGAACGTGGCTCAGTGTGAGTGTGTGTAGTGAACGTGGCTCAGTGTGAGTGTGTATAGTGAACGTGGCTCAGTGTGAGTGTGTGTAGTGAACATGGCTCAGTGTGAGTGTGTATAGTGAACGTGGCTCAGTGTGAGTGTGTATAGTGAACGTGGCTCAGTGTGAGTGTGTGTAGTGAACGTGGCTCAGTGTGAGTGTGTATAGTGAACGTGGCTCAGTGTGAGTGTGTATAGTGAACGTGGCTCAGTGTGAGTGTGTGTAGTGAACGTGGCTCAGTGTGAGTGTGCATAGTGAACGTGGCTCAGTGTGAGTGTGTATAGTGAACGTGGCTCAGTGTGAGTGTGTATAGTGAACGTGGCTCAGTGTGAGTGTGTGTAGTGAACGTGGCTCAGTGTGAGTGTGTATAGTGAACGTGGCTCAGTGTGAGTGTGTGTAGTGAACGTGGCTCAGTGTGAGTGTGTGTAGTGAACGTGGCTCAGTGTGAGTGTGTGTAGTGAACGTGGCTCAGTGTGAGTGTGTATAGTGAACGTGGCTCAGTGTGAGTGTGTGTAGTGAACGTGGCTCAGTGTGAGTGTGCATAGTGAACGTGGCTCAGTGTGAGTGTGTATAGTGAACGTGGCTCAGTGTGAGTGTGTATAGTGAACGTGGCTCAGTGTGAGTGTGTATAGTGAACGTGGCTCATTCCCCCGTATGAATCTGATCTCAGGTCAGAATGGGATAGTGAACGTGGCTCATTCCCCTGACAATAATGCTTCTTGTCTGGCGCGATGAATAGAAAATGTTGCTGTGGCCATTAGACAGTGTAGTATCTTCTCTCTGTACGGCTGTAAAATAGGGTTTAAATATTCTGTGTGTAATGCTGTACTGTACGGCCAGCCTAAAGGGCTCTGTGATGGCTTTAGTGTTCGGCACGCATGAGAGAGCCATGCACCGGTAACTTATAAAGCATTTAGTGGTGTGTGCACTGGGGTGTAAAGTACTCACACTGACGATACTGATGCTACTCAGAACCCAATGCACCGCACACACCTAAAACCACACCTAAAACTCTCTTGCACACACACACGCACGCACACATACACGTCAATCTGGAACTCCCCCCCCCCCACACCACTCACTTCACACGGGTGTGATTTATGTTTACTCAATGCACTGCTCAGTCAGTCAATAAAACCTTAAATCAACCAAAAACAAATACATGCTCTATTCATTTAAATAAAGTTAAAATACTGAGATTTCTGCATGGTAAAGCATATCAAGTGCTTGTGTGTGTGTGTGTGTGTGTGTGTGTGTGTGTGTGTGTGTGTGTGTGTGTGTGTGTGCATGTTGTGTGCGTGCCCGTACCTGTGTTGTAATGCTTGGTACAGTATCTCATATCTAATTCGTCCTTCAGGAGGAATTGGGGGAGGGTCAGCCCCTCAGCCACTTGGACGGGTCCATTCTCCTGCCACTCAAAGATCAGGTCGTTCATGGTGTAACCAACTGCACAGAAAAAGAAGAAAACATGACATTTAGCTATGCTGCAGTGATAGAATACAAGAAGACTCGCCCCGTTTCTGTTTTCCTCCCAGACTTTTCCCCAGTGAGGGGTGGCAGAGGCTGGACAGCAGACGGCTGGATTTTGAATTTCTCTAACTATAAACTTTCATGACAGCAGAACAGCCTAAGTACAAATATAATTTATGAAAAGCTACTACAGTGAAGTCTGTTCACAGAAGTTGTTGTAGGATAATGTGGGGATTATCTGACGAGGTACCATTTGAGGGGGCAAAACCTTACATATACTAAATAATACTAAATTGTTTATAAGGTCAATATAAGTAGCCTTTCCACAGGAGTATCTTTTTATGTTTTTCCAAAAAGAATACAAACAGCCAATAGCATATTACAAAGTTATCCCCCTCACTGGGGAAAATTCCGGGAGGAAAAACGGGGTGAGTCTTCTTGTTACCCAGTGATTTTGTTTCTTTCTTCTTATTAGGAATTCAATGTGAGGGTACAAAGGTGCAGGTGCAGATGTGTATATCCCTCTTTTTTTTACAGATTTACTACAGATGCAAATACATAGTTGGTCGTTACTTACGTTTTAACTTTGTATGGTCCCGTTAATATTTTTTAACCCATTCTGAACGGGCACCCATTTTGGTGTCCGCATCATGTTATGCTTTAGCTATTGAAAAATAGCAGACCTACAAGCTCATATCGCGCCACCGAGTGGCGCGATATGAGCTTGTAGGTCTGCTATTTTTGAATAATCGAAGAACGACTGACATTTTTAGAATCTGATCTCAGGTCAGAATGGGTTCATCAGACCAGTGTGTGTCCAGTGGAAACCTCATATGAATCTGATCTCAGGTCAGAATGGGTTAAATTATGCATCGGCTATTTGGTTGGCTATTATCTCTTGTTTCCTGTGTGTGTGTTGGAGAACTGAGGCCTGTTTGACAGACACCTGTCTGTGACAGACACCTGTCTGTGACAGACACCTGTCTGTGACAGACAGGCCTATCTCACAGCCATGCCCGCCCCCTTTCCACACCTAGTGGTGTTGACGTGACGTCACTCCATAGACATTACATTTTATCCCATTCTGACCTGAGATCAGATTCATACGAGGTTTCCGCCGGACACACACTGGTCTGATGAACCCATTCTGACCTGAGATCAGATTCTAAAAATGCCAGTCGCTCTTCGATTTTTCAAAAATAGCAGACCTACAAGCTCGTATCGCACCACTCGGTGGCGCGCTATGAGCTTGTAGGTCTGCTATTTTTAAATAGCTAAAGCATAACATGATGCCGACACCAAAATGGGTGCCCGGTCAGAATGGGTTAAAAGAACTACATTCAGAAGCCATAAACAACGCTTTTTCTGAAGGTAAACTTTATTCTATTTGTTTTAGCTGTCTTACCATCTTGTTTTCTCCATAATAATACTGGTCTTTTACATTTGGAAACGGCCTTAAATGGTGCAGAGAAAGCAGGTAGGGATGTAGCTCTGGTCTGGTCCATGAGTAAGGCTATATGGACCAGAGCTACATCCCTACCTGCTTTCTCTGCACCATGCAAGGCCGTTTCCAAATATTTAAATGTAAAAGACCAATATTATCATGAAGAAAACAAGATGGTAAGACAGCTAACACAAATAGAATAAAGTTTACCTTCAGAAAAAGTTGTTTATGGCTTCTGAATGTAGGTATTTTAACATGGGGGGCGGGGAAAGGCTGTGAGATAGGCCTATTGAGACTGATCACAGAAGACTGCCAGCTGCTGTGGGGAATTGGCCATCATCACAGATTGGTTGGCTCTGATGACACCTGCAGTGGCTTGGCGGGTGGTGGCCACACCCCGTCTACTATAAAGCTCATTCACAAACCACTCTGATCATCAGAGGACTGTGAGCTTCAGGGCAGCAGGGGATCGCTCCTCCTGTCCTCTCACCCAAACCCAACCCAAACCTGCGACTAGTAGCCGGTCTTTGAGAACTTTTTGGCAGAGACTCATTTAGTAACCTGCCTCAGTCTGCAAGTCTTGAGAAGGACAGTTAATCTTTATTTCTGTTTGATTTCTGTTTGATTTGGGTTTTGTTAGGTATAGCTTAGGTGTGTGTTCACTGTTTATTGTATATTTTTGCCATTATTACACATTTTGGTGTGTAAATAAATACAGTCAGTTTTATTCCAATTGTCTTTTTGCATTTTATGTTTATGCCCCATAACCCTAGACTAGGGGGCGTAACAACCTAATAGGAAAAGAAAGGAGAAAGACGGGGAATAAAAGGAAAGGAAATATGCCAGATGGTGTGTGTGTGTGTGTGTGTGTGTGTGTGTGTGTGTGTGTGTGTGTGTGTGTGTGTGTGTGTGTGTGTGTGTGTGTGTGTGTGTTGCCCCTCAGGCCCAGGCTACACTCTTGCATAGCACAATGGATGCATTAGTCATGACCCCTCAACAGTAATTAGCAAGATGCCGTGTCTTGAAATAGATCAAGTTATTTCCGGGTTTGCTCGTCGTGTCAATTAAAGCACATGTAGCAATGTTGATCTCTGCCTTCACTGTACCGAGTCCACTGAACGCATCGTGATCTCTGCCTTCACTGTACCGAGTCCACTGAACGCACCGTGATCTCTGCCTTCACTGTACCGAGTCCACTGAACGCACCGTGATCTCTGCCTTCACTGTACCGAGTCCACTGAACGCACCGTGATCTCTGCCTTCACTACACCGAGTCCACTGAACGCACCGTGATCTCTGCCTTCACTGTACCGAGTCCACTGAACGCACCGTGATCTCTGCCTTCACTGTACCGAGTCCACTGAACGCACCGTGATCTCTGCCTTCACTGTACCGAGTCCACTGAACGCACCGTGATCTCTGCCTTCACTGTACCGAGTCCACTGAACGCACCGTGATCTCTGCCTTCACTACACCGAGTCCACTGAACGCACCGTGATCTCTGCCTTCACTGTACCGAGTCCCCTGAACGCACCGTGATCTCTGCCTTCACTGTACCGAGTCCACTGAACGCACCGTGATCTCTGCCTTCACTACACCGAGTCCACTGAACGCACCGTGATCTCTGCCTTCACTGTACCGAGTCCACTGAACGCACCGTGATCTCTGCCTTCACTACACCGAGTCCACTGAACGCACCGTGATCTCTGCCTTCACTGTACCGAGTCCACTGAACGCACCGTGATCTCTGCCTTCACTGTACCGAGTCCACTGAACGCACTGTGATCTCTGCCTTCACTGTACCGAGTCCACTGAACGCACCGTGATCTCTGCCTTCACTGTACCGAGTCCACTGAACGCACCGTGATCTCTGCCTTCACTGTACCGAGTCCACTGAACGCACCGTGATCTCTGCCTTCACTGTACCGAGTCCACTGAACGCACCGTGATCTCTGCCTTCACTGTACCGAGTCCACTGAACGCACTGTGATCTCTGCCTTCACTGTACCGAGTCCACTGAACGCACCGTGATCTCTGCCTTCACTGTACCGAGTCCACTGAACGCACCGTGATCTCTGCCTTCACTGTACCGAGTCCACTGAACGCACCGTGATCTCTGCCTTCACTGTACCGAGTCCACTGAACGCACCGTGATCTCTGCCTTCACTGTACCGAGTCCACTGAACGCACCGTGATCTCTGCCTTCACTACACCGAGTCCACTGAACGCACCGTGATCTCTGCCTTCACTACACCGAGTCCACTGAACGCACCGTGATCTCTGCCTTCACTGTACCGAGTCCACTGAACGCACCGTGATCCATCTCTGCCTTCACTGTACCGAGTCCACTGAACGCACCGTGATCTCTGCCTTCACTGTACCGAGTCCACTGAACGCACCGTGATCTCTGCCTTCACTGTACCGAGTCCACTGAACGCACCGTGATCTCTGCCTTCACTACACCGAGTCCACTGAACGCACCGTGATCTCTGCCTTCACTGTACCGAGTCCACTGAACGCACCGTGATCTCTGCCTTCACTGTACCGAGTCCACTGAACGCACCGTGATCTCTGCCTTCACTGTACCGAGTCCACTGAACGCACCGTGATCTCTGCCTTCACTGTACCGAGTCCACTGAACGCACCGTGATCTCTGCCTTCACTGCACCGAGTCCACTGAACGCACCGTGATCTCTGCCTTCACTACACCGAGTCCACTGAACGCACCGTGATCTCTGCCTTCACTGTACCGAGTCCACTGAACGCACCGTGATCCATCTCTGCCTTCACTGTACCGAGTCCACTGAACGCACCGTGATCTCTGCCTTCACTGTACCGAGTCCACTGAACGCACCGTGATCTCTGCCTTCACTGTACCGAGTCCACTGAACGCACCGTGATCTCTGCCTTCACTGTACCGAGTCCACTGAACGCACCGTGATCTCTGCCTTCACTGTACCGAGTCCACTGAACGCACCGTGATCTCTGCCTTCACTGTACCGAGTCCACTGAACGCACCGTGATCTCTGCCTTCACTGTACCGAGTCCACTGAACGCACCGTGATCTCTGCCTTCACTGTACCGAGTCCACTGAACGCACCGTGATCTCTGCCTTCACTGTACCGAGTCCACTGAACGCACCGTGATCTCTGCCTTCACTGTACCGAGTCCACTGAACGCACCGTGATCCATGGAGAGTAAACCCTATATAAAGTTTTATAGTTTACTTGAGTATGCATTTTATGACTTTCAGTATACATTGCAAAGACATCAGTTAGAAGGTCCGGTGTTCGATTCCCGCTGGGGCCGTGTTCTCTCTGTGCTCAGTGCTCATATAGACCGATTCACAGAGGGTTTCCTGGGCGCGGCCATTACTGAGGTGTACCATTGAGTGCAGCAGCACTGATTAGCTACACCTGGTCTACAGAGCACCTGCTCCATGGATTACACCTCAGTAATGGCCGCGCCCAGGGCACCCCTCTGTGAATCGGTCTATACCTGATGTGGGTTTGGCAAAAGGGTCTTTCTGTGTGGAGGTTGCATGTTCTCCCCGTGTCCCCTAGGGTAGGTATACATTCACAAAAAACAAGCAGTGATCCTGGTCTCTATACCTCCCCCTAGTTAGCCTGCAGGGTGCCTGATGGAGGGGAAAGGAACTGGTTGGAATAATATGTTCATTCCACGCGCTACGTCCAACGGGGGGGGACTCCCCCATGGCAGGTGACAAGAAGCTCCCTGCTCACTCCTCATGCATTGAAGCATGAGCTAACTTTGTGGCTCCCCCCCCCCCCTCCAGGTTGGCAGAGGGAGAGTATGCACCAGGGATTACAGCTTAGGCAAATGGGTTACAAAATCATGGGATAAAAATGTAGGGAAAAATCTAAGACATTTTCTATTTATTTTGACTCTGAAAAAGTACATTATGAATTAACCATTTGAGCCCGATTTAAAATACTCCCATATTAAAATTGCCTCGCGGGTGGCTGGACGCATACACACTAAACCCATGCGTTTAGGTTATAAACTGTTTTAAACACATATTTGTAACACTTTTTAAACGTGTCACAACACTGGGCAGGGGTCTGCACCATGGGCCATGTGTGGACCCCAGCAGCCACAGGCACACTCCAATCCTCACCACACCTAGCACCAATACTGTTCAGGTGTGTGTGTGTGTGTGTGTGTGTGTGTGTGTGTGTGTGTGTGTGTGTGTGTGTGTGTGTGTGTGTGTGTGTGTGTGTGTGTGCTTACAGCTCTCCAGTTGCATAATGCAGGTCTGTACATCCATGGGAAAGTTCTTCAGATCCATCGGACACGACAGGGTCAGTGTTAGTCTGACAGACAGACAGACAGACAGACAGACAGCGAGAACAAGGAAGAATGAGTCTGAGTCAATGATGGAGTGACAGAGAGACAGTCCGTAGGACAGTAAAGACAGTAGAGACAGTCCGTACAGTAGGACAGCAATATTTGTTTTTGAAACATAATGGAGTGATGAATTATCCCAAAATACAAACTAAGTGTGGATACAAAAATACAATTTAAGCACAATACTAATTTAACCCAACACTGCTCCAAAGTCTCACCTGATGGAGTACAGAACATTAATTTAACCCAACACTGCTCCAAAGTCTCACCTGATGGAGTACAGAACATTAATTTAACCCAACACTGCTCCAAAGTCTCACCTGATCGAGTACAGAACATTAATTTAACCCAACACTGCTCCAAAGTCTCACCTGATGGAGTACAGAACATTAATTTAACCCAACACTGCTCCAAAGTCTCACCTGATGGAGTACAGAACATTTACTAATTTAACCAAAGTCTCACCTGATGGAGTACAGAACATTAATTTAACCCAACACTGCTCCAAAGTCTCACCTGATGGAGTACAGAACATTTACTAATTTAACCAAAACCTCACCTGATGGAGTACAGAACATTTCCGTTCTTGAATATCCGCAGCAGCTTGTTGTCCGTGGTGACCTCGTGGAAGTGGGCTCCCTTCTCGTTGGCGAAGAACAGGTCGGGCTTCCAGATGGAGTCCAGCATGGACGGGTCCAGGTCCAGGGAGTCGTCCGGGTACTCTGTGTAGGCCAAGCGGGGGTCATTCCACTGCTGGCGGAGGAAGATGTTAACGCGGTAGTCCTGGGGAGAGAGAGAGAGGGGCAAGAATCACAAGTATTCTTTGCATAATATTTAAGTTATTTGTTTTTCAGGGGCACGGTGGCACAGTTGGTAGTGCTGTCGCCTCACAGCTAGAAGGTCCTGGGTTCGATTCCTGCTCGGGGCGCTGTGGGTGCTGGCGGCGTGTTTCCTCCTCCGCGTCATCAGTGCCCATACCCGAAGGCGGGGTTGGCGAAAGGGCCTTTCTGTGTGGAGTTTGCATGTTCTCCCCGTGTCCCCTAGGGAAGGTACCCTCACATGTTCTCCCCGTGTCCCCTAGGGTAGGTACCCTCACATGTTCTCCCCGTGTCCCCTAGGGTAGGTACCCTCACATGTTCTCCCCGTGTCCCCTAGGGTAGGTACCCTCACATGTTCTCCCCGTGTCCCCTAGGGTAGGTACCCTCACAAAAAACATGCAGTAATCCTGGTCTCTAAACTGCCTCCCCCTGGCCAGCCGGGGCGCCTGATGGAGGGGAAAGGAACTGGTTGGAATAATGTGTTCCTTCCACGCGCTACGTCCAACCAGGGAAACTCCCCCCTGTCAGGTGTAAAGGAGCAACTTGGACACTCAAGCATGAAGGAAGCATGAGTTAAGTCCGTTGCTCTCCCTAGGTTGGCGGAGGGTGTGTAGAGCCCAGGATCACATTAGATGATTGACACAGGGGTGAAAAATGGGTTACAAAATCGTGGGTCAAAAAATATAAATTAAAAAGTTATTTGTTTTTCAGACGGGGTCAGCAGCCAAATACAATTTGTGGTCCTTAATTGGCTGAACTGATTCAGAAGCCATTTAGAACCGGCCTCCGGTCTAAGTGGGTTAAGTGAAGTGAATGGAACAGAGGAGGACAGTTATGGAGTTTGCAGTGAATGGAATGCCGTTGATGATGTCACTTCTTCTCAGCTGCATGGTTGTGTTGTCAGATGATGTGAGAGGGGAAGCCAGATGGTCTGAGAGGAACGGTGCTAATCCTGATGTGACATACCGTATGGACTCTTATAGTCTCTCTCTCTCTCTCTCTCTTTCACCTTTCATCCTCTCTCTGTCTCTCACGCTCTATTTGTCCTTGTTCTCTATGCGTTTCATCGGCCCCTCCTCTCCAACACATAACCTAGACCAGACCTACATACAGGGGCGGCGGTGGCTCAGGGGTAGAGTGACCACTAGGGGGCGGCGGTGGCTCAGGGGTAGAGTGACCACTAGGGGGCGGCGGTGGCTCAGGGGTAGAGTGACCACTAGGGGGCGGCGGTGGCTCAGGGGTAGAGTGACCACTAGGGGGCGGCGGTGGCTCAGGGGTAGAGTGCCTGGATGGTAACCGTATAAGGTTGCCAGTTCGAACCCGGGCTCCCCCAGAGTTACTGTCGAAGTGTCCTTGAGCAAGACACTGAACCCCTAATTGCTCCCGATGTGCTGGTTGGTGCCTTGCATGGTTTCCGCTGCCATCGGTGTATGAATGTGTGTGTGAATGGGTGAATGTAATGCACAATCTCTGTAAAGCGCCTTGGATAAAGGCGCTATATAAATGCACCATTTACCATTTACAGCAGGCTGAGATGGATGCATCAGTCTGGGCCTGATGGGGCTTTGGCAAACTGGGGAAGTGGTTCCATCCCTATAATGTTCCACAGGCAGGTTCACTTATACCTTAGGGTTAGGGTTAGGGTTTCTGGGTGTTGTTGTAGTTGACTATCAGGTTTAGTTGCAGTGTTGAGAAGTAGAAGGTCTGCACACCACTGAGGCCTTTGCTACTGTATGTCCCTGGCAAAAATATGTTTGTTATAATTATAATAACTAGGCCGGCTGTAGAGCACTGAGTCGGTATAACACCCGCCTATGCAGTACAGAATATCGGAAATTGTGAAATTGTCAAATATTTGTGCCGTACATTAAAATGAAGAGAAAGAAAGCAGCTTTATAAAGGTGAGTTCAGGTGGGATTTAACCCATTCTGAACGGGCACCCATTTTGGTGTCAGCATCATGTTATGCTTTAGCTATTGAAAAACAGCAGATCTACAAGCTCATATCGCGCCACCGAGTGGCGCGCTACGAGCTTGTAGGTCTGCTATTTTTTGAAAAATCAAAGAACGACTGACATTTTTAGAATCTGATCTCAGGTCAGAATGGGTTCGTCAGACCAGTGTGTGTCCAGTGGAAACCTCGTATGAATCTGATCTCAGGTCAGAATGGGTTAAAATGAAGAGTGCTGGGCGTTGAAAGAAAGCAGCTTTATAAAGGTGAGTTCAGGTGGGATTTAAAACGGGGCAGAGATTCAGCAAGCCTTCTCTCCTCGGGCAAGGCGTTCCAAAGTACCAGGGCTCTAAGTGGTTCAGCAGTGCTTTGTCCGAAGCTCTACGTTTTGCGGGGTGGCATCATGTGAGGGTCAAGTATATCCAAAATGTAGGAAGATGCGAGAACAGATGTGGTAACATTTTAAACTCAATTCAAAAATAAATAAATGGGCAACCAGTGCGAGGAAGCTATAGAATGGGTGTTGTTTAATGTTCTGCAACCAAAATGCATAACTATCATATAAAAGACAATTCAATAATACCCGACCTGGCAGTCTGTGCCTGTGCTGGACAGATGTGCAGAACGCATACAGTAAGCCATCAGCTGATATATGTATGTGTGTGCTCTGTACTCAGAACGAGTCATACATGCAACCGACGTATTGAGACGCGATGGTGGGTGACAGGTTGAGAGGAGGTTGTCAGAACAAAACAAAAACAGCTGTCCTGACATCTGCTCACCTCACATCTGGAGCATGCGTCTCTCTGCCTCTGTTTGACTCATGTCTCCTTTGGCTCCGTTTGAAGAGCTGAGCAGACTGCTGTTGAGCTCATTTCATGGTGTTGTTCATGGCCTTGTCTCCATCAGTGTTAAACTTGGCGACTAAAACTATGACAAAAAGCGTCTGTCGACTACCTTTATTCACGGTCGAATAGTAAATAAAAAACGAAATGAAATTTAAGCTATGATGACTAAAATATATACTGACAATTTCAAATAACAAAAAAAAAATAGACAAAAATGTTAGGGAGGATCTAGTGGAACTAAAAGACAAGTCATTGTATGTTTGGTTGCATGCTAAAAATAGCAAAATATAGACTATTCGGCTATTTTCAGCATGCAACTGCTGTCAAAATCAACACTATAATTTCCATATTTTACGCTACGTCTGGGTTTCTAACCTCATTCGGGCTACAGTTGTGTGTGCTACACTCCCTCTGCAAACCTGGTGAGAGCAACGTCCTGACGTCCAGTAGCGCGTGAACACGTTATTCCAACCAGTTCCTTTCCCTCTCCATCAGGCGCCCCAGTTGGTCAGGGGGAGGCAGTAGAGACCAGGATTACTGTATGTTTTTGTGAGGGGAGAACACGGGGAGAACATGCAAACTCCACCCACCTATAGAGCGTCGCAGTCCCTCCCCCTTTCAGAACGGCGAGTGGCCCAGGAAATGAAATGCAATGCATTCTGACCATAGGATTTTCTTTAAGTATTTATTTAAAGACGGTTACGCCGCGGACAAAGCCAACTCGGATCGTGACAAATCATGACGATGAACACAATATTTTGGGCCGATCAAATCATTAGAAAGAAGAAAATAAAGGCAGGAGACAACACTATTTGTTTTGTTTTTCTTCTTATAAATTATTTGATCTGCCCCAAAACATTGTGTTCATTGTCATGATTTGTCACGATCCGAGTTGGCTTTGTCCGCGGCGTAACCGTCTTTAAATAAATACTTAAAGAAAATCCTATGGTCAGAATGCATTGCATTTCATTTCCTGGGCCACTCGCCGTTCTGTAAGGGGGAGGGACTGTGACGCTCTATAGGGTATATGAAGCAGAGGAGAGAACACACTCCTAGCACCCACAGCATCCCTAGTGGGAATCCAACCCACCTTCTTGCTGTGAGGCGACAGCGCTACTGATTGCACCACTGTGCGGCGCCCACACAGTCTTCGCGACATTGATTCCGATATAACTTGTGCATTGGTCGATACTACTACTACTCGCCTGCAATTGGTCCAGAATGCGACGGCTATAGGCTTATTACTGGTACCAGGAAATTTGACCACATAACACCTGTGTTGGCCAGTCTCTTTCAGGATCGTTTTTAAGATTTTATTATTAACTTTTAAAGCTCTTAATGGTCTTGCTCCCAACTATTTATATACAATGGTTGAATACTATACCTTCACGTACCCTTAGAATTAGATCATCTGGTCTGGGTCTACTAAAGGAGAGTCACAAGGCTAAATTAGTGACCAAAGGTGATCTTGTTGTTAGGGCCCCTAGGCTCTGGAACAACCTACCAGAAGAACTGAGGCTATAACCAGATCCTTAACGAGTTTTAAATCTCTCTTAGGTTGGCCAATAGGTTGGCCTTTTTACCTCCTTAAAGGTATATTCAGTGATTTCACTAAAAAAACCTTAGGTTTCGTTTTTGGCTGTGGGACCCAGCCTTTCGTCCAATCAGGATAGAGAGTCAAAAACGAAACCTAAGGTTTTTTGACCCCCAGGGGTTAACTGGGGACAGGGAGGAACTCCTTATATGGCCAGCACACTCTATAGTAGGGAGGATTATCACAACAAAACAAAAAAATAAGTGATATTTGAATTAAGTGAAATCACTGAATATACCTTTAAGTCATTTCCTGTATTATTGCTTATTTGTTTTTTTCTATTGATCATTACTATTATTTTGTTATTATATTATTGTTGTATTCTGATGTTTTATATTGCTTTGAATTGTTCAAGCATGCTTACTTGTAACTTGGTTTAAAAAAGAGCTATATAAATGCAGTTTTATTAATGATGCGTATAGCCTGCAGAGTTAGTTCATGCAGACATGCTCGAGGGGGTTCATGCATGCTCAAAGGCGCATGCTATACTCAAGGGGTTAACACGCTGCATTACTATGTGGGCGTATAAGTGTGTGCAAAGTCCCACACGTCATTCGCTGATGTGGCAGAACACGCGACCAACGTAGTACTGTAAATCCTTACTCTCCTTTAACCCATTCTGAACTGAGATCAGATTCATACGAGGTTTCCACTGGACACACACTGGTCTGATGAACCCATTCTGACCTGAGATCAGATTCTAAAAATGTCAGTCGTTTTTTTTGATTTTTCAAAAATAGCAGACCTACAAGCTCATATCGCGCCACTCGGTGGCGCGATATGAGCTTGTAGATCTGCTATTTTTCAATAGCTAAAGCATAACATGATGCCGACACCAAAATGGGTGCCCGTTCAGAATGGGTTAAAACAGTTGAGTTGAGTTGACTGGACTGTTGCCATACCCCTGAACAGTGTTCGTGTCAGGTTTGGAGCAGATTTGAGCAAGAGTGTGCCTCGGACCCCCGTAACATATTGGCCCCTGGGACCCCCGTAACATATTGGCCCCTGGGGACCCCCGTAACATATTGGCCCCTGGGGACCCCCGTAACATATTGGCCCCTGGGACCCCCGTAACATATTGGCCCCTGGGGACCCCCGTAACATATTGGCCCCTGGGACCCCCGTAACATATTGGCCCCTGGGGACCCCCGTAACATATTGGCCCCTGGGGACCCCCGTAACATATTGGCCCCTGGGGACCCCCGTAACATATTGGCCCCTGGGACCCCCGTAACATATTGGCCCCTGGGGACACCCGTAACATATTGGCCCCTGGGGACACCCGTAACATATTGGCCCCTGGGACCCCCGTAACATATTGGCCCCTGGGGACCCCCGTAACATATTGGCCCCTGGGGACACCCGTAACATATTGGCCCCTGGGGACCCCCGTAACATATTGGCCCCTGGGACCCCCGTAACATATTGGCCCCTGGGACCCCCGTAACATATTGGCCCCTGGGGACCCCCGTAACATATTGGCCCCTGGGGACCCCCGTAACATATTGGCCCCTGGGGACCCCCGTAACATATTGGCCCCTGGGGACCCCCGTAACATATTGGCCCCTGGGGACCCCCGTAACATATTGGCCCCTGGGGACCCCCGTAACATATTGGCCCCTGGGGACCCCCGTAACATATTGGCCCCTGGGGACCCCCGTAACATATTGGCCCCTGGGGACCCACGTAACATATTGGCCCCTGGGGAGCCCACATATGTTGTAATAATAATCTAAATCTAAAACTACTGACAAAAACAGTTGTCATGGAGTAAAATGTATTTGCCTCTGAGAATTAACTAATATAAAAATGGAATTACTCAAATAAAATAAAAGTACTCCAAATTATTCTGTATTCTTAATTGTACTAGTCACAATGCTGTTCTACACTTTAAGTTAATGTAAATAAATTATAATAATAAAATAAAAAACTGAATCCTGCTTCCTTTAATAGCTGGATCTGGTGTATTTACAGCCATCGTCCGTCCGTGGGGATAATATCAAATATGGATTTGGGACAAACACAAAATTGTACCCGCTGCGGAATGGTAGAGGATGCATGTTTTATCTCATTTATTCCACTTGGAAAATGTTAACTAAGCTTGCATGTCAGCGAGGTGTATCACTGGCACTGAATGAATGAATAGTTTATTTTGATCTTTCAGAGAGGGAGACATTACACAAAAACAGTTTACTTTTTCTTTTGTGATCGAAAAGGCAGAAGCTTAAAGCTTAGCTTATCCTTATCTCAACGTATTCCAAAATACTGTTGAAGATATGCATAACAAACGACATATAAACAAAACAAACAAATGACATTTATAGAAGAATAGAAAAATTAAACAAACCAAAAGAAAAAACAAAAAACAAGGAGGAAAAAAAGACAAAAGCTACAATGTTATACTAAGTCCAACACTATATGGCATAAACATAGCTCAGCTCCCCACTCATTCCAGGTTATATTTATGCCATAATTCCTGTTTGAGCCTCTTTTTAAATTGTTTTAAGTTGTTGCTTTGCTTTATTGGCTCAGACAGGCTGTTCCACAGCTTCAGGTTCAGGTTCAGGTTCAGGTTCAGGTTTATTTGTCATTTGTATAGATACAGAGTATACATACAATGAAATTTATTTTGCTCAGAGCACTCTCCGTCTTACATACACAGGACATAAACGAACATCTATAGTGCAAGAAAAGACAAAAAACAGTAAAAGAAAGTGCAAGTGAAGTGAAGTGCAATACAGTTCAAGGTCAGCTGTTCAGCAGCCTGACTGCCTGGGGGTAAAAACTGTTACTGAGACGGGTGGTACGAGATTTGATGCTCTGGTAGCGTTTTTTGGAGGGGAGTAGTTTGAACAGGATATTTGCGGGGTGGCTGGTGTCTTCCATGATGTTATGGGCTTTTTTCATACAGCGAGTGGTGTAGATGTTATGGAGACTGGGTAATGCTGTAGTGCCGATGATTTTAGCTGCTGTTTTAATGGTCCTCTGCAACCTGTTGCAATCCTGAGCGGTCGTGTTACCGTACCACACTGTGATACAGCCAGTTAAGACACTTTCAATTATACAGCGATAAAAGTTCACTAGTCCTTTTGTACTTAAGCCAAATTTTTTAAGGCGCCTCAGAAAGTACAGTCGCTGCTGCGCCTTCTTGAGGATGTACTCGTTGTTGAGTGACCATGTGAATGTGTCAGTGATATGTATGCCCAGGAATGTAAAGTTATCAACTATGTCGACAGATGACCCTTTGATGGAAATGGGGGTGTGGATGCCTTTGGACTTCCTAAAGTCTACAATGATTTCTTTGGTCTTATTGGTGTTAAGTGAGAGGTTATTGTTATCGCACCATAGAGTTAGATCCTCTATCTCCCTCCTATAGGCCCTCTCATCACCGTCGGTTATTAGTCCGATCACTGTGGTATCATCCGCAAATTTAATTATGATGTTATTCTCGTATCTGGCGACACAATCAAACGTAAACAAGCTGTACAGCAGAGGACTGAGGCAGCAGCCTTGGGGCGCACCGGTTCTGGTGAGAATTGTGGATGAGCTTCTCTCTCCTATGCGAACACACTGGGGCCTACCCGTCAGAAAATCAAATAGCCAGTTACAGATGGAGCTGCCCACACCAAGTCCACTGAGTTTCAACACTAATTTAGATGGTACAATAGTGTTAAATGCGGAACTATAGTCTATGAACAGTAGTCTGACATAAGAGCTTTTCTTGTCTAGATGTACCAGGGCAGTGTGTAAAGCAAGAGAGATTGCATCATCCACAGATCTATTTGCACAGTAAGCAAACTGTAAAGGATCAATACTAGCAGGAATTATGCTCTTGATATAAGAGATAACCATTTTCTCCAGGCATTTCATGAGAACAGATGTCAAAGCAACAGGTCGATAATCATTGAGACAGGTAACAGGTTTTTTCTTGGCAATGGGTACAATTATTGTTTTTTTAAAACACAATGGCACCACACACAATGACAGGGACAGGTTAAATATGTCTGTGTAAACCCATGACAGCTGGTTATAGCATGTCTTAAGGACACGAGAGGCTATCCCGTCTGGCCCTGCAGCTTTATGAGCATTAACTTTTTGGAACGCTTTACTCACAGACCTCTGCGTCACCTGCACGTTAACTCCATGAACAGAAACACACATGCTCTTTAAGGTTGTTTCAACACTTATTTGTTTGAAGTTTTGAAGTTTGAAGTTGACAAACTGCATTTGGGCTGCTCTGTATACTAGCCCTGCTACACCGCAGCGCTGGGCTGACATTTGGGCTGCTCTGTATACTAGCCCTGCTACACCGCAGCGCTGGGCTGACATTTGGGCTGCTCTGTATACTAGCCCTGCTACACCGCAGCGCTGGGCTGACATTTGGGGCCTCAGGGGGGTGGTAATTGCCACCCCTCTTTTCTGTTCACTTATGTGCATATTTTCTGTAACTCTAATAACATTTTTGGCAGATTAATCTGATTTCGGATCAACGCTGAGTCACAGTGCATCTCAATCCATGCCCGTCCATTTGATATCTCTGACATATATACACATCTCTGTCAGGTGGAAACCTCACATGTCCAATAGCAATAATGTTACTGTTCACCATTCAAATTAAAGAAGCTAGATCTCCAAGCTCGGCACCGCATTTTGAGTTTGTAGATCTGCTACTTTCGGTGCTTTTGTGTGACACTGCAGTATATGATCAAGTAATTGGTGTTTAATATGGAGATCAGGGGTTTCTGCCTTACATCGACAATGTGTTTTCTTGTCTGCAACCATACATTCAGGGCCCTGGATTGACCCCTTATCAATGAACTTATTGGTCATACTATACTACTATTACTATTTTGAAAAACACTTTTAAATAGTTCAACGAGCCAATCTACACGGACACGTTGTGAACTTGTAGATCAGCTATTTTAACTATTTTAAAAGGGTTTTCAGAATAGTAAGAAATGGCAAATAAGTTTAGGGATAAGGGGTAAGGGGTGGTGCAAGATATATAACCATTAGGGTATTAACCACTTTCAACCTGTCGTCCCTATTTCTGGGCATTATTATAAACAAACATGTCCAGGCTTCAGACGTGCCTCCTGCAGTCAAACATGTTGGTGGTCCGTGGCTCAAACAAATAATGGACCTTAATTATGAAAAAGGTTGAAAACCACTGCACTACCACCTTAGCAAAAACGCTAATCCACGCCTTTGTTTTTTCTTGGCTTGATTACTGCAATGCGCTCTTTTCAGGACTGCCTAAGAAAACAACTCACAGATTACAACTTGTCCAAAATGCAGCAGCCAGAGTTTTAACTAGAACTAAGATGAGAGAACCTATTACTCCAGTTTTGGCATCACTGCACTGGCTTCCGGTTGTTTTTAGGATTGATTTTAAAATTCTTTTACTTGTCTATAAAGCTCTCAATGGTCTCACACCTTCCTACCTACATGACTGCCTGCCTAAATATGTCCCAAACCGGCCCCTAAGGTCTTCCACTGCTGGCCTGCTCGCTTTGCCCAAAAAAATGTCAACTAAAAAATACGGGGAAGCAGCTTTTTGCTTCTACGGGCCGTCGGCATGGAACAAGCTCCCACTGTACCTTCGTCAGGCAGCCTCTGTAGACATTTTTAAAGCTCAGCTCAAGACCCACTTCTACAACATTGCTTTTAATTGATCTTTTAGTTGTTTTTATTTTAGTTTTTGTTATTCATGTCCTCACTGTACTGCATTACTGCTTGTTTTTTAATGTCGTTGCCTTGCTTTTCTTTTATTCTCCATTGTTCTGTAAAGCACTTTGAGCTGCATTTTATGTCATGAAAGGTGCTATACAAATAAAGTTTTATTATTATTATTATTATTATTATTTGCTATTTTGGAAATGGGGCAATGTATTTTTTTCCACTCTCTATATACATTTTCTTTTCTTCTTGCTGCTACTGCACACTGCACACTGCACACACTGCACACTGCACACTGCACACACTGCACACACTGCACACTGCACACTGCACACTGCACACACTGCACACTGCACACTGCACACACTGCACACTGCACACACTGCACACTGCACACTGCACACTGCACACACTGCACACTGCACACTGCACACTGCACACTGCACACACTGCACACACTGCACACTGCACACACTGCACACTGCACACTGCACACACTGCACACTGCACACACTGCACACTGCACACACTACACACTGCACACTGCACACACTGCACACTGCACACACTGCACACTGCACACTGCACACACTGCACACTGCACACTGCACACTGCACACACTGCACACTGCACACTGCACACTGCACACACTGCACACTGCACACTGCACACACTGCACACTGCACACACTGCACACTGCACACACTACACACTGCACACTGCACACTGCACACTGCACACACTGCACACTGCACACTGCACACTGCACACACTGCACACTGCACACACTGCACACTGCACACTGCACACACTGCACACTGCACACTGCACACTGCACACACTGCACACTGCACACTGCACACTGCACACTGCACACACTGCACACTGCACACTGCACACACTGCACACTGCACACACTGCACACTGCACACACTACACACTGCACACTGCACACTGCACACTGCACACACTGCACACTGCACACTGCACACTGCACACACTGCACACTGCACACACTGCACACTGCACACACTGCACACTGCACACACTGCACACTGCACACACTGCACACTGCACACTGCACACTGCACACTGCACACTGCACACACTGCACACTGCACACTGCACACTGCACACTGCACACACTGCACACTGCACACTGCACACTGCACACACTGCACACACTGCACACTGCACACTGCACACTTCACACACTGCACACACTGCACACTGCACACACTGCACACACTGCACACTGCACACACTGCACACTGCACACTGCACACTGCACACACTGCACACTGCACACACTGCACACTGCACACTGCACACACTGCACACACTGCACACACTGCACACACTGCACACTGCACACACTGCACACTGCACACACTGCACACTGCACACTGCACACACTGCACACTGCACACTGCACACACTGCACACACTGCACACTGCACACTGCACACCAAACATGTCTGGCCCGGCCGGGGACAGGTCGTGGCACGTGGTGGGGATATTTGTACATGTCCTCCGGCTTCCTTTCCTAAAATGTATTATTCATGGCCTGCTAGTATATATACTATATAGTCATGTGAAATTCATACATTGAAGTTTCTGAGTGTTTTGAATTTCATCTGGGGAGATAGGCTATATTTCTCATTATGGATTTGGTAAGGATTTCCTATCCTGCTCGCTCCTCATTCTTTAGATGTGATTGTGGTCTACAAGCTTGTAGATCGGCTATTTGCCTGAAAGGATATTTAATGTGGAACAGAAAAGACATTAGCCCTGAGGGACTCGTCCTGTCAACCACCAGGGTTGAAGTGGTTAACTGACATAACATCGTGCCACATAATGGAATGACTACTAGATAACATTAGAGAGTGATAGTATCTACATACCATGGTTGTCTCCGCTATGGACCCAAAGCTGTTGATGAAGATATTACAGGACACATTCACTGGAGGACCTGCCACGCACGCACGCACGCGCACACGCACGCACGCACGCACGCACGCACGCACGCGCGCACACACACACACACACACACACACACACACACACACACACACACACAATAAATACACAATGATATTTAGAATATTGTAGGCAATTTAGGCATTTAGCAGATGCTCTTAATCCAGAGCAATTTACAGTAAGCAAGGTCAACACCAGGTGAGGTACAGTATAATACATCAAATCCATCTAAATAGTCATCTAGGAATGGATCATATAGGTAAACCAAGAACCTATAGTCTAAACAGTTTGATATCAGGAAATCAATAATCTGTACCTGTAAACTATACACACTATAGGATGCCAGGTCAACAAATGAACCTGGCATTTGTCTGTAGACATAACACGTGATCTACTCGTAGACATACCTGTTGGGCAGCTGCCATAGAACTAGGGCGGCGGTGGCTCAGGGGGGTAGAGTGACCACTAGGGGGCGGCGGTGGCTCAGGGGTAGAGTGACCACTAGGGGGCGGCGGTGGCTCAGGGGTAGAGTGACCACTAGGGGGCGGCGGTGGCTCAGGGGTAGAGTGCCTGGATGGTAACCGTAAGGTTGCCAGTTCGAACCCGGGCTCCCCCAGAGTTTACTGTCGAAGTGTCCTTGAGCAAGACACTGAACCCCTAATTGCTCCCGACGTGCTAGTTGGTGCCTTGCATGGTTTCCGCTGCCATCGGTGTATGAATGTGTGTGTGAATGGGTGAATGTAATGCACAATCTCTGTAAAGCGCCTTGGATAAAGGCGCTATATAAATGCACCATTTACCATTTACCTTGAATAACATACATCACACCGTCATGATTGGAATAAGTGGGATTTAACGTAACCACTCACCAAGCAGAGTGCACTGATCTCAGGTCAGAATGGGTTAACGTAACCACTAACTCACCAAGCAGAGTGCACTGATCTCAGGTCAGAATGGGTTAACGTAACCACTAACTCACCAAGCAGAGTGCACTGATCTCAGGTCAGAATGGGTTAACGTAACCACTAACTCACCAAGCAGAGTGCACTGATCTCAGGTCAGAATGGGTTAACGTAACCACTAACTCACCAAGCAGAGTGCACTGATCTCAGGTCAGAATGGGTTAACGTAACCACTAACTCACCAAGCAGAGTGCACTGATCTCAGGTCAGAATGGGTTAACGTAACCACTAACTCACCAAGCAGAGAGCACTGATCTCAGGTCAGAATGGGTTAACGTAACCACTAACTCACCAAGCAGAGTGCACTGATCTCAGGTCAGAATGGGTTAACGTAACCACTAACTCACCAAGCAGAGTGCACTGATCTCAGGTCAGAATGGGTTAACGTAACCACTAACTCACCAAGCAGAGTGCACTGATCTCAGGTCAGAATGGGTTCGTCCGTGACACCACACTTATGAGAAATAGATATCAGTCCGGTGGTCAAAAGCTACATTGAGCCCTTGTGCTGGCTTAAGGCACAGCTGGCTTTCAAGGGTCGGGTTATTGTTAACCCATTCTGACCAGATCAGATCTTATCAGATTCATAAGAGGTTTCCACCGGACACACACTGGTCTGACGAACCCATTCTGACCTGAGATCAGATTCTAAAAAAATGTCAGTCGTTCTTCGATTTTTCAAAAATAGCAGACCTACAAGCTCGTAGCGCGCCACTCGGTGGCGCGATATGAGCTTGTAGATCTGCTATTTTTCAATAGCTAAAGCATACAGTAACATGATGCTAAAACCAAAATGGGTGCCCGTTCAGAATGGGTTAAATGAGGAGGTTGTGTAGAAAGATAGGCTGTACTGTATTGGGTACTGTAGGTAGTAGGTACTGTATAAGTACCCAAGTTGGTAGAATTCACTTTCCATTCTCCAATGTCTCTCCATGTTGTGAAATTATTCCAGCACAGGCTCCTACTGTATGTCTTAACAGAGCCAGTAAAGCACTGTTTAAATGGCTGAATGATTAAGCATCTACCAACTTCCTTGTATCCTACTTTGAAGTATCCTATACTGTACCAATTCCAATGTCATATGTCGATGTGCCTTTACAATGATTTAAAAAAAAAAAGTATAGGGCCTATGTATGTATTATTATTTTATTGCTACCATAGGTCACAGATTACTATGAAAACCTGCAAAACCTGTCAGTCAATCACGCCTCGTGACACAGCACGCCACCATATATATGGTTGTCAATCGGTCACTCCTTGTGACGCGCTCCATATACAGCCGTCTCCATGTATATGAAGATCACGACACTGACCTCATCAAACTCTGGATAGCCATACATGGAGAAGACTGGATCATCACCTAGATCTGCATATATGGAGCCAGCTAGCAACTCTACATCTGACCTCAAACCTCAAACCCTTAAGATCTCCATATATGGAGCTGACCTGTTCTGACAAACCATATGTTGATCCCTCCCCATCCATCCTTCCTCTTCGATGTCTCCCTTTTGACTGACACCTGTCCATTCAAACTCTAGACTGGCCTGTCGCAAAGTTATTAGTGCAGCTGCACACGGCAGCCGGTTCTCAACAGGCCCGTAAATTAAGGCCTGGCCTTTACCTGTGCCCTCATCAAACCCTGTACACTGAAGACACTGCCCCCGCTGCCACCCTTAGATCTCCATATATGGAGCTGACCTGTTATGACATTCCATTATGTTGATATGTGTCATGGGGCAGCCCATGCCCTATATATATATTATTGTACAAATGACATTGTTATTATTCCACACAATGATTGCAAGAGGTTTAAATATGTTTATGTTTGTATTGACACTGAGGTTGCATTGTCTCCCTTCTGCAGGGCTGGCACTCCTCTCTAGATTGGAGGGTGCCAAGTACTGTGGAGGAGGAGGGGTGTTTGTTCCTTTAATGTTGCATTTTTCATTGTATTATGTATGTTGTTTTAGTAAATGAAATGTGTGAAATGTAGTTGATTGTATATTATATTCCTCTAAAAGATAGTAGTGTGAAAGAATACTCATAGGCTTTAGTTAGCCGTGTGGTGAGTTAATTATCACTTACTGATTAGAGGATGGTTTGCCCCACCTGTTTAAGAGCACGATTGCTGCAGGTGAAGGCAGTTCAGTCTCACTGGAGGCTAGTCGTGAAAGAGCAACAGGTTAGAAGGCATTTAATTAAGCCTGTAACAGTTTACTGTTTGTTATTTTCTTAAGTGTTAATGTTGTTTCCTGTTTGTGGAACGTTATTTTGGCCACTAGTTATTATTTATTTTTGTATTTGCACTGTCTAACTCTAAAGACACTTTTGGAGGTGAATAAAAAGCCTGAAGCGTGTTTGTGGACCTGTCTACTCCTCCGACCATCAGCTGGCATTATCACAACCTGACCTCATCAAGCCCTGTACACTCAAGACATGCTCCATACAGTATATGGCAAGTACAGAATTAATTACATATGTTGATCTGACCCCCCGTAAGTTATGAGCCATTCTGACACACACGCACACGCACACACACACACACACACACACACACACACACACACACACACACACACACACACACACACACACACACCTTTAAAATCAGGTCTGATTCTGGCATCATATCCAGACGTTCTGCCCATCAGCTTGTCCAGGAAGTCAGATGGGGACCATGAGGGCACCTGGCGGTTCCTGACCGCTAGGTCCACCTCCTTACCCAGTCCATTACTGTGACTGTGAGAGAGAGAGAGAGAGAGAGAGAGAGAGATGAGAGAGAGAGAGAGAGAGAGAGAGAGAGAGAGGAGAGAGAGAGAGAGAGAGAGAGAGAGAGAGAGAGAGAGAGAGAGAGAGAGAGAGAGAGAGAGAGAGAGAGAGAGAGAGAGAGAGAGAGAGAGAGAGAGAGAGAGAGAGAGAGAGAGACCATTAATCAGCAGTGGGACTACGTACTTTCCGGTGACCAATACAAGTAAGACGCGCAAACGCAGGAAGCGAACGCAGCTCGTGTGTGTTTTTGTGTCATTGTGTTTTAATTAGTTGTAACTTAAGGTCCTGTATGGCAATTAGCCCCCTTTTTGTATTTATCCTCATCTTTAAAATCTAAAACTACTGGAAATCAAACATGCTTACCGACGCACACTTATAACTCCTCTTATGAACTTTTATGATTTTTTTCAGGCCCAAATGGAACAAACTCCAGGACTCCAAGTATTCTGCAGGTAATGCAGGTGAAGGAGCCCATCGCAGCTCTGAGTGTGCACATTGGGCTGTGGTGGAAAGTAACTAAGTACATTTACTTAATACTTAAGTACAATTTTGAGGTATCTGTACTTTACTTGAGTATTTCCAATTTCCAATACTTTTACTTCTACTCCACTACATCTCAGAGCCACTTTTACTCCACTACAAGTATTTGAAAACTTTAGTTACTAGTGACTTTGGACAATTGATTAGAAAAACCAGTCAAACACTTCAACCCTATTAATTTGGCCATTTGAAAATAGGAGATCTACAAGCTCACAATGCATCACAATGCAGCGAGCTTGTATTTGTAAATCGTTGAAATTTTGAACTTGTGAAACTGGACATTCTGCAATATGAGTACATTTACTTTTAGTACTTTAAGTACATTTTGATGCAGGTACTTTTGTACTTTTACTCAAGTACATTTTTAATCCGGGACTTCTACTTGTAACAGAGTACAAATCTACATTGCCGTATTTATACTTTTATTTGAGTAAAACATGTAAGTACTTTTTCCACCACTGGTGTTGGGTAAGCCAATAATTTGATGACCGGGTCATCAGTCAGGAGACTTATGACTCTGAGTGTGTACAAATGGAACCAAATGGATCTAACGGGTCCATTTGGTTCCATTTGGTTCCATTTGTACACTCTCAGAGTTAAATTAACATTGGTTTTACAATATGAATGGAGTCTCAGAGATAGGAATGCCATTAAACAGGGGGTTCGTTCGTAGCCTGTTGCATAGCGAACTGGGGGTCCTTGAAATGAAAATGGTTGAAAATCACTGCTAGAGCAGTAAAGATCTTCTTATGGAGGCCTTGGCATATATTTTCAAATGGGGTCTGCAGGCTAATAAGTGTCATTTTGACATGAAAAGGTTTGGGAACCACTGCTGTAGGAGACTCTTTGAGTCTTAGACAAACTACTGACTCAGGAACCACTGCTGTA
>NC_139702.1:487500-697287 GCF_964188405.1 Protomyctophum parallelum | reverse complement strand
CCCTGATGACGGGGGGGGAGAAATACAAGCTGAGACTGAGCAGTCTGCAGTTGACAATGAGCAACCTAGTACTAGTAGTAGGTCAGGAACAAACAATGTACAGGGAAAGAGCCACAGCAAGGAAGTCAGGACAGGGGATGAGAATGGTGAAAACAGGGAGGGAGTGGCTTTGCCCAGCTCAGGAGTAACCAGTGTGGAGGTGCACTCACCACCACAGGGTGATCTTGAAAATGAGTTGGAGAATAATGATGATGATGAAGAAGAGATGGAAGAGGTAGATAACTCACAACTCTCTTCCTTTCTAGCAGAAAAAGAAGATCACTCTACTCATTAACACTTACAGCACGTAGGACGCCTGAGAACGTCATAGGATAGAGTAGAGTAGAGTTCTAAGGACGGTCTGAGGACGTCCTAGCGACATCCCAGCGATGCGGGGCGAGATATTAATATTCAGAATTTTTCCTATTTATTTTTTTGGCATTTCGCTTTTCGCTTGCCGTATGCTAACGCTCAGTGCAACTATTAGCTTGTTATTGACTCCCACGTTAGCGAGACGGAAAGAATGACTCGTAGCTCCTAATCCAGGGCGCTCTCCGTGGTGATGAATAGAGCGATATGCTGGCGCTTATTTTCTGCTCCTCATCCGTCTCTCCCGCAAAATATGAACGCTTTTTGGAGCGTAAAACAATATATTAAGATGATCGGGGATGTTGAGGTCACTTTGTAAAGTCAACTTTTTTAGGAAAGTGTTTTCCGGTTCATGGCTTTCAAAGTAAAAGCGATCAGACACCTCCGGTATTCTATAGCCTATATTTTGAAGGCAGTCGGCGTACTCAATGTGTTAAATGAGATTAATCAATTCTTGGACTCAACATATGGAAAACAATCTGTTGAAGTGAGTGACTATTTCCCTGATACTGAGAAATTTACCAGAACTGTGAATGTAGTGAGACAGGTAACTGATTATGATCAACTGAGTAAACAAAAAAGGTTCAGATTAAACAAAATGCTGACTAAAATGAAGAAAGGGAAGACAGCTGTTCGTCGCTCACGTAAATGAATATGGGTGAACCACATAACGGTGTTTTTTCTACGTTCTCTGCCTTTACTGTTGTTTCCCTACTTTTTCTCTTTCTTATGGATGGTTTGAGAATAGGGTCGCTAAACATAAATGGAGGCAGGGACAGAAATAAGAGAGGATTGTTAAGTGAATTGAGCACCGTAAAGTTTTTAGATGTTGTTTTCTTGCAGGAGACACACAGTACTCATGATAATGTGGTAGACTGGGGGTTGAGTTGGGAAGGTCAGCATTTCCATGGCCATGGTACAAACCTCAGTGCAGGAGTAGCAATACTTTTCTCACCAGGACTTAGCATGACAGATGTTTCTTTCTCCCAGGTGGAGCAAGGAAGGGTCATTATAGTTCAGGCCTACACTTTTTACTTTTATAAATGTTTATGCATACACTTCAGGTACAGAGCGTGTCAGGCTGTTTAACTCATTAAATAATATTATTGGACAGTATACATGTAATTCCTTGGTGGTGTTTGGAGGAGATTGGAACTGTACACTCTCTTTTAATGTAGACCGTACAGGAGAAGAGCCTCACCCCCAGTCAGCGTCAGTTCTATCCAGTGTTGTCACACAACATGGACTGAAGGATGCATGGAGAGAGTTACACTCAGTAGGCAGACAGTACACATGGACTAAGGTCTCTGAGGGTAGGATCAGTGCTGCCAGACTTGACAGGATATATGTCAATACAAACTACAGTAACAGGGTTAGGAAAGCTGTCATAACCCCGGTGGGTTTCTCTGATCACCACCTGGTGATGGTGGAAATATCTTTGTCTGTACCAAAAATACGCAGCCCATACTGGCATTTTAATGTACGGTTAATAGAAGACAAACAATTTTGTATTTTTTTTTCTTGTTTTTGGAAGGAATGGAAAGGAAAAAAGGATGAATATGAAAATATTGTATCATGGTGGGAGGTCGGGAAAGTACAAATTAAGATTTTTTGTCAACAATACACTGCACACACAGCAGCGACACAAAATAATATAATGGAGAAGCTGGAAGAAGAAATAAAACGAGTGGAGAAGGACATGATCAATAGGGGGGATCCCAGCTATGCCACACAGCTGGGAAGGAAAAAACAATGTCTAGCCCATCACCTGCAACAAAAAGCAAAAGGAGCATTGATAAGGGCAAAGATTTCCACCCTAAAAGATATGGATGGTCCAACAGCTTTCTTCTTTAAGCTGGAAAGGAAAATAAAAAAACAGAATCTAATGCTCCACCTCAAACGTCCTAATGGGGAAATTACAACAGACTCAAAAGAGATGAGAAAAATGGCAATGGACTTTTATAAAGAACTTTTTAGCACTGAGGAATGTGACCCAGTCTCAGTGAATGAGATCCACAAAGACTTACCGAAACTAACACCTGAACAAACGGCAAGACTGGACTCTGATATTAAAAAAGAAGAAGTTACTGCAGCAGTGGGAGAGCTAAACTCAGGGAGCTCACCTGGTATAGATGGGCTGCCTGCAGAGTTTTATAAGTGTTTCTGGGAACTGTTTAAGGATGATTTGTACGATGTTTTTAAGAGTTGTTGTGGATCCGGGATGCTCCCTGTGAGTTGCACGAGAGCAGTCCTCTCTTTGTTGCCAAAGAAAGGAGATCTTGGTCAGTTAAAAAATTGGAGGCCAGTCTCATTGTTATGTACAGATTACAAAATCTTGTCAAAATGCCTCGCCAATAGACTTAAAAAATACATGGACACAGTCATACATGCAAATCAAACATACTGTGTGCCCGGGCGCACAATAATGGACAACTTATTTTTAATTCGAGATATTATTGATTTGTCCGAAATTCAGAAATTAAACTTGGGACTTCTTTCCATTGATCAAGAAAAAGCTTTTGATAAAGTGGACCACAATTATTTATTTAAAACACTGGAAGCCTTTGGAATAGGAAATGCATTTGTATCATGGGTTAAGCTACTGTATTCAGGAGCATCTGTTGTGTTAAAGGTAGGAGGCGGACTCAGCCGTCCAGTGAGAGCATACAGGGGGATAAGACAAGGGTGTCCGCTATCAGGCCAGCTCTACTCGTTTGCAATTGAACCATTACTGCACACACTTAGGAAAGGCCTGGCGGGGTTCAGGTATCAAGGTGTAAGGGACCAGAGTGCTGTAGCTCTATCGGCATATGCAGATGACATAACAGTTGTGATCAATAGACAGGAGGATGTGGAGTGTCTTACAAAGAGCCTGGCATTATATGAAAAATCATCATCAGCAAAGGTGAATTGGGAAAAATGTGAGGGCTATGCCCTGGGTCAGTGGCAAGGCAACAGACGACCAACACTGCCGGCATCATTACATTGGAGTACAGAGGGGATGAAATGTTTAGGAGTTTTTCTTGGAAATTCAAATTTCCAAAAGAAAAATTGGGAGGGGATGATAGAGAAGATGTGCGCCCGATTGTCTCAATGGACATGGGTCCTGCCACAGCTGTCCTATAGGGGGAGAGTGCTGGTTGCAAACAACCTGATCGCTTCAATGTTCTGGCATCGTTTCACTGTGTTGGAGCCACCTGACACACTGTTAAAGGAGATTCAGAGGAGACTGGTGAACCTCTTCTGGGGGGGACAACACTGGACTAGGGCATCCATGCTGTTCCTGCCTTTGGCCGAGGGAGGTCAAGGGCTAATCGACCTACGCAGCCGTGTCTCAGCCTTCCGACTACAAACTGCACAGCGTCTCCTGTATAGGAAGGATGTGGTGTGGACGGACATAGCATGCACGCTGCTGAGGACCGTACAACGCCTAGGCTATGACCGACATCTCTTCACACTAGACCTGGACAAGATGGATATATCGGGCACCACTGTTTTTTATCAATCCGTTCTACGAGCTTGGAAAACAATTCTGAAAGCTCGGAGGAACGCAACACAGACTTACAGTCAAGCAGTAGAGGAACCACTGTTTTACAACCCCGTTATCCAGAGCAGGATGCTAAAATCTACCTCTGTTGAAAGAACATTAATAAGCGCAGGACTGGTGAAACTAGCTGATCTGAGATCGGGAAGAGACTGGAAAACAGCGGAGAACCTCAGTGAGCAAACTGGTCTGAGGTCTGTTAGGTTCCTGCAGCGTCTGTTGGGTGAGGTTATCTGTTCACTACCCGGCCCACTCAGGGAGACATTGGGAAGAGAACCTGAGAGTGAACAGAATGAAAGGATTTGGGAGTTCCCAGTCCTAGAGGTCGCTGCGGCAGTAGAGGAAGGAGAGGAGGAGGAAGGTTTAATCCTCTCCTTTTCAACACCAAAGCTGGGAGACATACGGGAACTGTCCAGTAAGACCCTATATGCTGTGAGTGTCAAGGTCATCAACAAGGTCACACTGGTGGGAGTACGGGAGTCGAAGTGGTCAGAAGTACTTGCACCAGGCTCCTCCCCACGGGGCAGCTGGAGGTCCATGTACAAAGCTCCAGTGGAGAAACGCACAGCGGATCTACAGTGGAGAATAGTGCATGGGGCTGTGGCTACAAACAGACATGTGGCACACATTGACTCTGGGGCCAGCAGAAGTTGTCCTTTCTGTCAGGAGGAAGAAACACTTGAACATCTATGGTTAAGGTGCCCAAGGCTTGGTAGTCTGCTTGCAATGCTACAGAGATGGTTTAACAGTTTTAATGAAGAACTAAATGATGAAATGTTTATTTTTGGGCCAAAGTATAAAGCATCACAAAAGAGACGAGTGGGCCTGCTGAACTTTTTACTGGCGCAGGTAAAGATGAGCATCTGGCTCACTAGGAGGAACAAAATGCAAGGAGCCGGGTCAGTAGACCCAGGACTCATGGCAAAAGGACTGATAACAGCTCGTCTCAGAATAGAGTTTGCCTACTATGAACTGATTTCCTGTCTAGAACAGTTCGTTGAGATTTGGGGACATGATAACCTCTTGTGTAGCATTGAGCAAGAATCACTGGTTTTATCTCTATAAGGAGGAGAAAAAAAACAAAAAAAACAAAATTTGAGTAACATTCGAAGGGTATAATAGTCGAGGGGCATCAATGCGCATGCGCGAGCTGGCTGTGATCAGAGAGAGAGAGTTTACAGGGTGGACGGTCCAGTGTGTGAGTACGGAGTTTAATGTCCATGATTATACTTGTTTACATAATTACTATTATATTTTACTCATTTATTATTGTTACACAGTTGTTGTTGTTATGCCCGATGTTTATAGTGTTTTCTTTGTGTTTTGTGTTTTCAGTATATTACCTACTACTAATACCGCTGCTACTACTATACTGCTGCTATTGCTACTGGAGCTCAAAGACATGCACAATCAACCACGTTAGAGTGGACACGGGTCGGTCTAAACTGTACACAGTATAGTTAGAGTGTGTGTGTTTGTGTATGAGTGTGTTTATAAATGACAAAAGGCAAGTCGTTGTTTATTAAGTTTAGCAATATTGTGTGGTTGTGTTGAGTAATACCATTGAGCCACCTGTAAACTCCCCCATGCGGAGGGCTAAGTTTAAATATCCGTACAATAGTTCTGTGTTCTGTAGACAGACACTATAGTTCTGTGTTCTGTAGACAGACACTATAGTTCTGTGTTCTGTAGAAAGACACTATAGTTCTGTCCTCCTCGGCAGGTTCTGTGTTCTGTAGACAGACACTATAGTTCTGTGTTCTGTAGACAGACACTATAGTTCTGTGTTCTGTAGACAGACACTATAGTTCTGTGTTCTGTAGACAGACACTATAGTTCTGTGTTCTGTAGACAGACACTATAGTTCTGTGTTCTGTAGATAGACACTATAGTTCTGTGTTCTGTAGACAGACACTATAGTTCTGTCCGCCTTGGCAGGTTCTGTGTTCTGTAGACAGACACTATAGTTCTGTCCGCCTTGGCAGGTTCTGTGTTCTGTAGACAGACACTATAGTTCTGTCCGCCTTGGCAGGTTCTGTGTTCTGTCGCTGGGTCGGCGGCAGGTTTCAACCGCAGGCTGGTGGCATCGCTGTTGCCAGCCATCCAGGGTGTTCTTGCTGGTGGTGGTTCACTGGTTTCATATTGTGAAATAATAATAATACGTTTATTTATATAGTGCTGTACAACAAATTCACTAAAAAGGTTTTTGGCTACCAGGAAATGTGAACAATTAAGTAGCCTAAGCAGAGTACAGTAGGCTACTTACTTACTGTATGCATGCATACTAGGGATGCACCGAAAGGGAAATTCTTGGCCGAAACCGAATACCGAATATCCGAATATGATTAATATTATACATCTTTTTTCCTACCATTGCTGTCATGGCCGTACCTTAAAGCTACCTGATTTATGGCAAAATAAATGGTTATGGCCAAACTTAACTTAAATAATAATCACTATTATGGGTCCATAAAACATTTATTCAGCCCTTTTGAAAGCATTAATTGCATACACTATTCGGTGATATATTTATATATTTTCTGCGGCCGAATATTGGGTGCATCACTAGTTAAAATAGTATGTTTATACAGAGTAAGTACAGAATAAATAATCTCTCAATCACCTGGTAATGACTGTGACACAGTCCTGTATCTGAAAGGTCAGAAGGTCAGTCCTTGCAACCACAATGTTTCCAGCCAGACAGGTCTAGTCCAGAATGCCACTTAAGCACTATAAATACTTTGTTGTACAACAAATAGGAAAAAATGTTGACCTACAAGCTTGTAGATGTTTGGAAAATGTGAAAGATTTAGAAAGCTTTTGCCTATAATGCCATGTTGAAAGTGGTTATCACTTAACATACCTACACCCGCACAGTATCATTGGTATGAAGTGTAACTGAATATCGCTGTTTTAGTATCCTCACTTAACCCATTAACATGAGTTTGAATCTACAAATGTTATGTTAACTTAAATAATAATCACTATTATGGGTCCATAAAACATTTATTCAGCTCTTTTGAATGCATTAATTGCATTATATTTTCTGCCTATTTGGGCCGAAACCGAATAGGCCGAAATTGCATTTTTAGCCATTTTCTGCCCAATATTTTCTGCGGCCGAATATTCGGTGCATCACTAATGCATGCCCATACCTGGCAGGTGAAAACAAGCACCCAGATTAGCATTTCAATGCCTGATCTGCGGTGCCATGCAGACTTGGATGGTTAGAGAGAGAGAGAGAGAGAGTTTATTTATTTTGGTCATTATAACAAATCAATACAGTGCCTACAGTTTTTTGCAAAAGAAACGGACCAAAAAGGTGTAGGCTGAAGCCTAAGCTTATAGTGCCTACCCTTCTAACAGATAAATGGCTTTCATAGGTAAAATACAACAAAGCAAACAGAAGGGAGAAAAAAACAACAAGAAAACAAAAAACAAACATAACATAAAACAAAAACAAAGACAGACAGGACAATACAGTTAACAGGAACAAGTCAAAGAACAAAAACAACAAAACACAAAAACGAGAAAACAAAACATCATATCAATGTTCTATATGTATCTACTATTTTTGATCTGATACAATCCAATCCATTCCACAGCTTGACCCCTCTGACCGATATGCACCTCTCTCTGATGTTTGTTCTAGCATTTGTTTGTTTGAATATGGAAGTGTCTCTTAGGTTGTAGCGGCTTTCTCTAGGCCTCTTAGGTTGTAGTGGCTCTCTCTCTTAGGCCTCTTAGGTTGTAGCGGCTCTCTCTCTAGGCCTCTTAGGTTGTAGCGGCTCTCTCTAGGCCTCTTAGGTTGTAGTGGCTCTCTCTCTTAGGCCTCTTAGGTTGTAGCGGCTCTCTCTAGGCCTCTTAGGTTGTAGCGGCTCTCTCTAGGCCTCTTAGGTTGTAGCGGCTCTCTCTAGGCCTCTTAGGTTGTAGCGGCTCTCTCTAGGCCTCTTAGGTTGTAGCGGCTCTCTCTAGGCCTCTTAGGTTGTAGCGGCTCTCTCTAGGCCTCTTAGGTTGTAGCGGCTCTCTCTAGGCCTCTTAGGTTGTAGCGGCTCTCTCTAGGCCTTTTAGGTTGTAGCGGCTCTCTCTAGGCCTTTTAGGTTGTAGCGGCTCTCTCTCTAGGCCTCTTAGGTTGTAGCGGCTCTCTCTAGGCCTCTTAGGTTGTAGCGGCTCTCTCTAGGCCTCTTAGGTTGTAGCGGCTCTCTCTCTAGGCCTCTTAGGTTGTAGCGGCTCTCTCTAGGCCTCTTAGGTTGTAGCGGCTCTCTCTAGGCCTCTTAGGTTGTAGCGGCTCTCTCTAGGCCTTTTAGGTTGTAGCGGCTCTCTCTCTAGGCCTCTTAGGTTGTAGCGGCTTTCTCTAGGCCTCTTAGGTTGTAGCGGCTCTCTCTCTAGGCCTCTTAGGTTGTAGCGGCTCTCTCTCTAGGCCTCTTAGGTTGTAGCGGCTCTCTCTAGGCCTCTTAGGTTGTAGCGGCTCTCTCTCTAGGCCTCTTAGGTTGTAGCGGCTCTCTCTAGGCCTCTTAGGTTGTAGCGGCTCTCTCTCTAGGCCTCTTAGGTTGTAGCGGCTCTCTCTCTAGGCCTCTTAGGTTGTAGCGTCTCTCTCTAGGCCTCTTAGGTTGTAGCGGCTCTCTCTAGGCCTCTTAGGTTGTAGCGGCTCTCTCTCTAGGCCTCTTAGGTTGTAGCGGCTCTCTCTCTAGGCCTCTTAGGTTGTAGCGGCTCTCTCTAGGCCTCTTAGGTTGTAGCGGCTCTCTCTAGGCCTCTTAGGTTGTAGCGGCTCTCTCTAGGCCTCTTAGGTTGTAGCGGCTCTCTCTCTAGGCCTCTTAGGTTGTAGCGGCTCTCTCTCTAGGCCTCTTAGGTTGTAGCGGCTCTCTCTAGGCCTCTTAGGTTGTAGCGGCTCTCTCTAGGCCTCTTAGGTTGTAGCGGCTCTCTCTAGGCCTCTTAGGTTGTAGCGGCTCTCTCTAGGCCTCTTAGGTTGTAGCGGCTCTCTCTAGGCCTCTTAGGTTGTAGCGGCTCTCTCTCTAGGCCTCTTAGGTTGTAGCGGCTCTCTCTAGGCCTCTTAGGTTGTAGCGGCTCTCTCTAGGCCTCTTAGGTTGTAGCGGCTCTCTCTAGGCCTCTTAGGTTGTAGCGGCTCTCTCTAGGCCTCTTAGGTTGTAGCGGCTCTCTCTCTAGGCCTCTTAGGTTGTAGCGGCTCTCTCTAGGCCTCTTAGGTTGTAGCGGCTCTCTCTCTAGGCCTCTTAGGTTGTAGCGGCTCTCTCTCTAGGCCTCTTAGGTTGTAGCGGCTCTCTCTCTAGGCCTCTTAGGTTGTAGCGGCTCTCTCTAGGCCTCTTAGGTTGTAGCGGCTCTCTCTCTAGGCCTCTTAGGTTGTAGCGGCTCTCTCTAGGCCTCTTAGGTTGTAGCGGCTCTCTCTCTAGGCCTCTTAGGTTGTAGCGGCTCTCTCTCTAGGCCTCTTAGGTTGTAGCGGCTCTCTCTAGGCCTCTTAGGTTGTAGCGGCTCTCTCTCTAGGCCTCTTAGGTTGTAGCGGCTCTCTCTAGGCCTCTTAGGTTGTAGCGGCTCTCTCTCTAGGCCTCTTAGGTTGTAGCGGCTCTCTCTAGGCCTCTTAGGTTGTAGCGGCTCTCTCTCTAGGCCTCTTAGGTTGTAGCGGCTCTCTCTAGGCCTCTTAGGTTGTAGCGGCTCTCTCTCTAGGCCTCTTAGGTTGTAGCGGCTCTCTCTCTAGGCCTCTTAGGTTGTAGCGGCTCTCTCTCTAGGCCTCTTAGGTTGTAGCGTCTCTCTCTAGGCCTCTTAGGTTGTAGAGGCTCTCTCTCTAGGCCTCTTAGGTTGTAGCGGCTCTCTCTCTAGGCCTCTTAGGTTGTAGCGGCTCTCTCTAGGCCTCTTAGGTTGTAGCGGCTCTCTCTCTAGGCCTCTTAGGTTGTAGCGGCTCTCTCTAGGCCTCTTAGGTTGTAGCGGCTCTCTCTCTAGGCCTCTTAGGTTGTAGCGGCTCTCTCTAGGCCTCTTAGGTTGTAGCGGCTCTCTCTAGGCCTCTTAGGTTGTAGCGGCTCTCTCTCTAGGCCTCTTAGGTTGTAGCGGCTCTCTCTAGGCCTCTTAGGTTGTAGCGGCTCTCTCTAGGCCTCTTAGGTTGTAGCGGCTCTCTCTCTAGGCCTCTTAGGTTGTAGCGGCTCTCTCTAGGCCTCTTAGGTTGTAGCGGCTCTCTCTCTAGGCCTCTTAGGTTGTAGCGGCTCTCTCTCTAGGCCTCTTAGGTTGTAGCGGCTCTCTCTCTAGGCCTCTTAGGTTGTAGCGGCTCTCTCTAGGCCTCTTAGGTTGTAGCGGCTCTCTCTAGGCCAGAACAGCTCTTGGATACAGCTCGGGCTCAGAGTTTTTGATTGATTGATAAATGTATTAACAGTTTGCAGAATTACAGTACATTTCAAGCACAAACTCAATACAAAGACTGTTAACTGTGAGTGGACGACCCAATTAAGCATTACACTTGTTTACAACAGGGTCCACATTGTTCAATTCATTAAAACATTTAGAGACTCTAGGCTCTAGTCTCTCTCTAGGCCTCTTAGGTTGTAGCGGCTCTCTCTAGGCCTCTTAGGTTGTAGCGGCTCTCTCTAGGCCTCTTAGGTTGTAGCGGCTCTCTCTCTAGGCCTCTTAGGTTGTAGCGGCTCTCTCTAGGCCTCTTAGGTTGTAGCGGCTCTCTCTAGGCCTCTTAGGTTGTAGCGGCTCTCTCTCTAGGCCTCTTAGGTTGTAGCGGCTCTCTCTAGGCCTCTTAGGTTGTAGCGGCTCTCTCTAGGCCAGAACAGCTCTTGGATACAGCTCGGGCTCAGAGTTTTTGATTGATTGATAAATGTATTAACAGTTTGCAGAATTACAGTACATTTCAAGCACAAACTCAATACAAAGACTGTTAACTGTGAGTGGACGACCCAATTAAGCATTACACTTGTTTACAACAGGGTCCACATTGTTCAATTCATTAAAACATTTAGAGACATACAAATAGACACTTCTATGTAGTTAAAGAACAGAACAGGAATTCATCATAAAGGAAGCAAAAAGGGAAAAAATACATATACAGTGAGGGGGAAAGGGGGGAGGGCGGTGGGGGGGATTCAGTTTTTACAGAGGCCAGTTTCTAAATGCAGCCGTCCGTAGGTGCCCTTTGAGAGCGGTTTTGAAGGAGTCAAGGGATTCACATGTCTTAATGACTGTTGGTAGGGCGTTCCACATTTTGGTGGCATAGGAGCGAAAATTATTTAGTCCCTTGTTTGTGCCGAATCTGGGTTGTACATGGTTTGTTGCACTCCCTCTGGTGTTGTGGGTGTGGACTTCGTTTACATTAAGGAAGTATTTAGACAGGTACATGGGTATCTTGGTGGTGTATCGAATCTTGTGAACCAGACCCATTGCAAGATGCTGTCGTCGACCCAGCTCGCTGATGTGCTATCAAAACCAATAGCTTTAAGCTTGTTAACCAGTATGGAGTGGTTCACGGTGTCAAAAGCCTTTTGGAGGTCCAGCATGACCATGCCGCAGTATTTTCCAGCATCCGCCTCATGTTTGATGTGGTCGCTCAAATAGAGGAGGCATGTGTCAGTGGAGTGGGATGTTCTGAAACCATTTGATGTGGTCGCTCAAATAGAGGAGGCATGTGTCAGTGGAGTGGGATGTTCTGAACCCAGATTGGAACTCGTACAGCAATTTATTAGTGGCAAGATACTTTTCAACCTGTTCATAGACTATTTTTTCCATCACTTTCGAGATGGAGCTTAGAATAGAAATAGGGCGGTAGTTGCCGGGTTCTAATTTACTCCCTTTTTTGTACAGGGGGGTTACTTTGGCCAGTTTAAAATCTTGGGGGACCTGTCCCTGTTTGATGGAGAGGTTTACTATGTGGGTGATGACTGGAGCTATGGAAATGGAGTCTCTGAGAAATTTGGAAGGAATATTGTCATGGCCAGTGGCCTTGTGGGGTTGGAGGGCACTCAGTAGTAAAGTGGTACAGTAGCTGTCATAAACGACAGTCGTGTAAATATAATGATATGAATGAATGAATGAATGAATAGTTTATTTCTATCTTTCAGAGGCAGACATTACACAAAAACAGTTTACTTTTTCTTTTTAGGTGATGGAAAAGGCAGAAGCTTAAAGCTTATTAGTGCCTATCCTTATCTCAATGTATTCCAAAATACTATTGAAGATAATTATGCATAACAATCAACATATAAACAAAACAAAACAAACAAATGACATTTATAGAAGAAGAAAAGAAAATGAAACAAACAAAAAACAAAAACAGAAAACAGACAACGAGAAACAAGGAGGAAAAAATACAAAAACAGACAAAGCTACAATGTTATACCTTAGTCCAACACTACAGCATAACATATAATCCTGCATTGATGGAGTAGTACAGTGGTATAGCTACAGTAGCTGTCATAAACTATACAGTCATGTAAATATAATGATATAATCCTGCATTGATGGAGTAGTACAGTGGTATAGCTATACAGTAGCTGTCATAAACTATACAGTCATGTAAATATAATGATATAATCCTGCATTGATGGAGTAGTACAGTGGTATAGCTATACAGTAGCTGTCATAAACTACAGTCATGTAAATATAATGATATAATCCTGCATTGATGGAGTAGTACAGTGGTATAGCTATACAGTAGCTGTCATAAACTACAGTCATGTAAATATAATGATATAATCCTGCATTGATGGAGTAGTACAGTGGTATAGCTACAGTAGCTGTCATAAACTATACAGTCATGTAAATATAATGATATATAGTTTTATCTGTCCCTGCCTTGGTGAGTAACATGATGGATAGATGTTATTTAGATTGTACTAAATAAGTGTTTTCTAAATAAGTATTTTAATTGTTTGTTACTATACTACCCTACCCAGTGTGAGTTAATGTGCCTGGAAGCGATGAGCTCATGTGCCAGAGGGGCCGATGTGAATGAACACAGACTCAAATAGGTATACATCATATCAAATTGTGGTTGCAATGATTTATTTGTTTAACTTTATAGTGTACTAAATGTTTTGTTTTCCCTTCCTTATAGAAGTCACCACTGCTGTTTTGTTTAGACTGATTTTAGTGTTTGGTTTTATTTCATTGAGCCATTTCCTCTTGTTTTCCTGCGTGCTGTGTGGTTCAGTGTGTGTGTTTAGTTCTGTTCTTAGTTTTTTAAGATATTATTCGCATTTTACTGCATTATATATATATATATGAGATTGGGCATTGGTCTAATAAATATTTGTTATTCCATACGGTTCTTAAAAGTTAATACATTCCAGTGTTTTGGAACTTTGTCTCAAGTCCTTATAAAGAAACTTGCATTTGTTGGGCATAGTCATACCTAAAAGTAAATCCTTTGCCACACATGGTTACACTTAGAAAAAGATTAATCTGCAAGGACTCAAAGTAGATGATCATAACATGTCAACAGTGGACTTTTATAAAACAAACACTTTGAGGATAGAAAGAGAATAATTCAATGTTGGTGAGTTTGACGTTGTTTAATACAATCAGAGAGGACTTTTCTGTTTGGGTGAATGGGCTTCCATTGCACCTGTAGGTAGCACCTTGTCATTACCTTTAATATATGGTAAGATGGACGCTGTCTGCATGACTCTCTCTCTCTGTCACCAGGCTGGATTGTCCTGTTTTTAAACGGCGCAGCCATCAGATCTACAAGCTCACAGCCGCTGTGAGCTTGTAGATCTGCTCTTGTAGTGTGGGTCTGTGGGAGGAACGAGGAAGTGTCTCGTTTCCCCCCCCCCCCCCCCCCCCCCAAACAATCAGATCATCTTGGATCTTTTTCCTCTGCTGGTGTTTTTCCTCTACTCTCCGGCCAGCTCTGCTCTGCTCTGCTTAAGGTCTACAGGTATTTATAAAATATACTTTATGCTGTTATGCTGTATGTTGCGTTTACACTTAACCTGTGGTTTACAATAAGCCTACTACATGTATCTCTGAATATTGAATACTTAACGCTACCTATCCTTAAATATTTTCAATATTATTAGCCTGCACTTGTATTATGTCTTCTGTAATCTCAGCATCATTGAAAATGAAGACTTTGTCCTTTTATAAGAAAACAAATAAACGTTAAATTATGTACTTTTCTGAGTTTAAGTTAGTGACAGTGCAATATAATTTGTATTATACACCAAAGACAAGCCCCTTGGCATTTTATCTGTTGAATTATCCTCCATTTTCAATTAATCTGAACATTAAAGACATGACATACAAATACACACTTCTATGAAAAAAGGAATAACAGTTAAATAAAGTTACAAATTACAATACAATAATTATTGCAGATTTGCAGTTTGTCCACACAGCCTTATATCCTACCAAAACATTTGGACTGGAAAAATGGCCCATTTTAGCATTTCAATTCATTCAGTGAGTGAGAGAGAGAGAGAGAGAGAGAGAGAGAGTCATTTGAATGCTTCTGAATCCCCCCCCCCCACCGCCGCCCCCCCTTTCCCCCTCACTGTATGTATCTTTTCCCTTTTTGCTTCCTTTATGATGAATTCCTGTTCTGTTCTTTAAAGGAGAATTCCATGCTAGAATGCTTTCTTATCTTTCTTACCTTTCTTTGTAGTTGTTACGTCCCCACCAAAGAGGTCCAGGTGTTTTTTGTGCAAAAACTCCTTATTGGCTATTTTCCCTACCATAAGCCCTCAATGAATTGCATTGCATTGAATGGGAATTGAATGGGGCTATGGGGTGTTATGCTAGTTCGCTTATTTCCATCGAAAGAAGTAGTAAAGTGTGCCGCTTGGGATATTATTTACATTATGAAGAGAGGATATATACAAAGAAATTATAATTTTGAGCGATGGAAATAAGCGAATTAGCACAACAACCCATAGCCCCATTCAATTCTCATTCAATTCAATGCAATTCATTTAGGGCTTATGGTAGGGAAAATAGCCAATAAGGAGCTTTTGCACAAAATAACACCTGGACCTCTTTGGTGGGGACGTAACAACTACAAAGAAAGGTAAGAAAGCCTTTTAGTATGGAATTCTCCTTTAACTACATAGAAGTGTCTATTTGTATGTCTCTAAATGTTTTGATGAATTGAACATGGTGGACCCTCTCTTGTAAACAAGTGTAATGCTTAATTGGGTCGTCCACTCACAGTTAACAGTCTCTGTATTGAGTTTGTGCTTGAAATGTACTGTAATTCTACAAACTGTTAATACATATTTCAATCAATCAATCAAAATAGCATAGTAGCCTAAGCCCAGTTAGAAGTCAATTCAAAACATTAGCATAGACACTCACTGGCCTGACAGAAGTGGGTATGGGTAAGGGAGGGAGCAGTGCTCCACCTTGTGGTACCAACTGGCATTGGCGCACGCCGTGTGAAAACTGCTGTGCTCACAGAGAGACAGATGTCATTGAATTGAGCATTATCTATACACAACAAAGTGTGAATATATCTAGATATAAAGCAAGTCTTCTCACTTTGTGCTATCTAGATCTAGCATAGTAAGACAAGACACAACAGATACATGGTTCTTCTGAATGTGTGAAGGTCTTAGTATAAGACAAGACACACCAGATACAACCGTTCTCAATGTGTGAAGGGCCGTCATTTGGCTTGTCGTCATCAGCATTCTGTGTAGACGTGTCATGTTCAGTTGTTTGTGTGAACCAGGAAACCAACCAGTTTGACAACCTCTTCTCTTACCTTGTCTGTCTCTCTCTGACTCTGTCTCTCTCTCTGTCTCTGTCTCTCTCTCTGTCTCTGTCTCTCTCTCTGACTCTGTCTCTCTCTGTCTCTCAATTTTCAATAGGCTTTATTGGCATGACTTTTACAAGTGTTGCCAAAGCACAATCACAGATATGACAAACGACAACATAACACAATATCACTGAAATGAAAAAAATAATACTTGTGACAGGAATTGACATATTTTGCAGCCAAAACTGCACATTCTTTCTGTTCCCCCAGAAGGAGTGGTAATTTCTCCCTTTCTGTCATACTTCGGAATTCTGGGAAATTTGTTTCAAATTTTGGGAAAAACTCTCTATAGCTCCGTCATCAGTGTGTAGTTTTTACATTGTGTTAAGAAGTGTAACTCTGTCTCTATAGCTCCGTCATCACAGTGTGTAGTTTTTACATTGTGTTAAGAAGTGTAACTCTGTCTCTATAGCTCCGTCATCACAGTATGTAGTTTTTACATTGTGTTAAGAAGTGTAACTCTGTCTCTATAGCTCCGTCATCACAGTGTGTAGTTTTTACATTGTGTTAAGAAGTGTAACTCTGTCTCTATAGCTCCGTCATCACAGTGTGTAGTTTTTACATTGTGTTAAGAAGTGTAACTCTGTCTCTATAGCTCCGTCATCACAGTGTGTAGTTTTTACATTGTGTTAAGAAGTGTAACTCTGTCTCTATAGCTCCGTCATCACAGTGTGTAGTTTTTACATTGTGTTAAGAAGTGTAACTCTGTCTCTATAGCTCCGTCATCACAGTGTGTAGTTTTTACATTGTGTTAAGAAGTGTAACTCTGTCTCTATAGCTCCGTCATCACAGTGTGTAGTTTTTACATTGTGTTAAGAAGTGTAACTCTGTCTCTATAGCTCCGTCATCACAGTGTGTAGTTTTTACATTGTGTTAAGAAGTGTAACTCTGTCTCTATAGCTCCGTCATCACAGTGTGTAGTTTTTACATTGTGTTAAGAAGTGTAACTCTGTCTCTATAGCTCCGTCATCACAGTGTGTAGTTTTTACATTGTGTTAAGAAGTGTAACTCTGTCTCTATAGCTCCGTCATCACAGTGACAGCACAGCCTCTCCTCTCTGGGCAGCCAGGTCTGTCCTGTCGGTCCTGTCTGTCTGTCTGTCTGTCTGTCTGTCTGTCTGTCTGTCTGTCTGTCTGTCTGTCTGTCTGTCTGTCTGTCTGTCTGTCTGTCTGTCTGTCTGTCTGTCTGTCTGTCTGTCTGTCTGTCTGTCTGTCTGTCTGTCTGTCTGTCTGTCTGTCTGTCTGTCTGTCTGTCTGTCTGTCTGTCTGTCTGTCTGTCTGTCTGTCTGTCTGTGCGTGCGTGCACATTGTCAAAGTCTTTCTCAGGTTTGTATCAGTTACTGTGGTTAGGTAGTCTGCCACAGTATACTGTCTGTTTAGAGCCAAATATGTTTCTAGTTTGTGTTGTGATTGTGTGAGTTCGTTCCAATATGTGATGTATTTATCTTTTTCTTTAGTTATAATCTAATAGTCGCTCTCTCTGTCTCTCTCTCTCTCTCTCTCTCTCTGTGTCTCTCTCTCTGTCCCTCTCTCTCTGTCTCTGTTTCTCTCTCTGTCCCTCTGTCTCTCTGTGTCTCTCTGTCTCTCTCTCTCTGTCTCTCTGTGTCTCTCTGTCTCTCTCTGTCTCTCCGCCCATCTCCACTTTATCTAATCAGGACACAGAAGTCATTTTATTATCCAGTCCAACGTCTACAGTACAGAACCAGAACCAAGGGTGGTCTACAGTACAGAACCGGGCGGACAGGATCCATGACAGGTAAAGATTCAAACAAACATTTGATGACTTGTAGGTCTACATTCAATATACATTAAAAAAAACAAATAAAAACTACATAAAATGTCAGGAAGGGACTAGTGGACAAGATATCTACTATTAGTCATTTTACACTTGGATTCATGCTGAAAATAGCAGATCTACAATTGATCTATATTGTTTATAGCGTATGAGAGTTTGAGTTTTGTCCCCTGTGGTGAGAAAATAAAACCATAAATTGGTCATTGGTTACAACCAATCTCAAACCCTCACCCTAACCCTAACCTCCCACGGGGCAGCACACCTAAACCTATCCTTAACCCTCTCCCAACCCTTAACGCACCCCTCACCAACCTTAACCCTCTCCCAACCCTTAACGCACCCCTCACCAACCTTAACCCTCTCCCAACCCTTAACGCACCCCTCACCAACCTTAATCCGGTCGTTTTAACGCACCCCTCACCAACCTTAATCCGGTCGTTTTAACGCACCCCTCACCAACCTTAATCCGGTCGTTTTATCGCACCCCTCACCAACCTTAATCCGGTCGTTTTATCGCACCCCTCACCAACCTTAATCCGGTCGTTTTAACGCACCCCTCACCAACCTTAATCCGGTCGTTTTAACGCACCCCTCACCAACCTTAATCCGGTCGTTTTAACACACCCCTCACCAACCTTAATCCGGTCGTTTTAACGCACCCCTCACCAACCTTAATCCGGTCGTTTTATCGCACCCCTCACCAACCTTAATCCGGTCGTCTTAACGCACCCCTCACCAACCTTAATCCGGTCGTCTTAACGCACCCCTCACCAACCTTAATCCGGTCGTTTTATCGCACCCCTCACCAACCTTAATCCGGTCGTTTTAACGCACCCCTCACCAACCTTAATCCGGTCGTTTTAACACACCCCTCACCAACCTTAATCCGGTCGTTTTAACGCACCCCTCACCAACCTTAATCCGGTCGTTTTATCGCACCCCTCACCAACCTTAATCCGGTCGTTTTAACGCAACCCCTCACCAACCTTAATCCGGTCGTCTTAACGCACCCCTCACCAAACTACATAAAATGTCAGGAAGGGACTAGTGGACAAGATATCTACTATTAGTCATTTTACACTTGGATTCATGCTGAAAATAGCAGATCTACAATTGATCTATATTGTTTATAGCGTATGAGAGTTTGAGTTTTGTCCCCTGTGGTGAGAAAATAAAACCATAAATTGGTCATTGGTTACAACCAATCTCAAACCCTCACCCTAACCCTAACCTCCCACGGGGCAGCACACCTAAACCTATCCTTAACCCTCTCCCAACCCTTAACGCACCCCTCACCAACCTTAACCCTCTCCCAACCCTTAACGCACCCCTCACCAACCTTAACCCTCTCCCAACCCTTAACGCACCCCTCACCAACCTTAATCCGGTCGTTTTAACGCACCCCTCACCAACCTTAATCCGGTCGTTTTAACGCACCCCTCACCAACCTTAATCCGGTCGTTTTATCGCACCCCTCACCAACCTTAATCCGGTCGTTTTATCGCACCCCTCACCAACCTTAATCCGGTCGTTTTAACGCACCCCTCACCAACCTTAATCCGGTCGTTTTAACGCACCCCTCACCAACCTTAATCCGGTCGTTTTAACGCACCCCTCACCAACCTTAATCCGGTCGTTTTAACACACCCCTCACCAACCTTAATCCGGTCGTTTTAACGCACCCCTCACCAACCTTAATCCGGTCGTTTTATCGCACCCCTCACCAACCTTAATCCGGTCGTCTTAACGCACCCCTCACCAACCTTAATCCGGTCGTTTTAACGCACCCCTCACCAACCTTAATCCGGTCGTTTTATCGCACCCCTCACCAACCTTAATCCGGTCGTTTTAACGCACCCCTCACCAACCTTAATCCGGTCGTTTTAACACACCCCTCACCAACCTTAATCCGGTCGTTTTAACGCACCCCTCACCAACCTTAATCCGGTCGTTTTATCGCACCCCTCACCAACCTTAATCCGGTCGTCTTAACGCACCCCTCACCAACCTTAATCCGGTCGTCTTAACGCACCCCTCACCAACCTTAACCCTCTCCCAACCCTTAACCCTCTCCCAACCCTTAACGCACCCCTCACCAACCTTAATCCGGTCGTTTTATCGCACCCCTCACCAACCTTAATCCGGTCGTTTTAACGCACCCCTCACCAACCTTAATCCGGTCGTTTTAACGCACCCCTCACCAACCTTAATCCGGTCGTTTTAACGCACCCCTCACCAACCTTAATCCGGTCGTTTTAACGCACCCCTCACCAACCTTAACCCTCTCCCAACCCTTATCGCACCCCTCACCAACCTTAATCCGGTCGTTTTAACGCACCCCTCACCAACCTTAATCCGGTCGTTTTATCGCACCCCTCACCAACCTTAATCCGGTCGTCTTAACGCACCCCTCACCAACCTTAATCCGGTCGTTTTAACGCACCCCTCACCAACCTTAATCCGGTCGTTTTATCGCACCCCTCACCAACCTTAATCCGGTCGTTTTAACGCACCCCTCACCAACCTTAATCCGGTCGTTTTATCGCACCCCTCACCAACCTTAATCCGGTCGTTTTAACGCACCCCTCACCAACCTTAATCCGGTCGTTTTAACACACCCCTCACCAACCTTAATCCGGTCGTTTTAACGCACCCCTCACCAACCTTAATCCGGTCGTTTTATCGCACCCCTCACCAACCTTAATCCGGTCGTCTTAACGCACCCCTCACCAACCTTAATCCGGTCGTCTTAACGCACCCCTCACCAACCTTAACCCTCTCCCAACCCTTAACCCTCTCCCAACCCTTAACGCACCCCTCACCAACCTTAATCCGGTCGTTTTATCGCACCCCTCACCAACCTTAATCCGGTCGTTTTAACGCACCCCTCACCAACCTTAATCCGGTCGTTTTAACGCACCCCTCACCAACCTTAATCCGGTCGTTTTAACGCACCCCTCACCAACCTTAATCCGGTCGTTTTAACGCACCCCTCACCAACCTTAACCCTCTCCCAACCCTTATCGCACCCCTCACCAACCTTAATCCGGTCGTTTTAACGCACCCCTCACCAACCTTAATCCGGTCGTTTTATCGCACCCCTCACCAACCTTAATCCGGTCGTTTTAACACACCCCTCACCAACCTTAATCCGGTCGTTTTAACGCACCCCTCACCAACCTTAATCCGGTCGTCTTAACGCACCCCTCACCAACCTTAATCCGGTCGTCTTAACGCACCCCTCACCAACCTTAATCCGGTCGTCTTAACGCACCCCTCACCAACCTTAATCCGGTCGTTTTAACGCACCCCTCACCAACCTTAATCCGGTCGTTTTAACGCACCCCTCACCAACCTTAATCCGGTCGTCTTAACGCACCCCTCACCAACCTTAATCCGGTCGTTTTATCGCACCCCTCACCAACCTTAATCTGGTCGTCTTAACACACCCCCCACCAACCTTAATCCGGTCGTGTTTAAAAAAAAATATATATCCCACGATTTTGTAACACATTTTTCACCCGTGTCAATTTTCTAATGTGATCCTGGGCTCTACACACCCTCCACCAACCTAGTCCCCATATATGGGGGACAAGGGGAGACCAACCTAGTCCCCATATATGGGGGACAAGGGGAGACCAACCTAGTCCCCATATATGGGGGACATGGGGAGACCAACCTAGTCCCCATATATGGGGGACAAGGGGAGACCAACCTAGTCCCCATATATGGGGGACAAGGGGAGACCAACCTAGTCCCCATATATGGGGGACATGGGGAGAGCAACGGACTTGAACTCATGCTTCCTTCATGCCTGAGTGTCCAAGTTGCTCCTTTACTACACCTGACAGGGGGGAGTTTCCCTGGTTGGACGTAGCGCGTGGAAGGAACACGTTATTCCAACCAGTTCCATTCCCCTCCATCAGGCGCCCCGGCTGGCCAGGGGGAGGCAGTATAGAGACCAGTTCCATTCCCCTCCATCAGGCGCCCCGGCTGGCCAGGGGGAGGCGGTATAGAGACCAGTTCCATTCCCCTCCATCAGGCGCCCCGGCTGGCCAGGGGGAGGCAGTTTAGAGACCAGTTCCTTTCCCCTCCATCAGACGCCCCGGCTGGCCAGGGGGAGGCAGTATAGAGACCAGTTCCTTTCCCCTCCATCAGGCGCCCCGGCTGGCCAGGGGGAGGCAGTTTAGAGACCAGTTCCTTTCCCCTCCATCAGGCGCCCCGGCTGGCCAGGGGGAGGCAGTTTAGAGACCAGTTCCTTTCCCCTCCATCAGGCGCCCCGGCTGGCCAGGGGGAGGCAGTTTAGAGACCAGGATTACTGCATGTTTTTTGTTTTAACATCAAAACATTTAGAGACGTACGGATATACACAACTATATAGTCAAAAATAAATCATAGGAGGTAAAAATGGAAAAGAAATATATACAATGAGCAGTAGGCTAGGCCTACTGATAAATGACTGTTTGAGCAGTAGGCTAGGCCTACTGATAAATGTCATAGTGTATTATTGGTAGGCAGACAAAAATTAAAAAAATACTCAGCCAAAAACCAAAGCAAAATAGAATGCTGCGACACTTGCTTTGGCAATGTAAACGTTTGTTTTCTCATGCCAATAAAGCTCCTTTGAATTGAATTGACTCAATCAGTTTCAGACTAATGAGAACATATTGCTTATTTTACTGTCCAATGACATGAAATGGCACAAGGGAAAGACTCCACAAAAAGACCACCCCCAAAGATCGGCGCGCTACGAGCGCCCACACATGTGCCCTTTTCTGGAGTTTGAGCCCCTGCCCCCCCAGTGCTCTCTGCACGGCCCTGCTGTGCTGTGAGCCTACATTATGTATAATCATTGCCTCAGGTATGCTGCGACTGAGACACGTTGAGGGTTCTGAAGTGGTATTTACGGTCCCGCTCGGCCTTTCCCTGCGGGCGGGGGTTGGTGGTGGGCTGTCAATCTTGCCGTAGGGCCCGTGGCACATTCCAGCCGCCACTGACGCACACACACACACACACACACACACACACACATCACGCGTTGTGCGTACACTGGCAAAACCTGTTTTGTCTCTAGACACTCCCTAGCCTACTCTGTGTGTGTTAAAACACAGTCGACCATTTTGACACAACACCAACACAGAGAACTGAACACGCTTTCAGTTCACAACGAACACATTCAATTGTTTCAGCATCTTGTTCCAACAGCTCAGCATGATGAACAGTAAAGAATTAGTGTTGCTGCAGGAGTGTGAATGAACCGTGCGGTCACTGGAACAAAGCCACCGTATTAGCGTTTGAATAGCTGTTCTGTGAACACCGTAAAGGTGTGTGCAAAATGACCAGGGGGAGGGGAGCTTCAGCCTTCAGTCAGTGTGTGCTATTTGGCTTACTATTGTGTCAGTGGGTGCTTAACTCTTTGCTTTTTATATATACTTTATTGAAAATTATTCAGGGTTTACAATTTCTGCAAAATTACATATATACACATATAAGTATACAATAATATAAATATATATAAATCAATGCATTTCAATACAAAAGTGTTTTTTTCTTTTTCTTTTTACAATGTTATTGTTAAAGTTTAACCCATTCTGACCGGGCACCCATTTTGGTGTCGGCATCATGTTATGCTTTAGCTATTTAAAAATAGCAGATCTACAAGCTCATATCGCGCCACCGAGTGGCGCGATATGAGCTTGTAGGTCTGCTATTTTTTGAAAAATCGAAGAACGACTGACATTTTTAGAATCTGATCTCAGGTCAGAATGAGTTCATCAGGACCAGTGTGTGTCCGGCGGAAACCTTGTATGAATCTGATCTCAGGTCAGAATGGATTAAAACCAATTTGTGGCATTTTCCCCCCATACAAAGCTAGACCTTTGGCAGTCCACTAGCAGGTGCTCAATTGTCTCGTCTGCACCACAATGTAAAATTGGGCATTTAACGGTTCTGACGAAGCAGCTCCATTTTACAACTGCTCGTACAGCTGGTCTCCTCACAGAGACCAGCCACATGACGTCTCTCATCTTTTCGGAGATATCTTTACTACTATTATTTTTAATACACACCCGCTTTTGATTTTCATCCAGATATTTATAGGGAAAAATGCCACCATATAAGTCATCACATATTTTAGTATGAATGCGTTTACTTGACATATCAGTCCAGTCAATATTTAGATGAGCAGAAATAGACACCAAATCACCATACATCACTTTACAATAAGGCAAAGAGCTTCTTTTTGGTCCAGCTCAGTGCCTCCCCTATCCACATAGCCCCCCCCCCTCTCTCTCTCTCTCTCTCTCTCTCTATCTCTCTCTCTCTCTCTCTACCGCTCTCTCTCTCTCTCTCTCTCTCTCTACCGCTCTCCCGCTCTCTCTCTCTCTCTCTCTCTCTCTCTCTCTCTCTCTCTCTCTCGCTCTCTCTACCGCGCTCTCTCTCTCTCTCTCTCTCTCTCTACCTCTCTCCCGCTCTCTCTCTCTCTCTCTCTCTCTCTCTCTCTCTCTCTCTCTCTCTCTCTCTCTCTCTCTCTTTTGGTGATTTAGAATAAACCTGGTCCACCCAGGTAATATGATGTGCACAGTGCACATGCGCACGCTCTACAGTGGGGGGACGTGCAACAGGCCAACAGCACGTGCACCAAGGATTGGATGAAGGCTGGATCTAAAGTTTTTTTTACCCCAGGGGTTAACTGGGGACATATAAGGAACACCTTATATGGTCAGTGCACTCTATAGTAGGGAGGATTATATACAAAGTGATATCATCAAGTTTTTGGACAAAGGTCAAAGCACATCAAGGTGCTTTGCTGTCCTAGTGCCCTGTATCTGTGTGTGCACACACACACACACACACACACACACACAGTCACACACACACACACACACACACACACACACACACACACACACACACACACACACACACACACACACACACACACACACACACAGCGGTGGTGTTATGTTACAACCGGTTTCCATGTGAAATGTTGTCACATGACAGCTTTTGTGCATCACCTCACAACTATGGTGATGCATGCCTCAGTGACAGACATTTGACAGAGATTGAACTCTGCTAATAAACAAACCGCAACGATTTACATTCAGACACTGACATCATGTGATTGTCTACAGTGTATTTCCTGTGTGAGTCAGTGTGAGTCAGGGAGTGGCCGAGACAGCAAACATTTCCTCTCTTTTTTTTTAAGATGAGTTTTTGGCTTTTGTGCCTTAGTTTGTTGATAGTTACAGTGAAGACAGACAGGAAAGAGGGAGAGAGAGAAGGGGAGAGACATGCAGCAAAGGTCGTCTTGAACGGGACTCGAACAAGCGACGAGCTGACGGGACAATAAGAGCCTATTATGTGGCATTATGTGGCATGCTCCTGGACTAGGCCAGCATTGACTGTTTCCTGCTGTATTGTGACTGTAATCTTGACAGGTTTCCTGAAGACCAAAGATGAGTCGCCGTGAGGTGAGAGAGGAGGAGGGAGCTGACAAACATCACATCCACAGAGCAGAGCCTCCTGACTTCAGTAATGAACCTGGACCTCCAGATACAACGTATGTGAATCCTCCTATACAATTCAAGGTTCAATGCTGTACTTTATTCTTCCATCTTGTGTACACTACAGGTACATAAGAGTAAAACGTGGCTTACTTCAGACAATGCAGCAGCATTATATACACAACACACTATAATACAACTATGTGATCTCATGCTAAGTTACATGAATGACAAAAACAAGACGTAACATCTAATAATGTTGTATCAATCCTGTTAATCTACAGATTGTAAGTTACTGTGTGTGCAGTTTGTGAATGAAGTGGTACAAATCAGTGTGCTGTTCAGTAGACAGGCTGGCTGCTTGTGTGCATGTATAGTATGTGAACAGTAATATGTACAGTATGTGTACAGTATGCAACAAGCCATGTTTAAACTATCACCCGTTATTGTATTGTATATTTAGTAAGTATTGTACAGTGACATCTAAAGTCTCTGTAATGTTTATGTTGTACTATTACTATAAAACTAAAATAAAGGGATTTAAGATCAATCTATATAATAATAATAATAATAATAAAAAAACTTTATTTGTATAGCACCTTTCATGACATGAAATGCAGCTCAAAGTGCTTTACAGAACAATGGAGAATAAAAGAAAAGCAAGGAAATGACATTAAAAAACAAGCAGTAATGCAGTACAGTGAGGACATGAAAAATAAAAAATATAAGATCATATGGCTCTGCCTCCTACTGACTGCCTATAGTCCTAATCTGGTGTACTTGTGCCCCCTCTTGGCCAGGCCCTGTAACTACAGTATTTTACATGCCTAGTAAAACCACAGCATAACAATTTATATAATGTTTTTTGCAATTTTAGTTTTCTTTTCGATGCAAAGTTGTGAGAGGAAACTAAAAGATGTTACCCTTGTATAAATAAAATGAAATGTAACAATAATACAAATAATAAAAAGAATTGACAATGTCATTCACACAAACAATGTTATGATTCCAGAAGTCTGTACCACAGAGCAGAGTCTCCAACACCCAGCTACATGTCTATGAAGAGTGACACGTCTAAAGGACTTCCTCATGACTTCAGTAATGAACCTGGACCTCCACACACACAGTATGTGAATCCTCCTGTACAATATACACACTATAACACTATACAATATACACATTACACACTATGGGCCTGATTCATTAACGCGTTTCCGCTGATATATTGCCGTGACGCTGGCGGAAAGGCATTTACGTGGATTTCCCACATTAATTTGGAATTCATGGAAATGGCCGTGAACTTGACGCTGTCTTTGGTTGGTCGGAAATTCCGCTAAATGCTACGGGAGCTCTTTAGGTGGCGGAGAAATTTGCGGAAGCATACACTAGCGTATAGATTTATTCAGAAGGCTTTAGTCTTCATGCTGAATCAATAAATTGTTCCCAAATCTCAGATAAAATATGTAGGCATGTGTCCCCAACATATTGGTCGATCAGCACATAAAAAAACGATATATATATATATAAAAGCCGAGTGCACTTGTATGCCTAAATGCATGCATTCTAGAGGCAAGTTAGCCTATAGAGTCCCATAAGGAAACTGCCCCTGCAAGCCCAGACACCTTTTATTTTATTTATTAGGATATTTCTATAGCATGCCATGCGCGATTGCGCTGCTCACTGGACAGCCTTCTCTAGGCTACTCGCAGTGCAACGCGTTGTGAGCTTGTAGATCGGCTCTCGCGGACTGCATGTTAAAAAACAAACTCACAATTATAATAAGAACATAGGCCTACACTTATCTGCATTTTGCACTGTACGAATCTAACGTTGTTTCGGTGTGTGTGTGTGTGTGGGGGGGGGGGGGGGCAGACAGCAGCGTGCTGCCGATCCGATTCACATTGGAAAATGAATAGGGCTAATTAGCCCTATATAAAAAATAGAAGACCACATTTATAGCCTAATGAATGCAGCGTGTTTGAAAGTCGGCCAGTCATATCAGTTTTAAACCAGCTCACCTCCACTCGTGAACATGACGGACAGACAGACAGAATTTATAATAATGTATATTGATATTGATCACATGGATGCCGCACACAGAAACAGAATAGTTTAACTCACTGGATAAACTCACTGGATTATAATTTCTTCAGACAAGAGGATCCCAGGCCTATAATATATTTACTTATGAATGTATGGGCTACTGTTCTTTATCGCGCAACAGTGTCGAGGGCCCATGCAGCCCCCCTCCCTCTCTCGTCTCTCTCTCTCTCTCGCTCTCTCTGAAAAGACGACTTTTGCATTGACATATCCGATATTTTAAATATCGGATATGTTTTACCTCTGCAAAGGTGTGAGTGAGCACCCGCCTTGGTCCCGAACTTAATTAAATAAATTATAATTATATTGCTTCAGCGGAGCACGCAACGTTGCAAGCTTGGATAGCAGTGACCGCGGCTGTGATCTCAGACAAACTGCTGTCTGCTGAGTCATGCTTGAAGCCTTTTATGGTCGATATGGGGCGTGGATCAATGCAGATGAGGTTGTCGGTTGCTTTTCCGATCACTTTGCACCCGCTGCTTTCAGTATGACATACACCTGTGATACACCTGCGCACCTGTGGTACACACCACTCTCTGAATAACACGTCATCTCAACGTAGCTTGATCGGACGGATAAATACGATATCTGTTTCCGTCACCGTTACACTCTGGCGCATTTCGTTTTTGAAGAATCAGGACCTATAACACTATACAATATACACATTACACACTATAACACTATACAATATACACACTATGGTCCTCTCCTCATTCAGAAAGGAGAAATACGCCACAGTGTAACTGATGCGTAATGATATCGTATTTATCCGTCTGATCAAGCTGCGATTTGCTCCCGTGATATTCAGGGAACCTGCATGGTGTAATCACTTCATTTGTGCGGATCGCTGAGTGTATCCTTTCCGCATTTTTCCCAAGCGATTCGCCTGGTTAGTTGGAACATCCACGCCCATTCTACACCATATAAGGCAACAGTAAATCTCGAAATACGTCGTCATAGCCGGCACAGAGGATTCCCAAGCTTTAAATTATATACAACAGCCGCGATGAGCTTGTAGAGCAGTTAATTTTGACAGGAGGGTCTCTGCACGGACAGATCTTCAAGCAAACAGCGCGAGTTGTATATAATTATAAACGAAACTTGCCAACTTGGCACGCATTGCTTCACTCCTTGTTAAATGTCAGAACGTTAATAAGTTAACTGATGTTAGTTAGTAGTTACTTTCACATAATGAGAAAGAAGTTAATTTGTACTGTTCACCACACGACCAAATGCTATATTACAACTCGGCAATGATAAAAGCCCTTACTGATGAATGCACTGCAGGGTTATAAAAAAAATAACTATTGCACACTCGCCTGCAGAAGTAAAATAGACTTTTTTTTATCAGAGCTGCATTGATTCATGCGGGGAATAGATTAATATCATCTCACTGTCATCTGTCTGAATGCCATGTGGAGACTGGATTTGTTCTGATCATGGACACGTAGGCATATAGCTATTTAAATGCTCAACCATATACGGCGGGTAGCCGATATCCTCTTTGTCAGATCCTCTTTGTCAGCCTATAAAGTGCAGGTTCATTGCATGATGTCGTCATTACAATGATTTGCGGGACATTTGTCACCAAACTTGATTGATCTCATGATGATGTACAGCCTACACAGCTACAGTTGCCCATATTATAATTAAGGTGAGCTGGCTTAAAACTATGACAGTCAGACTGACTCAAAGGAGCTCCATAACCAAACAATTTAAATACTGTAGGCCTACTGCAGGCATTACTACACTAAACAACGTTGGATCCGTACAGTGCAGAATGCAGATAAGTGTATGTTCTTATTATAATTGTGAGTTTGTTTTTTAACATGCAGCGCGAGTCAGTGAGAGCCGATCTACAAGCTCACAACGCGTTGCACTGCGAGTAGAAAGCTGTCAAGTGAGCAGCGCAATTGCGCATGCTAGAAATATCCTAATAAATAAATAAAAAGGTGTCGGGCTTGCAGGGGCAGTTTCTGTATGGGACTCTAGGCTAACTTGCCTCTAGAATGCATGCATTTAGGCATACTAGTGCATACAAGTGCACTCGGCTTTTATATATATATAGGCTATAATTTTTTTATGTGCTGACCAATGTTGGGGACACATGCCTACATATTTTATCTGAGATTTGGGAACCATTTATTGATTCATCATGAAGACTAAAGCCTTCTGAATAAATATACGCAAGCGTACATGCCTTCTATAATAATAATAATAATATATAAGATTTATATAGCGCTTTTCTGGGTACCCAAAGTCGCTTTACAGAAAGAGGTACAGACATATTTATTAGAAAACTATTTAAAAAGGTTAAAAACTAGAGATCAAAATCAAAAGAGGGACAAACAAGAAGGGTGTGTGTGTGTGTGTGTGTGTGTGTGTGTGTGTGTGTGTGTGTGTGTGTGTGTGTGTGTGTGTGTGTGTGTGTGTGTGTGTGTGTGTGTGTGTGTGTGTGTGTGTGTGTGTGTGTGTGTGTGTGTGTGTGTGTGTGTGTGTGTGTGTGTGTGGGGGGGGGGGGGGGGTTATGTAGGGAAAGCCAGTTTGAAAAGGTGGGTTTTGAGTGTGCTTTTGAACATTTGGAAGGTGGGGGGGGGGGCAGCTCTGATGTGGGTTGGGAGTGAGTTCCAGAGAGAAGGGGCAGCCACTGCGAAGGCCCTCTCTGTCTCCCCATGTCCGTTTGTTGGATCTGTGGGGTTCCAGTTGGTTGGCAGTGCTTGACCTGAGGGAGTGGGAGGGGACATGGCGGTTGATGAGTTCAGAGAGGTAGAGGGGGGCCTGGTTGTGGTGAGTATTTTAAATTAAATTCTTGATTGGTTTGAGTAGTTTGTTTATTGTGGAGAAAAGTACTCTGGGGTTGCCACTGCCTGACTGAATGAGTCCAGAGTACGCCCTCTACGCCATAGTGAAAGGTGGCGGAGCAATTTGCGGAGTTTCCGACCAACCAACGTCACCATCAAGTTCACAGAGATATCCATGAATTCCGAATTAATGTGGGAATCCACGTAAATGCCTGTCCACTGAACTCACGTTAAGCTCACGCCTCATCAATCACCCCAGTAATCAATAAATCAAATAATAAAAAAAAATGATCAGATTTTATAACCCTGCAGTGCATGGCAATTCATCAGTAAGGGCATTTGGTCGTGTGGTGAACTGTACAAATTAACTTCTTTCTCATTATGTGAAACTGTGAAAGTAACAGTAACTGTATCAGTTAACTTATTAACGTAATTTATTAACTTATTTAACAAGCATTGAAGCAATGCGTGCCAAGTTGGCAAGTTTTGTTTATAATTATATAGGCCTACATATAACTTGTGCTGTTTGCTTGAAGATCTGTCAGTGCAGAGACCTGCCTGTCAAAATTAACTGCTCTACAAGCTCATCGCGGTTCACTGTTGTATAACTTGATCTGTGCAGGCTATGATGACATATTTTGATATTCCCTGTTGCCTTATATGGTGTGGAATGGGCGTGGATGTTCCATCAAACCAGGCGACACCAGGCGAATCTCTTTTTTTTGGGGAAAATGCGGAACGGGTACATCCGGCGATCCGCACAAATGAAGTGATTACACCAGTTTCCCTGAATAACACGGGACCTAATCGTAGCTTGAGAGGTAGGATATTACGTATCTCATTTACACCTGTGCGTACATTTCCGTTGTGAATGAGGACCTATAACACTATACAATATAATACACCCTGGTCATCATTCACAACGAAAATGTACGCACAGGTGTAAAGGAGATGCGTAATGATATCGTATTTATCCGTCCTCTCAAGCTACGATTAGGTCCTGTGCTATTCAGGGAAGCTGGTGTAATTGTGACCAAGGCCGAATCAGCCACACAGTATTTTGGCAATAGAATATTCTTTATCATTATTACTTTATAAGACATTAATTATTTGAGGTGCACTATTGAAAGTGTGAAAGGTATCAATGTTGTACAATCCTATTGAGTGAATAAACCTGGGACTATGCCACCGTTTTATTAATTGAAGAGCAACGGAAACTCTTTTGTTATTCTTATTCTTAGCTTTAGTTTGTTCAAGGGCACACTAGGTTCACGTTTTATCAGGTAAGAGAGCAATAACCATAAATAGGCGGAGAGAGACTGACACTGAATCATGGATGAAAAAGATAACATAGGCCTATGTTTATTGTCCTATACAGCGGTGCTCTAAAATGGCCTTAAAATACAATATAGCCTACTACTCTAAAATACTCCTAGAATCTATTGATTGATTGATTGAAATATTTATTAACAGTTTGTAGAATTTACAGTACATTTTAAGCACAAACTCAATACAAAGACTGTCAACTGTGAGTGGACGACCCAATTAAGCATTACACTTGTTTACAACAGGGTCCACATTGTTCAATTCATCAAAACATTTAAAGACATACAACCATTTAGAGACATACAAATAGACATTTCTATGTAGCTAAAGAACAGAACAGGAATTCATCATATGGGAAGCAAAAAAGGGAAAATATACAAGCACTGGGAAAATATACAATATACAGTGAGGGAAATGGGGTGGGGGGGATTCAGATTTTACAGAGGCCAGTTTCGAATTGCAGCCATCCGTAGGTGCCCTTTGAGAGCGGTTTTGAAGGAGTCAAGGGATTCACATGTCTTAATGACTGTTGGTAGGGCGTTCCACATTTTGGTGGCATAGGAGCGAAAAGAATTTAGTCCCTTGTTTGTGCCGAATCTGGGTTGTACATGGTTTGTTGCACTCCCTCTGGTGTTGTGGGTGTGGACTTCGTTTACATTAAGGAAGTATTTAGACAGGTACATGGGTATCTTGGTGGTGTATCGAATCTTCTGGACCAAACCCATTGCAAGATGCTGTACTCTGTCGACGACCCTAAGCCATCCTAGGCTGTCAAAGTGGGCAGGGGTGAGGTGGGTTCGGGGGGTGAGGCCAAGTAGGAGCCTGACCAGTTTGTTTTGGGAGGTCTGGAGCCTTGTTTTAAGGGCCTTTGAGGTGCTGTGGTACCAAGAGGTGGATGCATAGTCAAAGAAACCTTGTACGAGGGCTCCTGTTAAGGTCTTCAAGGTGTTTTTGCTGACCAGTGAGGAGATCCTGTAAAGGAATCTTGTTCTTTGATTGACTTTTTTGATTACGTTGGTGGCCATTTTATCACCGGAAAGATTAGCCTCCAGGATGGAACCTAGGTAGGTAATTTGATCTTTTCGTGTGATAATATTGTCACCCACTCTAACCAAGAAGCCATCTGCCTTGCTGAGTTTACTATTTGATCCGAAGAGGATGGATTCAGTTTTTCCCAGGTGTAAGGATAGTTTGTTATCAGCGAGCCAGGTGCAGATTCTACCGAGTTCAGAGCTGAGGGTCTTTTCAACCTGCAGTTTGTTCCTGTCCGAGACCAGCAGTGCTGAGTCATCTGCGAACAGGAACAAGTTGCAGTCACAAGCTGAAGTCATGTCGTTAACATAAATTAGGAACAGTAAAGGCCCTAGTATGCTTCCTTGTGGGACACCACAGCTCACTGGGAGGGGAGGGGACAGTGTTCCGTTCACCTCCACCATCTGTTCTCTCCCCTCCAGGTAGGATTGCATCCAGCTCACTGATGTGCTATCAAAACCAATAGCTTTAAGCTTGTTAACCAGTATGGAGTGGTTCACGGTGTCAAAAGCCTTTTGGAGGTCCAGCATGACCATGCCGCAGTATTTTCCAGCATCCACCTCGTGTTTGATGTGATCGCTCAAATAGAGGAGGCATGTGTCAGTGGAGTGGGATGTTCTGAAGCCAGATTGGAACTCGTACAGCAATTTATTAGTGGCAAGATACTTTTCAACCTGTTCATAGACTATTTTTTCCATCACTTTCGAGATGGAGCTTAGAATAGAAATAGGGCGGTAGTTGCCGGGTTCTAATTTACTCCCTTTTTTGTACAAGGGGGTTACTTTGGCCAGTTTAAAATCTTGGGGGACCTGTCCCTGTTTGATGGAGAGGTTAACTATGTGGGTGATGACTGGAGCTATGGAAAAGGCTGAGTCTCTGAGAAATTTGGAGGGAATATTGTCATGGCCAGTGGCCTTGTGGGGTTGGAGGGCACTCAGTTTTTTAAGTACCTCCTCGGTTGTTACCATTGCCATTTTAAAATCATCTTTACAAACACCAAGGTTTTTGTAGAAGGCTTTGATGTGCTCTACACCAAAACGCCCAGAGTGGGAGGGCAGTTTGCTAACCAGCTTTGTTGCAATGTTTGTAAAGAAGATGTTCAAGTGGTTGGCTACATCGAGTTTGTCAGTGATGAGGGTGTTATTCGATTTGATGTTTATGTTAGTAAACCTGGTTTTTAGTTTCCGACCACAGCCTAGTTGGTTGTTTAGTAACTTCCATAGCTCCCGAGGATTGTTTTTGATTTCCTCGGCTTTATCATTGATAAAGTTACATTTGGCTGATTTGGTCATGGCAATTACACCGTTTCTTAGCTTGTTACACTGGGCTTTTAGGTTGTGCAGTTTGGTTTGGTGATCACTGTCGAAGCGCTTGCACTTGGCTAGTTTGGACTTGCATTTAAGAAGTTCAGAGCATTTGTTGTCTCTGGCTTTCATTGCAGTCAGTATGTCCGAATTCATCCATGGCTCCGAGCGGGTTTTGACCCTGACGGTTCTCAAAGGAGCCATGATGTTTAGTACTGATGTAAATTTGGTTTTAAAGCCAAGCCATGCTTCTTCGACTAGTGAGCTCCTGAGCACATCGGACCAATCCAGATTCTCCAGTTCCAGGTTAAAGGCCTCACTAGAGTAGGTTTTGAGGTCCCTAGATATGACTGTTTTGTGACAGTCAAACTTTAGTTTTTGTATTTTGCGGGTACAGAAAATCATAAAATGATCACTGAGCCCACATACAATAACCCCTTTCTTTGAGATTCTGGATTTGTCCGAGGTCAGAATGAGATCAATGACAGTTTGAGTAGAATCACACACTCTTGTGGGTTGGGTAATTAGCTGACTGACACCATGCAGATCACAAAACCGACTAAATGACTTGAACACAGGAGCTTCCTTACGACGCATATCCGTATTGTAGTCGCCAATCAGGATCTTCTCTACACATTCCTCCCCAGCTAAGCACCCCTCAAGTATATCATAGAACTCATTCTGATCAGGGGGTCTATAGACGGTGCCCACTAATACTGATTTAGCATTTTTGAAAATTAATTCAACCCACACAGTTTCAATTTCATCATGCTGCAAGTCAGTACGAGTAATGTATTCAGTATCTTGGTGAATATACATGCACACGCCACCACCATGTCTGTTTCTGTCATTTCTAATGACTGAGTAATTTTCTATTTCAATCTCTGGGTCTTTAGTAGACTCATCAAGTTTAGTTTCAGAGAAACACAGTATGTTTGCCTTACCGTTTTGGAACAGATGTCTGATCTCAGCTAGTTTGGGACTCAAGCTATTCACATTCAAATGAAACAAGTGAAGGCCGTTGGATGCGACGATTGTGTTAATTTCGTCGGTGTTGAAGTAGTCAGAGGTGTGACTGAGGATGGGCGGTGGAATGTCCGTGGCTGAGGTGTGAATGGGGAGGGGCGGTGGAATGTGGGTGTCGCCGTTGAACATGTCTGAACATGTCTGAACATGTCTGGACATGTCTGTAGGCCAGGTCAGATTCATCCTGATGTCTGGGTCCGTGGCTGGGGTGGGAATGGGGGAGGGTGGTGGTCTATTATCCTCTGTAGTCCTGGGTTGACTGTGGGTGTTGGGGAGGGGGTGGTGTTCCTCGTTCAGCTCCATGATCACTGCCGCTGGGGTGGCTTCGGCGAACAAGACGCCTGCGGTGTTATGTGGGGGTCCGCTGGCGTTGGTTGTCTGCAGTTCATGGGCTGATCTTGAAGTTGCGTCCGTTGTCCGTTCCGTGGGGGAGGCGCTCGAGGCGCTCGCGGCGCTCTGGAAGGCGTGGAAGCCGTGGCGCGTTGCGATGGGAACGTTCGTTGTTTGCGGAAGCACCAGTTGCTGCTGTGAGTGCAGTCTCGCTTGTGATCGGGTAACCGGTCCAGGATTGAAGTGAATATCACCCGATAGTAACAAGAAAAGAATAATCACAGTTCTGCGATCCATCTTGCCAGTCGGGGGCTTGTACTTGCGATTCGGGTTTGCTGTTAACAGGCCATGAATCGCTGCTGACCCAAAAGAAATGTGCTTACTTTCAACGCCAGTTAGGAGGTAAAAATCGCTGTGAAACTCCTCCGCTTCGATTCCGTGACGTTCCATCTCTCCTTGGTGGTGTAAGGTCCATGTTGAATTAAAGTATGCGTCCGTAATCCATAGCATGAAGAGGAGGAAAAAGGCGGAAAAAGTTGAAAACATAGCTAAAAATCGCTGTTGTCTGGGGAGCTCTCTGAAGTGCGACCGATCCGTTCGAGGGTCAGCTCTGATTGTTCTAACTAAACTACAAAAGAAACAATAACAATACAACCAATACTAAAATCGTTTAACTACAAAATGTGCAAAGTGCATTGGGTTAGTTCTTTTCCTGAGCAGAGAGGGAGCCTCCAGTCCATCCAGCATCAATACGTTGAATCAGAACGTCTCTGTTGTTTATGTATTGTTATTTCTGTCTGTATGATTCCAGAAGTGTCCACCACAGAGCAGAGTCTCCAACTCCCAGCCTTCTGTCTGTGAAGAGTGACAGGTCTAAAGGAAATCCTCCTCTCTTCAGTAACGAACCTGGACCTCCTGATTCACAGTATGTCAACCCTCCTATAAATATATACAACACTATAACACTATACAATATACAGTATAACATATTTTATAGTGACGGTGAGAAGGCGGGCAGCTGTGTTCTGCACTAGCTGTAAACGCCTGAGTGACGCCTGGTCGATGCCAATATACAAAGAGTTGCAATAATCTATTCTTGATGAAATCAAAGCATGGATAACCATCTCCAGCTGTTTTTAGGGGAGGTAGGATTTGACCGTGGCGATGATTGGAAGAAGAGAGTTTTAACGACGGAGCTGATTTGTTTATTAAGTTTGAAATATTTATAAAAAATAAAACCAAGAGGGGGGACAGTGGCACAGTCGGTAGTGTTGTCGCCTCACAGCTAGAAGGTCCTGTGTTCGATTCCCGCTGTGGGCGCTGGGGGCGTGTTCTCTCCTCTACGTCATCAATGCCCATACCCGAGGCGGGGTTGGCGAAAGGGCCTTTCTGTGTGGAGTTTGTATGTTCTTCCCGTGTCCCCTAGGGTAGGTACCCTCACATGTTCTCCCCGTGTCCCCTAGGGTAGGTACCCTCACATGTTCTCCCCGTGTCCCCTAGGGTAGGTACCCTCACATGTTCTCCCCGTGTCCCCTAGGGTAGGTACCCTCACATGTTCTCCCCGTGTCCCCTAGGGTAGGTACCCTCACATGTTCTCCCCGTGTCCCCTAGGGTATAGTACCCTCACATGTACTCCCCGTTTCCCCTATAGTACCCTAACATGTTCTCCCCGTGTCCCCTAGATAGATAGATAGATACATAGATAGATAGATAGATAGATAGATACTTTATTTGTCCTTTCGGAAATTTGTTTTGTGCACAGCAGTCGTCAGGATATACATAAAACATGTAAACAAACGGATCACACAGTACATAGACAATAAAGAAACAGTGCCAACAGAAGGCCACCAGTCATAGTTCCAAGAGGCATCACATCACACTTTATGCACGGAACTGAGATGGGGCTGTTTGTTCATAAGCCCTATACTTATGGGAACAAACCATCTTGAGGCCCTAGCCTGCAGGGAAGGTACCATATACCGTCGCCCTGATGGTAAAAGATGGTATTGGCTGTATAACGGGTGTGTGTTGTCCCTAGTAATAGCTTTCCCCTTCCTGAGTACCCGGGTCTCATACATTGAGGTCATACTCTCAAATCGTACCCCAGCTATTTTACTGGACACGCTGATGATTTTATGGAGTTTGTTCTTATTAACCAATGATAATGAGCCATACCATGAAACAAAACAAAATGTCAATGCACTCTCCACAAAGGATCGATGAAAAAGTGCCATGATATTTTTTTCAACGTTATACTGTCTCAGTCTGCGCATAAAATGCAGCCTCTCCTGACCTTTCTTGTAGATGGAATGAGTGTTGGAATTCCATGTCAGCTTGGAATCGATCGTTGTACCCAAGTACTTATATTCGTCCACAATCACTACCCAATCCCCACCAATGACTATTTCCTGGTGTGCATGGGCACCAGTCCTAAGGTCCAATATGACCTCCTTAGTATTTTTGATATTAAGCTGGAGGAAGTTACTCCTGCACCAACCGGCAAACTCGTCCACTGTTCTTCTATAGCTTATCTCATCATCCTCAGTCAGACCAACAATAGCTGTGTCGTCTGCGAATTTAACAATACAGGTGTTATTTGACTCACTCCTACAGTCGCTTGTGTACAGCGTGAACAATAGCGGTGAAATCAGGCTCCCTTGCGGAGCCCCCGTGTTGGTCGTAATGGGGAGAGATATTGCTTTATTCACCTTGACCTGTTGTACCCGCTCAATCAGGAATGACTCCACCCACCTGATGATATTGGTGTTAACACCCATATCAAAGAGTTTCCTCATCAAAATATGAGGTCTCATTGTGTTAAACGCAGAGGAGAAGTCTACAAAGAGTACCCGAGCAAATCGTTTCTTTTGAGGTTTATCTAGATGGTAGTAGATTTTATTAAGCATAAGAAGAAGAGCATCATCAGTGCCCCTCCCCTTTCTATATGCAAATTGCAAGGGGTCCATTTCATGTTGCACATTATTAAGGAGGTTATTTAAGATAATGCGCTCCAAGCTCTTTATTAACAATGTTGTCAAGGCAACTGGCCGATAGTCGTTAAGGACTTTGGGATTGGACATCTTCGGCACTGGAACTATAAGCGAGGTCTTCCACGCTTTTGGTACATAGTGTGTATCTAGAGATACCTGGAACATGTGTCTCAGTACAGGGCTGAGCTGCTCCCTACAGTCCTTAAGCACATATACACCTAGTGTATAGTACCCTCACATGTTCTCCCCGTGTCCCCTAGGGTAGGTACCCTCACATGTTCTCCCGGTGTCCCCTAGGGTAGGTACCCTCACATGTTCTCCCGGTGTCCCCTAGGGTAGGTACCCTCACATGTTCTCCCCGTGTCCCCTAGGGTAGGTACCCTCACATGTTCTCCCCGTGTCCCCTAGGGTAGGTACCCTCACATGTTCTCCCCGTGTCCCCTAGGGTAGGTACCCTCACATGTTCTCCCGGTGTCCCCTAGGGTAGGTACCCTCACATGTTCTCCCCGTGTCCCCTAGGGTAGGTACCCTCACATGTTCTCCCTGTGTCCCCTAGGGTAGGTACCCTCACATGTTCTCCCCGTGTCCCCTAGGGTAGGTACCCTTATATGTTCTCCCAGTGTCCCTAGGGTAGGTACCCTCACATGTTCTCCTCGTGTCCCCTAGGGTAGGTACCCTCACAAGTTATCCCCGTGTCCCCTAGGGTAGGTACCCTCACATGTTCTCCCCGTGACCCCTAGGGTAGGTACCCTCACAAAAACATGCAGTAATCCTGGTCGGAATGTGTTAAAGACATAACTGTTACAATTGCTCAATTCAACAGACCCATTCAAGATTCTAAAAACGCCTTCTCAATCCTGACCTAAGTTTTAAGTGTTTAGAGAGGCACTTGTCTTTATCTCCTTGGGCAAATCATTCCATTGCACCGTTTGTACTACATGGAATACAAGCTACTGTTATGCTAATTAATGTCTGTTATTTACTTAGTATTATTTCTAGTAGTATTATTCACTGTCTCTGTTGTTTATGTATTGTTATTTCTGTCTGTATGATTCCAGAAGTGTCCACCACAGAGCAGAGTCTCCAACTCCCAGCCTTCTGTCTGTGAAGAGTGACTGGTCTAAACCAGGAAATCCTCCTAACTTCAGTAACGAACCTGGACCTCCTGATTCACAGTATGTCAACCCTCCTATAAATATATACAACACTATAACACTGTAACACTATACAATATACACTATAACATATTTTATACTGACTGTGAGTTGGCGGGCAGCTGTGTTCTGCACTAGCTGTAAACGCCTGAGTGACGCCTGGTCGATGCCAATATACAAAGAGTTGCAATAATCTATTCTTGATGAAATCAAAGCATGGATAACCATCTCCAGCTGTTTTTAGGGGAGGTAGGATTTGACCGTGGCCATGATTGGAAGAAGATAGTTTTAACGACGGAGCTGATTTGTTTATTAAGTTTGAAATCTTTATCAAAAATAAAACCAAGAGGGGGGACAGTGGCACAGTCGGTAGTGTTTTCTGCTCACAGCTAGAAGGCCCTGGGTTCGATTCCCGCTGTGGGCGCTGGGGGCGTTTTCTCTCCTCTACGTCATTAGAGCCCATACCCGAGGCGGGGTTGGCGAAAGGGCCTTTCTGTGTGGAGTTTGTATGTTCTCCCCGTGTCCCCTAGGGTAGGTACGCTCACATGTTCTCCCCGTGTCCCCTAGGGTAGGTACCCTCACATGTTCTCCCCGTGTCCCCTAGGGTAGGTACCCTCACATGTTCTCCCCGTGTCCCCTAGGGTAGGTACGCTCACATGTTCTCTCCGTGTCCCCTAGGGTAGGTACCCTCACATGTTCTCCCCGTGTCCCCTAGGGTAGGTACCCTCACATGTTCTCCCCGTGTCCCCTAGGGTAGGTACCCTCACAAAAACATGCAGTAATCCTGGTCGGAATGTGTTAAGGAGATAACTGTTACAATTGTTTAATTCAAAAGATTCAGGATTCTAAAAACGCCTTCTCAATCCTGACCTAAGTTTTAAGTGTTTTAACTGTGTTGTCTTTATCTCCTTGGGGAAATCATTCCATTGCACCGTTTGTAATACATGGAATACAAGCTATACTGTTATGCTAATTACTGTCTGTTATTTACTTAGTATTATTTCTAGTAGTATTATTCACTGTCTCTGTTGTTTATGTATTGTTATTTCTGTCTGTATGATTCCAGAAGTGTCTACCACAGAGCAGAGTCTCCAACTCCCAGCCTTCTGTCTGTGAAGAGTGACTGGTCTAAACCAGGAAATCCTCCTCTCTTCAGTAACGAACCTGGACCTCCTGATTCACAGTATGTCAACCCTCCTATAAATATATACAACACTATAACACTGTAACACTATACAATATACACTATAACACTATACAATATACACTATAACACTATACAATATACACTATAACATATTTTATAGTGCCGGTGAGAAGGCGGGCAGCTGTGTTCTGCACTAGCTGTAAACGCCTGAGTGACGCCTGGTCGATGCCAATATACAAAGAGTTGCAATAATCTATTCTTGATGAAATCAAAGCATGGATAACCATCTCCAGCTGTTTTTAGGGGAGGTAGGATTTGACCGTGGCGATGATTGGAAGAAGAGAGTTTTAACGACGGAGCTGATTTGTTTATTAAGTTTAAAATCTTTATCAAAAATAAAACCAAGAGGGGGGACAGTGGCACAGTCGGTAGTGTTGTCGCCTCACAGCTAGAAGGTCCTGGGTTCGATTCCCGCTGTGGGCGCTGGGGGCGTGTTCTTGTCGTATATGGACTCAATAATTCGTCATTCTATAACCAAATGGCACACTGCTAAAAGTAATGTGGGAATAATTCTACTATGCTAAAGTCAATGTGGGAATCTGTAGTCTAGCTGGAGCCATCCTGCATAGTAAGTAGCCTGGCTCGGCTATAGGTGTGATAGGAATTAGCATCCTATTGTTTAAACCAACAGGTCACTTGATTAAGTCTCAAGACGTCACTCTATATGCATCTCAATGTCATTCGTATGTAAAAGTACTGTCTGTCCTCCCAGGGACACCAAATGTTTGATGTGAGACTCATATAAGCATCTGAAAATACAATGTTAGGAAGTCTTGTTGGGGCAGCCTGACCGTACGGTCAGGTGTGCTCTGGGCTCCGCGGCTCAACTCAAGGGCCGCGGGAAGCCCTCTGTCTTTGTCTCGGTTGTTGCAATAAATACAGACTCTACACTTAAGTTCACATCTCTCTGCGTGCTCCTTCATCTGATCGTCTGAGGCGTGCTGAAATACTCTTCGTCCTTTGTCTATTTTAGTCCAGTTTAGTGAGTGTATAGTTAGGAATTACACGACATTCTCTCCTCTACGTCATCAATGCCCATAACCGAGGCGGGGTTGGCGAAAGGGCCTTTCTGTGTGGAGTTTGTATGTTCTCCGTGTCCCCTAGGGTAGGTACCCTCACATGTTCTCCCCGTGTCCCCTAGGGTAGGTACCCTCACATGTTCTCCCCGTGTCCCCTAGGGTAGGTACCCTCACATGTTCTCCCCGTGACCCCTAGGGTAGGTAGCCTCACAAAAACATGCAGTAATCCTGGTCGGAATGTGTTACAGAGATAACTGTTAAATTGCTCAATTCAACAGACCCATTCAGGATTCTAAAAACGCCTTCTCAATCCTGACCTAAGTTGTAAGTGTTTTAAGTGTGTTGTCTTTATCTCCTTGGGCAAATCATTCCATTGCACCGTTTGTACTACATGGAATACAAGCTACTGTTATGCTAATTACTGTCTGTTATTTACTTAGTATTATTTCTAGTAGTATTATTCACTGTCTCTGTTGTTTATGTATTGTTATTTCTGTCTGTATGATTCCAGAAGTGTCCACCACAGAGCAGAGTCTCCAACTCCCAGCCTTCTGTCTGTGAAGAGTGACTGGTCTAAACCAGGAAATCCTCCTAACTTCAGTAACGAACCTGGACCTCCTGATTCACAGTATGTCAACCCTCCTATAAATATATACAACACTATAACACTGTAACACTATACAATATACACCATAACACTATACAATATACACTATAACATATTTTATACTGACTGTCAGTTGGCGGGCAGCTGTGTTCTGCACTAGCTGTAAACGCCTGAGTGACGCCTGGTCGATGCCAATATACAAAGAGTTGCAATAATCTATTCTTGATGAAATCAAAGCATGGATAACCATCTCCAGCTGTTTTTAGGGGAGGTAGGATTTGACCGTGGCGATGATTGGAAGAAGAGAGTTTTAACGACGGAGCTGATTTGTTTATTAAGTTTAAAATCTTTATCAAAAATAAAACCAAGAGGGGGGACAGTGGCACAGCCGGTAGTGTTGTCGCCTCACAGCTAGAAGATCCTGGGTTCGATTCCCGCTGTGGGCGCTGGGGGCGTGTTCTCTCCTCTACGTCATCAATGCCCATACCCGAGGCGGGGTTGGCGAAAGGGCCTTTCTGTGTGGAGTTTGTATGTTCTCCCCGTGTCCCCTAGGGTAGATACCCTCACATGTTCTCCCCGTGTCCCCTAGGGTAGGTACCCTCACATGTTCTCCCCGTTTCCCCTAGGGTAGGTACCCTCACATGTTCTCCCCGTTTCCCCTAGGGTAGATACCCCCACATGTTCTCCCCGTGTCCCCTAGGGTAGGTACCCTCACATGTTCTCCCCGTGTCCCCTAGGGTAGGTACCCTCACAAAAACATGCAGTAATCCTGGTCGGAATGTGTTAAGGAGATAACTGTTACAATTGTTTAATTCAAAAGATTCAGGATTCTAAAAACGCCTTCTCAATCCTGACCTAAGTTTTAAGTGTTTTAAGTGTGTTGTCTTTATCTCCTTGGGGAAATCATTCCATTGCACCGTTTGTAATACATGGAATACAAGCTATACTGTTATGCTAATTACTGTCTGTTATTTACTTAGTATTATTTCTAGTAGTATTATTCACTGTCTCTGTTGTTTATGTATTGTTATTTCTGTCTGTATGATTCCAGAAGTGTCCACCACAGAGCAGAGTCTCCAACTCCCAGCCTTCTGTCTGTGAAGAGTGACTGGTCTAAACCAGGAAATCCTCCTCTCTTCAGTAACGAACCTGGACCTCCTGATTCACAGTATGTCAACCCTCCTATAAATATATACAACACTATAACACTGTAACACTATACAATATACACCATAACATATTTTATAGTGCCGGTGAGAAGGCGGGCAGCTGTGTTCTGCACTAGCTGTAAACGCCTGAGTGACGCCTGGTCGATGCCAATATACAAAGAGTTGCAATAATCTATTCTTGATGAAATCAAAGCATGGATAACCATCTCCAGCTGTTTTTAGGGGAGGTAGGATTTGACCGTGGCCATGATTGGAAGAAGAGAGTTTTAACGACGGAGCTGATTTGTTTATTAAGTTTAAAATCTTTATCAAAAATAAAACCAAGAGGGGGGACAGTGGCACAGCCGGTAGTGTTGTCGCCTCACAGCTAGAAGATCCTGGGTTCGATTCCCGCTGTGGGCGCTGGGGGCGTGTTCTCTCCTCTACGTCATCAATGCCCATACCCGAGGCGGGGTTGGCGAAAGGGCCTTTCTGTGTGGAGTTTGTATGTTCTCCCCGTGTCCCCTAGGGTAGGTACCCTCACATGTTCTCCCTGTGTCCCCTAGGGTAGGTACCCTCACATGTTCTCCCCGTGTCCCCTAGGGTAGGTACCCTCACATGTTCTCCCCGTGACCCCTAGGGTAGGTACCCTCACATGTTCTCCCCGTGTCCCCTAGGGTAGGTACCCTCACATGTTCTCCCCGTGTCCCCTAGGGTAGGTACCATCACATATTCTCCTTGTGTCCCCTAGGGTAGTTACCCTCACATGTTCTCCCCGTGTCCCCTAGGGTAGGTACCCTCACATGTTCTCCCCGTGACCCCTAGGGTAGGTAGCCTCACAAAAACATGCAGTAATCCTGGTCGGAATGTGTTACAGAGATAACTGTTAAATTGCTCAATTCAACAGACCCATTCAGGATTCTAAAAACGCCTTCTCAATCCTGAACTAAGTTTTAAGTGTTTAGAGAGGCACTTGTCTTTATCTCCTTGGGCAAATCATTCCATTGCACCGTTTGTACTACATGGAATACAAGCTACTGTTATGCTAATTACTGTCTGTTATTTACTTAGTATTATTTCTAGTAGTATTATTCACTGTCTCTGTTGTTTATGTATTGTTATTTCTGTCTGTATGATTCCAGAAGTGTCCACCACAGAGCAGAGTCTCCAACTCCCAGCCTTCTGTCTGTGAAGAGTGACTGGTCTAAACCAGGAAATCCTCCTAACTTCAGTAACGAACCTGGACCTCCTGATTCACAGTATGTCAACCCTCCTATAAATATATACAACACTATAACACTATACAATATACACCATAACATATTTTATAGTGCCGGTGAGAAGGCGGGCAGCTGTGTTCTGCACTAGCTGTAAACGCCTGAGTGACGCCTGGTCGATGCCAATATACAAAGAGTTGCAATAATCTATTCTTGATGAAATCAAAGCATGGAAAACCATCTCCAGCTGTTTTTAGGGGAGGTAGGATTTGACCGTGGCGATGATTGGAAGAAGAGAGTTTTAACGACGGAGCTGATTTGTTTATTAAGTTTAAAATCTTTATCAAAAATAAAACCAAGAGGGGGGACAGTGGTACAGCCGGTAGTGTTGTCGCCTCACAGCTAGAAGGCCCTGGGTTCGATTCCCGCTGTGGGCGCTGGGGGCGTGTTCTCTCCTCTACGTCATCAATGCCCATACCCGAGGCGGGGTTGGCGAAAGGGCCTTTCTGTGTGGAGTTTGTATGTTCTCCCCGTGTCCCCTAGGGTAGGTACCCTCACATGTTCTCCCTGTGTCCCCTAGGGTAGGTACCCTCACATGTTCTCCCCGTGTCCCCTAGGGTAGGTACCCTCACATGTTCTCCCCGTGACCCCTAGGGTAGGTACCCTCACATGTTCTCCCCGTGTCCCCTAGGGTAGGTACCCTCACATGTTCTCCCCGTGTCCCCTAGGGTAGGTACCATCACATGTTCTCCTTGTGTCCCCTAGGGTAGGTACCCTCACATGTTCTCCCCGTGTCCCCTAGGGTAGGTACCCTCACATGTTCTCCCCGTGACCCCTAGGGTAGGTAGCCTCACAAAAACATGCAGTAATCCTGGTCGGAATGTGTTAAGGAGATAACTGTTACAATTGTTTAATTCAAAAGATTCAGGATTCTAAAAACGCCTTCTCAATCCTGACCTAAGTTTTAAGTGTTTTAAGTGTGTTGTCTTTATCTCCTTGGGGAAATCATTCCATTGCACCGTTTGTAATACATGGAATACAAGCTATACTGTTATGCTAATTACTGTCTGTTATTTACTTAGTATTATTTCTAGTAGTATTATTCACTGTCTCTGTTGTTTATGTATTGTTATTTCTGTCTGTATGATTCCAGAAGTGTCCACCACAGAGCAGAGTCTCCAACTCCCAGCCTTCTGTCTGTGAAGAGTGACTGGTCTAAACCAGGAAATCCTCCTAACTTCAGTAACGAACCTGGACCTCCTGATTCACAGTATGTCAACCCTCCTATAAATATATACAACACTATAACACTGTAACACTATACAATATACACCATAACATATTTTATAGTGCCGGTGAGAAGGCGGGCAGCTGTGTTCTGCACTAGCTGTAAACGCCTGAGTGACGCCTGGTCGATGCCAATATACAAAGAGTTGCAATAATCTATTCTTGATGAAATCAAAGCATGGATAACCATCTCCAGCTGTTTTTAGGGGAGGTAGGATTTGACCGTGGCGATGATTGGAAGAAGAGAGTTTTAACGACGGAGCAGATTTGTATATTAAGTTTAAAATCTGTATCAAAAATAAAACCAAGAGGGGGGACAGTGGTACAGCCGGTAGTGTTGTCGCCTCACAGCTAGAAGATCCTGGGTTCGATTCCCGCTGTGGGCGCTGGGGGCGTGTTCTCTCCTCTACGTCATCAATGCCCATACCCGAGGCGGGGTTGGCGAAAGGGCCTTTCTGTGTGGAGTTTGTATGTTCTCCCCGTGTCCCCTAGGGTAGGTACCCTCACATGTTCTCCCTGTGTCCCCTAGGGTAGGTACCCTCACATGTTCTCCCCGTGTCCCCTAGGGTAGGTACCCTCACATGTTCTCCCCGTGACCCCTAGGGTAGGTACCCTCACATGTTCTCCCCGTGTCCCCTAGGGTAGGTACCCTCACATGTTCTCCCCGTGTCCCCTAGGGTAGGTACCATCACATATTCTCCTTGTGTCCCCTAGGGTAGGTACCCTCACATGTTCTCCCCGTGTCCCCTAGGGTAGGTACCCTCACATGTTCTCCCCGTGACCCCTAGGGTAGGTAGCCTCACAAAAACATGCAGTAATCCTGGTCGGAATGTGTTACAGAGATAACTGTTAAATTGCTCAATTCAACAGACCCATTCAGGATTCTAAAAACGCCTTCTCAATCCTGAACTAAGTTTTAAGTGTTTAGAGAGGCACTTGTCTTTATCTCCTTGGGCAAATCATTCCATTGCACCATTTGTACTACATGGAATACAAGCTACTGTTATGCTAATTACTGTCTGTTATTTACTTAGTATTATTTCTAGTAGTATTATTCACTGTCTCTGTTGTTTATGTATTGTTATTTCTGTCTGTATGATTCCAGAAGTGTCTACCACAGAGCAGAGTCTCCAACTCCCAGCCTTCTGTCTGTGAAGAGTGACTGGTCTAAACCAGGAAATCCTCCTAACTTCAGTAACGAACCTGGACCTCCTGATTCACAGTATGTCAACCCTCCTATAAATATATACAACACTATAACACTGTAACACTATACAATATACACCATAACACTATACAATATACACTATAACATATTTTATACTGACTGTCAGTTGGCGGGCAGCTGTGTTCTGCACTAGCTGTAAACGCCTGAGTGACGCCTGGTCGATGCCAATATACAAAGAGTTGCAATAATCTATTCTTGATGAAATCAATGCATGGATAACCATCTCCAGCTGTTTTTAGGGGAGGTAGGATTTGACCGTGGCGATGTTTGGAAGAAGATAGTTTTAACGACGGAGCTGATTTGTTTATTAAGTTTGAAATCTTTATCAAAAATAAAACCAAGAGGGGGGACAGTGGCACAGTCTGTAGTGTTGTCGCCTCACAGCTAGAAGGTCCTGGGTTCGATTCCCGCTGTGGGCGCTGGGGGCGTGTTCTCTCCTCTGCGTCATCAGAGCCCATACCCGATGTCAGGGGGTAACCGGCTAGCCGGTTATCCAACCGTTAAGAAATATCCGAGTATGCTTATCAGCTTTACGGTTAATTTGCATAATAATAAATGCGTGTTCTGATCTTAAATCCCTTTATTTTAGATTGTTTTTAGTAATAGTACAACATAAACATTACAGAGACTGTAGTTGTCACTGTACAATACTGTACAAAACAGTTGTCATGTTGCACACATGCCTAAAATTGCTGTTATTTGCGCCGCCCAGCTTGTCACACTCCAGGCTGCATGAACAGCGCTGCTCGGGCGCTGTTTTCTGCCCCCTCAATGTCCCAAAGTTCTCCCCACACTGGCACGGCTTACGGCTATCAAGTTAGCCATGTGCTATCCATGTTTGAGGGGTTTCTCGTCAGCGAAAAGTCAACAAACAGAACACGGTGACATGCATGCTGATCGTCCTTAATAATTAGCCCATGCGTCCAGTGGCTTTATAGTTAGGCTATAGGCTGCTCAGATCTGGACTGGACTTATTTATGTTTTGGAATAGAACCGGCGGACCTCTGTACTGTAGACGCGCAGATGCATGCATGCAGATGCGATGCGTTGTTTATTGATGACAACGCCTATTGATATAGGCAACAATTTATTTATATTGTTAAATGTTGCTTTAACAACATTTTGTTTGTCTTTTAAAAAGACCATTCGTCTACCAACTTTAATTATGTAGCCTATAAATGCATATTACATTTGGGGTAACCTATTAATTAATTAAAAAAATCAACAACCGTTAATTAACCGGATAATGCCATCGGCTACCCGTCTGGAAAATTAACCGTTAGATACATATGTATCTATATGTATATATTCTAATGTCTTCATCTATATGTATATATTCTATTGTCTTCATCTATATGTATATATTCTATTGTCTTCATCTATATGTATATATTCTATTGTCTTCATCTATATGTATATATTCTATTGTCTTCATCTATATGTATATATTCTATTGTCTTCATCTATATGTATATATTCTATTGTCTTCATCTATATATATATATATATATATTCTATTGTCTTCATCTATGTATATATTCTATTGTCTTCATCTATATGTATATATTCTATTGTCTTCATCTATATGTATATATTCTATTGTCTTCATCTATATGTATATATTCTATTGTCTTCATCTATATGTATATATTCTATTGTCTTCATCTATATGTATATATTCTATTGTCTTCATCTATATGTATATATTCTATTGTCTTCATCTATATGTATATATTCTATTGTCTTCATCTATATGTATATATTCTATTGTCTTCATCTATTATGTATATATTCTATTGTCTTCATCTCCACAGAGAGACATTCAGAAACACACCTGGACAGAAGACATTCAGTCGAACCATACCTGGACACAGTAAGACTGGACACATTTTACACTAACATTTTATTTCAATGAATGAAATGTTTAAATAGCAGCAGACTCATCAGATTAAATATACTCGTTGTATTCCTGTCTCAATGTCCAAATACAAATACTGATGATAAACACATACATTTAGACTAAAATGTATGTTATTTATTTTAGCCAATTGTCTCATTTTTTATTCTTTTACAAATTTAGATTTTCTGGAGGATATATATTATACATAGTTGTTTTAATGCTATGGATTGTTCAATGTAAAGTTGTAAATGAAGCATAATGTTTAACATGTATTAATTGTCTCCTCATATCAGAAGTCCGTCTGCCGGAGTATGTAAAGGTCTATAAGGTCACTGTGGACGGTCTTGATCATGTGGCATACGTCACTGAAGAGCCCTCCTCCCTCTCCGACATCTACACAGAACTCCACCTATCAGTGGGAGGGAGTGAAGGGGTTAATCAGCAACATGAGGTGTGGCAGCTTGAGACCGCCTCCAGCATGAAGACCCTCTATGACGTCATAATCAAGTGCCGTGCCATCTTTAAGACCCTCCTCCCTGGCAGAGACACGCCCAGCGGCAGAGTTCTGACCATTGGCATCGCTGGCATCGGGAAGACATTCTCCGTGCGTAAGTTCGCTCTGGACTGGGCGAGAGGTTTGGAGAACCAAGACATCAATCTCCTGGTTCTCTTCGCATTCCGGGAGCTGAACTTGGTCCGAGATGAGCAGCACAGTCTTCTCTCACTGATCCATGTTTTCCATCCAACGTTAGAGAAGCTCACAGCAGAGCAGCTCGCTGCCTGGAAAGTTGGCTTCATCTTCGATGGTCTCGATGAAAGCAGGTTTCCGCTGAAATTCCAGAACATTGACGTCGATTCTGACGCCTTCGACAACAATGACGTCGTCTCTGATGTCACGGTGACATCATCGGTGGGCCTGCTGTTGACGAACCTCATCAAGAGGAATCTGCTCCCCTCGGCTCTCCTCTGGATAACCACCAGACCTGCAGCAGCCTATCAGATCCCTCCTGAATGCGTTGACATGGTGACAGAAATACGAGGGTTCACAGACCCCCAGAAGGAGGAGTTCTTCAGGAAGATGTTCAGTGATGATAGGAAGCTGGCCAGCACCATCATCTCACACGTGAAGACATCAAAGAGCATCCACATCATGTGTCACATCCCAGTCTTCTGTTGGATGACCGCTACCGTTGTGGAGGACCTGGTGAAGACAGGCAAGACAGGACAGCTGCCCAAGAGCCTGACCGGGATGTTCAGCCACTTCATATCGATCATGATAAAAAGGATGATGACGATGTATGGCGAGACTGACAGGGATGTTCTTCTGATGCTGTGCCTGCTGGCGTTTAAACATCTGAAGAAAGGCAGCGTCACGTTCTACCAAGAAGACCTGGAAGAGTGTGGTCTCGATGTGAACCACGCCGCGCTGTACTCGGGAGTGTGCACAGAGATCTTCAAAGAAGAGACCGTTCGATCTCAGAGGAAGATCTACAGCTTTGTTCATCTGAGCATCCAGGAGTTCCTGGCTGCAGTCTACCTGATGCACTGTTTCACACAGAAGAACATGAAGGTACTGAAGACATTCCTGGGAGGAGGAGAAGAAGAAGAAGAAGAAGAAGAAGAAGAAGACGAAGACGTCTTCCTGCAGAGAGCCATGGAAGAATCCCTGAAGAGTATGGAAGGAGGAGGAAGAGGAGGAGGAGGAGGAGAAGGAGGAGGAGGAGGAGGAGAAGGAGGAGGAGGAGGAGGAGGAGGAGGAGGAGGAGAAGAAGAAGAAGATGACGTCATCCTGCAGAGAGCCATGGAAGAATCCCTGAAGAGTATGGAAGGAGGAGGAAGAGGAGGAGGAGGAGGAGAAGGAGGAGGAGGAGGAGGAGAAGGAGGAGGAGGAGGAGGAGGAGGAGAAGAAGAAGAAGATGACGTCATCCTGCAGAGAGCCATTGAAGAATCCCTGAAGAGTATGGGAGGAGGAGGAGGAGGAGGAGGAGGAGGAGGAGGAGGAGGAGGAGGAGGAGGAGGAGGAGGAGGAGGAGGAGGAGGAGGAGGAGGAGGAGGAGGAGGAGGAGGAGAAGACGTCATCCTGCAGAGAGCCATGGAAGAATCCCTGAAGAGTATGGGAGGAGGAGGAGGAGGAGGAGGAGGAGGAGGAGGAGGGGGAGGAGGAGGAGGAGGAGGAGGAGGGGGAGGAGGAGAAGAAGAAGAAGAAGACGTCATCCTGCAGAGAGCCATGGAAGAATCCCTGAAGAGTATGGGAGGAGGGGGAGGAGAAGAAGAAGAAGACGTCATCCTGCAGAGAGCCATGGAAGAATCCCTGAAGAGTATGGGAGGAGGAGGAGGAGGAGAAGAAGATTCCATTGAAGAAACCCTGAAGAGTATGGGAGGAGGAGGAGGAGGAGAAGAAGATTCCATTGAAGAAACCCTGAAGAGTATGAATGAAGAAATGACCCTGGACGACTTCCTGCAGAGAGCCTTTCAAAAAGCCCTGAAGAGTAAGAACGGCCACCTGGACCTCTTTGTCCGCTTCCTTCATGGCCTCTCGCTGGAGTCCAACCAGAGTCTGTTAGGAGGCCTGCTGGGTCACACAGAGAACAGTCCAGAGAGCATCCAGAGAGTCATCAACAACCTGAAGGAGATGAAAAGTGAGGATGAGAGTCTCTCTCCTGACAGATTCATCAACATCTTCCACTGTCTGATGGAGATGAACGACCTCTCAGTTCATCAGGAGATCCAACAGTACCTGAAGTCAGCGGACAGATCAAAGACACTACTGTCTGAGAGCCAGTGTTCAGCTCTGGCGTTCATACTGATGACGTCAGACGAGGAGGAGGAGTTTGACCTGCAACAATACAACACATCATCAGCATGGGGAGATCCAGACTACTCCCAGCTGTGAGGAACAGCAGAAAGGCTCGGTTAGTAGTCATGTGGATAGAAAACCTGTTAGAATCAATATACCATCACACCTAATTACTATAATAATAATCGGGTCTCAAAGTGTGTGTGTGTGTGTGTGTGTGTGTGTGTGTGTGTGTGTGTGTGTGTGTGTGTGTGTGTGTGTGTGTGTGTGTGTGTGTGTGTGTGTGTGTGTGTGTGTGTGTGTGTGTGTGTAATATTTATACAGCATTTTTGCCTAAATGGAACTGACTGACACGCACAGAGAACAAAGTAAAAAGAATAAATAAGATAACATTCATAGATCAATCAATGCAAGTTACACACTGTAGTATTAAATCATTTTGGGCGGGAACCCCTTTTGGTGTTTTAACCCATTTTGGGCGGGAACCCCTTTTGGTGTCATCATGTCATGCTTTAGCTATTGAAAAATAGCAGATCTACAAGCTCATAGCGCGCCACCGAGTGGCGCGCTATGAGCTTGTAGGTCTGCTATTTTTTGAAACTGTCAGGATTTAGAAGACATTTTTTAGAATCTGATCTCAGGTCAAAATGCGTTAAAGAACCACCACTCTTCTGTGCGTTAGAATCTGATCTCAGGTCAGAATGGGTTAAACACCATGTTATGCTTTAGCTATTGAAAAATAGCAGATCTACAAGCTCATATGAGCTCATATGAGCTTGTAGGTCTGCTATTTTAGTCGAAGAACGACTGACATAGAAACAGCTTTTTCAGAAAACTATCAGGATGTAGAAGACATTTTTAGAATCTGATTTCAGGTCAGAATGGGTTAATACAGATTATTTGTCTTTCACTTTGATGTTTTCTGGTTCCCTGTTCTTATCTGACCAACTAGACTGTTCTTATATGACCTGTCAATATCTGACCAACTAGACTGTTCTTATATGACCTGTCAATATCTGACCAACTAGACTGTTCTTATATGACCTGTCAATATCTGACCAACTAGACTGTTCTTATATGACCTGTCAATATCTGACCAACTAGACTGTTCTTATATGACCTGTCAATATCTGACCAACTAGACTGTTCTTATATGACCTGTCAATATCCGACCAACTAGACCAGGGGTTTTCAACTGGTTTTGACCCAGGGACCACCATTCTGACTAGCAGCAGCCTGGGGACCACCACTGTTGTGTCGGGTGGGTTCATCGTAGATCTACGATGGACCCACCCGACACAACAGTGGTGGGGCATTCATGCACCATGGGTTAAGATTGTTCTTGTTTTCTTCTTACTTGTTACTCACTAATCACACTATCACAGGCTACATTCATGAGCTGGACAAAAAAAACTAAGTATTTTAACAAAAGTGTTTTTTACTTGTACTAAGCAGGACTCAAAATAAGTCTCAAAATAATAATCCATTTCAGTTAATCACCCAAACACTGAAGACACATTTGACAGTCACAGTAGGTTTGTTTCTGACAACCCCCCCCCCCCCCCCCCCACACACACACACACACACACACACACACACACACACACACACAGAAACAGAATATATATTTTTATCTTATTCTATTAATCTAATAATCTTCTCTTTATTTTAACCAACCTACAACGGTTTATACATTACCTTTCTAACATACAGAGGGAACTGTTCATTGTGTACCGTCACTTTAAAAGAGTAACGCCAGGGCTCCACTGGGCGCGTCGCGTCTGCGTCGCGTCTCCGTCAGCGTCGGGAATGTTCCCTTTTAATCAATGGAGGGTGGCTCCACTGCCCGCGTTGCGTCGCGTCTCCGTCACCATAAAATTTAACCGGTTCGTTTTTTGACGCACGCACGCGTGACGCACGTGTGACGCAACGCGCCCAGTGGAGCCCTGGCGTAATGTATACATCATCGTACGACGGTGCCACGCACCAAAAATAGCCAATCTACCAGCTCACATTGCACCTGGCTGCATCGCGTTGTGAGCTTGTAGCTCTGCCTTTTCGGCAACGATAGACTGAGAAGTTGCACATTGAATAGGCCTTATGTGAGACTATTCAATCGATCCGCGGCAGATATTATAACTCTATGGCAGGGAGATTTGACTTTCCCAAACGTATTATTATGAATTGGATGAATAATTATGGCAACGTCTTACCGTGCTTGCCTTGGGCAGCAAGCACGGTAAGCATGCATGCGTTGGGTGGAAGCACAACATGCGTTGGGTGGAAGAGAAGGATGGTTGTTCCGCTGCAGCAGCTGATGGCTCCGTCAGCTTTTTTTAGTTTATTTGACACGTTGAGCACTTGACTTTTTGAATTGTAATGTTAGATTCGACTTAAGTTATTATTATTATTCACAAACAAGTAAAAATAGTGCAAATAAGTTTTATAATATATATTAGAAAGGTAAAGAAAAAAAGGCAAAAATACAACATTTCTGAATGCCTGGCTGCGGACCACCAGCAGTACCTCTGCGGACCACCAGGGGGGCGCGGACCACCGGTTGAAAACCCCTGATCTAGACTGTTCTTATATGACCTGTCAATATCTGACCAACTAGACTGTTCTTATATGACCTGTCAATATCTGACCAACTAGACTGTTCTTATATGACCTGTCAATATCTGACCAACTAGACTGTTCTTATATGACCTGTCAATATCTGACCAACTAGACTGTTCTTATATGACCTGTTCTTATCTGACCAACTAGACTGTTCTTATATGACCTGTCAATATCTGACCAACTAGATTGTTCTTATATGACCTGTCAATATCTGACCAACTAGACATTGGTACATTTACATTACACTTTATAGTTCATTTCATTGAACATGAATTTGATCTAATCTGTGTTGATGATCACTGATTTTACATCATCTACATTTACAGACTTGTTGGCTGTGACCCCCGAAAGGCAGAATATGAGATTGTGGCTTCAGCTCTCAGCTCTAATCCTTCACATCTAAGAGAATTGGACATCAGTTATAATGCCATAACGGATCCATCCATGGACCTGCTCACTGCTGCATTGAAGAGTCCAAACTGTCATCTGGAGATACTGAGGTCACATTATTATTTACATTAGTTCTGTTTTATTATTTATAGTTTGATTCTTAACCCATTCTGAACGGGAACCCATTTTGGTGTTAGCATCATGTTATGCTTTAGCTATTGAAAAATAGCAGATCTACAAGCTCATAGCGCGCCACCGAGTGGCGCGCTACGAGCTTGTAGGTCTGCTATTTTTGAAAAATCGAAGAACGACTGACATTTTTAGAATCTGATCTCAGGTCAGAATGGGTTAATCAGACCAGTGTGTGTCCAGTGGAAACCTCGTATGAATCTGATCTCAGGTCAGAATGGGTTAATAATAAGAGTGTTAATAAAGTTGACATCATGGTATCCCACTGATTAGAATAATGATATGGTCAGAGTTTGTGTTGTCTAGTTCACACTCTCACATCACAATGCTACGGTACAGTAACTACAATATGTGATCCATCATGGCTGCTAGGGGATTATCATTATCAATGCTACGGTACAGTAACTACAATATGTGATCCATCATGGCTGCTAGGGAATTATCATTATCAATGCTACGGTACAGTAACTACAATATGTGATCCATCATGGCTGCTAGGGGATTATCATCATGTGAACTAATGGGGTACAGTGATTACAGTATGTCATGTTGGCACGCACGCACACGCACACTTACACACACAATTCCTATGTTGGAAGATTAAGATTATGATGATTTACTTCACATTATCCCTGCCTGCCTTCTCTTTCCATCTCTTGGCGTCTTTACTCCAAAACTGTGATATTCAGTCCAGATATTTCATGTGTAATTACAGACTTGCTGGCTGTACCTTCACACAGACAGGATTTGAAGTTCTGCTCTCAGCTCTCAGCTCTAATCTTCTCCATCTGAAAGAATTGGACCTCAGTTTCATCTGCCTGCAGGAATCACAACTGCTCCAGCTCTCTGCGTTACTGAAGAGTCCACAGTGTGGACTGCAGATCCTGGGGTAAAGAATGTGTGTTCTCTCTGTGTGGATCTCTACGTGAACATCAACACAGCACTTTGTTAAATGTGTATTTCTCTGCAGGTTGTCAGGCTGTGGAGTCACAGAGGAAGGCTGTTCTTCTCTGGCTTCAGCTGTGACCTCCAACCCCTCCTCCCAGCTGAAACAGCTGGACTTGAACTTCAGCCACTTAGGAGACTCTGCTCTGAAGACGCTGTCTGCTGCCCTGGAGACTGTCAAGTGAGTAGACTTGTGTAGAGCGGCAGTCAAAGGTTCCAGGTTAAATTCCCGGCTCCTCCTGGCTGCTACATGTCGAAGTGTCCTTGAGCAAGACTCTCTGAACCCCTATGATCATGTTCATTCCAGCAGAGATTTAATATACAGTAGATAGTGACTATGTTCCATGGTTCTATAATCTATAACATAGATTAATATACAGTAGATAGTGTCTGTGTTCCATGGTTCTATAACATAGATTAATATACAGTAGATAGTGTCTATGTTCCATGGTTCTATAACATAGATTAATATACAGTAGATAGTGTCTGTGTTCCATGGTTCTATAACATAGATTAATATACAGTAGATAGTGTCTATGTTCCATGGTTCTATAACATAGATTAATATACAGTAGATAGTGTCTATGTTCCATGGTTCTATAACATAGATTAATATACAGTAGATAGTGTCTGTGTTCCATGGTTCTATAACATAGATTAATATACAGTAGATAGTGTCTGTGTTCCATGGTTCTATAACATAGATTAATATACAGTAGATAGTGTCTATGTTCCATGGTTCTATAACATAGATTAATATACAGTAGATAGTGTCTGTGTTCCATGGTTCTATAACATAGATTAATATACAGTAGATAGTGTCTGTGTTCCATGGTTCTATAACATAGATTAATATACAGTAGATAGTGTCTATGTTCCATGGTTATATATAACATACATGGGGGGCCAACTGGCGGCCCGGGGGCCACATGCAGCCCCCACCATCACTTAAAGCGGCCCGCAGGTATATATATCCGAACATTGATATATTATTGTTTTGATGTCTATTTTTTATGTCCAATGTATTTGTATTTGGTTCATAAAGTTAAATGCATTTGAAATTAAATTAATATTACTTTTCAGGATTCCAATTAAAAAATAGCAAAAGAATAATTCAGGATTTCAGTTCAAATAATAGCAAAAATAGCTGATCCACAAGCTCAAAAGGCGTCACATTGCGGCGTGTTGTGAGCTTGTAGATTGGCTGTTTTTGCTACGACAGTAGTGTGCAATGTAATGTGTAATATGTGTCCCTCTGGGGTGAGGGTGGAAATATAGCACAACTCTGACTAGGGAGATAGGTGGGTTATTGTTCTGAGTTTTAATTAATGTAGAATGTAATTAGATGTAATTACTTACCTCTGTCATCTGTGTATGAATTTGTGTGTGAATGGGTGAATGTTTCTACATCCTGTCTGTCTGTCTGTCTGTCTGTCTGTCTGTCTGTCTGTCTGTCTGTCTGTTCCAGGGGGTCCTTGGGGGGTTCCAGGGGTCTTCTACATCTTGACAGTTTTCTGAAAAAGCTATGTTTCTATGTCAGTCGTTCTTCGATTTTTCAAAAATAGCAGACCTACAAGCTCGTAGCGCGCCACTCGGTGGCGCGCTACGAGCTTGTAGATCTTCTATTTTTCAATGGCTAAAACATAACATAGTGCTAACACCAAAAGGGGTTCCCGTTCAGAATGGGTTGAACACTTTATCCATATTTTATACGTTGGCTATCTTTTTTTTAATAGTTAGTTATAGTATTTTAAACCAAAAAGGCTCTTTCACACACTTATGCCGCAGTGTGCCAGTGATCACCCTCCTTATTTGTGCCTAAGGTTGCCTATAGACAATTTTAACCCATTTTGGGCTCTTTCAGAGCGAACATTTTAAACTCAAATCTTTGCTTCTGGGGGGAGGGGTCCCTGGAACAACATGTTTTCAGATGGGGGTCGGCGGCCAGTTACATATATTTTTTGGGGTCCTTGACATGAAATATTGAACACATAGCGTTTAACCCTGTGAGAACCACTGATACAGAAACAGGTATTTCAGAAAACTGTCAGAATTTAGAAGACATTTTTTTAATTTCGACGTCAGGCCTAAATGGGTTAAAATGGCCTATTACAAGCTCCGTTGTAACCAAATGGACCCAAAACAATCTCAGATTGAAAGGTGCAATAGACCACTAGATGTTGCTCTCTGAACACCTCTGTTTCATGAGGGTTCTTGCTTGACTCACATCTGTTCTGTAGGGCAGCAATATTATGCAGTTTGCAACGCTGCAATATGGTAGCCTGGCCAGTGTTCATTTTGACAGCTAATTCCAATTTAGTCTTTTGAATAACACACGCTTTAGTTTTAGTCCTATTTTACTCATCTGAAATGGTCTAGTCTTAGTCTAGTCTTAGTGTTAGTCAATAAACCTGGTGGCAGCTTCCTCCAAGCGTTCCTTTAGGGGGGAAAGTACAAAGTTGCCCACCCCTGTATTATAACATTAATATACAGTATAGTCGGTGTCTGTGTTCCATGGTTCTATTTCTAACATTTTGAATGTACAGTGATTGATACAGACAGTGATTTACAGTGAGTGTTATGATGTTCACCATGATATACTAGAATGATAAACAGCATCTGAATCTAAACAGTGTTCTAAATGACATCATAGTCTAAAGACATGAGGATAGAAGTATTGATATATATTTATGTCTATAATCTATCTATAGAGATGATAGAAGTATCAGTGTGTAACAATCGCCCTCTTCACAGCAAGGCAAATTATTCACTAAGGAATAAATCAGCAGGATTGTGGGGTTTACTCTGAACACTTTATGTAGGAAATTGTAATTGACGAAATCACAGGTAAACAGTACACTTCACAATGACGTCTCTCCCTGTCTCTTTCCCTACTAAATGAAATAAACAAACAAGAAAACAAACTCAAACCAACAGTCAATAATTACATTCAAACCCCCCTCCCGCCCCAAACCAGTCCCAAAGTCAGTGGAACGCAACTGCGCTTCGAATTAAACAAATAATAAAAACCGCGTCCGACCTCCTCTTCCAACGAGTGATGTTTGGACAGAGTCTGTGGGAGAATGATGACAAAATGTGTTTAGTAAATATTTGGTGGGACTAAAACAGGCCGATGTGAGACATTAAGCAGCAGGTTTTGACTTGATTCATTGTTGTTCTACTTCCTACAGTGTGAATCATGGAGGAGAACGCTGGACTAAACCTCAACGCTGTGAACCTCAACTCCTTACAACACGTGAGTCTGTCTGTCTGTCTGTCTGTCTGTCTGTCTGTCTGTCTGTCTGTCTGTCTGTCTGTCTGTCTGTCTGTCTGTCTGTCTGTCTGTCTGTCTGTCTGTCTGTCTGTCTGTCTGTCTGTCTGTCTGTCATCTATCCTCGGACCCTCCTTTTCCCTCGGCACCAAATCTGCTGAAAATATCTGATCTTCAAGCTCACAATGTGTTGCGTTGCAACATGTTGTGGAACTGGGGGGGTTCCAGGGGGTCCTTGGGGGGTTCCAGGGGGTCCGTGGATGGTTACAGGGGGTTTCTATGTCAGTCGTTCTCGATTTTTCAAAAATAGCAGACCTACAAGCTCGTAGCGCGCCACTCGGTGGCGCGCTACGAGCTTGTAGGTCTGCTATTTTTCAATAGCTAAAGCATAACATAGTGCTAACACCAAAAGGGGTTCCCGCCCAAAATGGGAGGATGGGTTAAACACTTTATCCATATTTTATACGTTGGCTATTTAATAATAGCAGATCTACAAGCTCAAAGCGCATCACTGCGTGCCGCGCTTTGAGCTTGTACATCTGATACTGTGTGTGTGTGTGTGTGTGTGTGTGTGTGTGTGTGCACATGCGGTCACGTATCATTCAGTGAATGATGTATTTAATGTACTGTGTTGTTTTCTCATCAGATTTCCAGCGTCTCACTCTGGACACAAACACAGCACACCGTGTCCTCTCTCTGTCTGAGAACAACAGGAAGGTGACCCGTCAGGATGATCAGCCTCATTCATATCCTGATCATCCTGACAGGTTTGATAGAGCGGCTCAGGTTCTGAGTTCAGAGAGTCTAGATGAACGCTGCTACAGTGAGGTACAGTTCAGTGGAGTGGTTGTGATAGGAGTGACTGACGGAGACATCAGTAGGAAAGGAGGAGGTCAGGACTGTGTGCTTGGACGGAATGAACGGTCCTGGTGTCTGTACTGTGCTGATGGTCACCATGGTAACTTTTACTCTGTCACACACAATACTAAGCAGACTGACCTTCCTATCCGTCCCTCTGGCTCCAACAGAGTAGCCGTGTATCTGGACCGTCCCGCTGGGACTCTGTCCTTCTACAGAGTGTTAGAGGACACTCTGACTCACCTGTACACCGTCCAGACCGCCTTCACTCAACCGCTCTACGCTGGGTTTGGGTTGGACCCTGACTCCTCTGTGTCTCTGTGTGAGGACAGACAGGCTGTGAGGACAGACAGACAGGCTGTGAGGACAAACAGACAGGCTGTGAGGACAGACAGACAGGCTGTGAGGACAGACAGACAGGCTGTGAGGACAGACAGACAGGCTGTGAGGACAGACAGACAGTGTGTTGTATTATAATGTAATAATCAGGAACAGGTGTGGTGGCGGGGGGGGGGGGGTGTTTACATAATCAATATGTTTTGGTTTCCATGGAGTCACGGTTAGGGTCATCTGGGGTCACGGTTAGGGTCATCTGGGGTCACCGTTAGGGTCATTCAGGGTCACGGTTAGGGTCATCTGGGGTCACGGTTAGGGTCATCTGGGGTCACCATTAGGGTCATCTTGGGTCGTTGTAAAAGTAGCACAGTGGTTCTCAACCTGTGGGTCGAGACCCTCTTATTTTCTTAAGATTAGTTTTTGGCTTTTCTATTGTATTCTATTCTATTTATATTCTATAACAATCATATACCTCAAGGAAACACGCACACGCACACACACACACACACACACACACACACACACACGCACACACACACACACACACACACACACACAGTGTGATGTGCATTGGGTCCAGATGGTTCAAATGGAACCAAATGGACCGCGACGGGGCACGGCACCTCCAATAAACATCCACCCAATCCACTTCTCTCCACCTGAGTCGTGCCCTGAGAGACAAAGACTTTGAGAAGCTGTCCAGTGTTGTCCAGTGTGTCGCAGCGTGAGCTTGTAGATCGGCTATTTGGTGTAAAAACAGTCATTACGTCATGTGTGTAAATGACCTAGAAATCCCCCCCCCCAATGACCTGTTTGACCAGTGACATGTCAATATCATTATAGTCTGTAGATGTTTTGTTTTGACTGTTTTTGACTATGTCCAAAATGTCAATTTCCTTCAATTCACTCAAGAACATTGAGCAAGGATTTCTATCAACCATCCCCCCACATGTTCACCATCTGATCCTCTGTCCTGAACCATTCCCCCCACATGTTCACCATCTGATCCTCTGTCCTGAACCATTCCCCCCACATGTTCACCACCTGATCCTCTGTCCTGAACCATTCACCCCACATGTTCACCACCTGATCCTCGGTCCTGAACCATTCCCCCCCACATGTTCACCACCTGATCCTCGGTCCTGAACCATTCCCCCCCACATGTTCACCACCTGATCCTCGGTCCTGAACCATTCCCCCCACATGTTCACCACCTGATCCTCGGTCCTGAACCATTCCCCCCCACATGTTCACCACCTGATCCTCGGTCCTGAATTCTACTGCCTAGATCAGGGCAGGTATACTGTATGTAAATGCATTAATGTTGACTGTTGTTATTGGTGTTTTTTTAGAAGTTGAAGTGAAATATTGGTCCATTAATGATGTAAAGTCCGATGTTGACTTGTCATCTGACAGCAGAGTTCAACACTTCCATTCATACAACACATAATGTTTGTTACCGTATTAAATAGTATGTTTGTTACCTTGTTAAAAATAAATAAAGATTAAGATCCTTGAGTAAAACAAAGTGTTGTGTGTGTGTGTGTGTGTGTGTGTAGAACAGGACGTTGTCATGGGTTATGCTTTACATTAGATTGTGCATTACATTCACGCACATTATATTTTTTATTTTTGTTTTGTTTTTTGTTTTATTCTGAACAAAAATAGCAGATCTACAAGCTCGTAGCGCGCCACCGAGTGGCGCGCTACGAGCTTGTAGGTCTGCTATTTTTGAAAAATGAATCTGATCTCAGGTCAGAATGGGTTAAACCACATATGCTTCCATAAATTGGGCTACCCCAGATGTGGGCTCCCTGCTTTTTGACATGGCATGCTCAGAATAGTGATGCTATAAGGGTTCATAAACGGTAAGGAGAGGCTACTCCTAATGCTTTATATAACAATCATAGCACTAATTAGGCCAAGTGTTTTAATTATTATTCTAGTCACAACTCGTCTATGATGAGGGAGGCATTCTCAAGAAGCGCTGTGAATGATCATGCTGTAAAATGACTTGGCTTATTAGGGCAACCAATGTAATATTATGCTATTTCATAATTCCTGGACACTCACACTTTTATTATGTTAAAGGTATATTCAGTGATTTCACTTAATTCAAATATCACTTCTTTTTTTGTTTTGTTGTGATAATCCTCCCTACTATAGAGTGTGCTGGCCATATAAGGAGTTCCTCCCTGTCCCCAGTTAACCCCTGGGGGTCAAAATACGTTAGGTTTAGTTTTTGACTCTCTATCCTGATTGGACGAAAGGCTGGGTCCCACAGCCAAAAACTAAACCTAAGGTTTTTTGAGTGAAATCACTGAATATACCTTTAACTTATCTCCAAAATACGAACAAGGAAAACACGTGCACACTGTCTTCAAATGCAGTGACCAACTTTTATTTACAGGGAAATAGCAACGTTTGGGCCTATGCGGCCTTCATCAGGCTATCTCTATGAACACAACGTTTGGGCCTATGCGGCCTTCATCAGGCTATCTTTATGAACACAACGTTTGGGCCTATGCGGCCTTCATCAGGCTATCTCTATGAACACAACGTTTGGGCCTATGCAGCCTTCATCAGGCTATCTCTATGAACACAACGTTTGGGCCTATGCGGCCTTCATCAGGCTATCTCTATGAACACAACGTTTGGGCCTATGCGGCCTTCATCAGGCTATCTCTATGAACACAACGTTTGGGCCTATGCAGCCTTCATCAGGCTATCTCTATGAACACAACGTTTGGGCCTATGCGGCCTTCATCAGGCTATCTCTATGAACACAACGTTTGGGCCTATGCGGCCTTCATCAGGCTATCTCTATGAACACAACGTTTGGGCCTATGCGGCATATGCGTCACCTATGTGACGTTAATGAGCACCAGTTGTATGACTATACCAGTAGGGGCGCTGTTGTGCCAGAAACGGAGAGAGAGATAGTGCTGCACTGTTGCCTGCTAATAAGAGAGAGAGAGAGAGGGGGGGGGGGGGGGGGGGAGTTGCAACGCTCAGTTCACACGGGTGTGATTTTTATATATAGCACAATTCAGACAATTATAGTTCAAAGTGTCGTTCAAAGTAGTATCTAATTTAGATAACATTGTATGTAGACATATAGCACTATATAGTATATGTTTCATTATAGATATTCTTCTTATAGCTTTAACCCATTCTGAACGGGAACCCATTTTGGTGTCAGCATCATGTTATGCTTTAGCTATTGAAAAATAGCAGATCTACAAGCTCATATCGCGCCACCGAGTGGCGCGCTACGAGCTTGTAGGTCTGCTATTTTTGAAAAATCAAAGAACGACTGACATTTTTAGAATCTGATCTCAGGTCAGAATGGGTTCATCAGACCAGTGTGTGTCCAGTGGAAACCTCGTATGAATCTGATCTCAGGTCAGAATGGGTTCATCAGACCAGTGTGTGTCCAGTGGAAACCTCGTATGAATCTGATCTCAGGTCAGAATGGGTTAATCAGACCAGTGTGTGTCCAGTGGAAACCTCGTATGAATCTGATCTCAGGTCAGAATGGGTTCATCAGACCAGTGTGTGTCCAGTGGAAACCTCGTATGAATCTGATCTCAGGTCAGAATGGGTTCATCAGACCAGTGTGTGTGTCCAGCGGAAACCTCGTATGAATCTGATCTCAGGTCAGAATGGGTTCATCAGACCAGTGTGTGTGTCCAGCGGAAACCTCGTATGAATCTGATCTCAGGTCAGAATGGGTTCATCAGACCAGTGTGTGTCCAGCGGAAACCTCGTATGAATCTGATCTCAGGTCAGAATGGGTTAATATGTATAATTCATGATGACTCTTTATGTATATGATGTACCATGTTTTTTGTTCTTGCGTACTGTAAATCGCTCGATTAATCGATTCATTAAGAGCGTCTAAATGCCTAAATTGTAAATTGTAAAGTGCTTCACAGGAAGAAGAAATATTGCGATTTTGCCACCAAGTGACTTGTGTGAGTGTGTGTGTGTGTGTGTGTGTGTGTGTGTGTGTGTGTGTGTGTGTGTGTGTGTGTGTGTGTGTGTGTGTGTGTGTGTGTGTGTGTGTGTTCTGTCTCAGCTACTATGGGCAGTCTGTCTGTCTGTTGTTTCATTTATCCCTAGGTGGCTTAAAAAATATGAAAAAACAAAAAACAAACATCCTGTCTAGTAGTGTCAAGTAATAGTATGTAAACAATGTGCTATATATTTTTTTTCTTCTTTTCCCTCTGTGTGTTAAGCAGCATGTGCAGCAGCTATATCTGGTTGGACCATATAATGTATAACCTAATTCTGATCAGTGTTTGGGTCTATTGTATTACGCCTCTTGTGCAGATCCAAATAAAATAATTCACATGTGACTGTGTGTGTGTGTGTGTGTGTGTGTGTGTGTGTGTGTGTGTGTGTGTGTGTGTGTGTGTGTGTGTGTGTGTGTGTGTGTGTGTGTGTGTGTGTGTGTGTGTGTGTGTGTGTGTGTGTGTGTGTGTGTCTGGTGTTCTGAGCAACGGGGGGGGGGGCGGGGGTTTCCTTGAGCTGTGGTGGGATCCATATAGCCTGGGTACCCCCAATGTTGTCCAGCAGGGGGAGCTGTTTTACCAGGCTAGGATCCAGACGCATGTGCATGTAGTTAAGTCATCAGGACGCCCGACGCCAGCTTTTGGCAACACGCCAACAAACACTCAACGCGCTGCTGTAGTGTTTGTTACAACAGGCCCGGCCGTTTGTTTTCATAAATAACTCGTAATGTAACATTTAATTGACATGGACATCGAGTAGAGTCGTCAGTGTTTTTAACCAGGCTGGTGGAAAACAAAAACATAAACAAAAGCTTCTACAATGAGAAGCTGTGGAAACAGAAGTCTTCACTCTGCAGCCTATCGACCTCAGGTGAGTCAGTGTTTGCAGGTGTTCGCTTATTTTAGCTCAGTTGGTTTTCAACCCTTTTCACATCAAGGTCCATCAGCCTATATTTATTCTCCATTTGAGCCACGGAGAATTATAGTCTCTTATCAGACCCAAGAACTATTAGAATATTTAGTTTTCCTTGGATAAGATTGATTGAAGTATTTATCAACAGTTTGCAGAATGGCTATACATAATATTTCACATGAAAGCACAACTCGATACAAAGACTGTTACTGTGGAGTGGAACGACAAATAAAGCATTACACTTGTTTACATCAGGGTCCACCCTGTTCAATTCATCAGAACATTTAGAGACGGTAACAAATACGATTTTGTCCACAATTCCATGCTGTATTGATGTTGGTACCATTAGGAGAGATAACAGGTTGTATTGATGTTGGTACCATTAGGAGAGACAACAGGCTGTATTGATGTTGGTACCATTAGGAGAGATAACAGGCTGTATTGATGTTGGTACCATTAGGAGAGATAACAGGTTGTATTGATGTTGGTACCATTAGGAGAGACAACAGGCTGTATTGATGTTGGTACCATTAGGAGAGATAACAGGCTGTATTGATGTTGGTACCATTAGGAGAGATAACAGGCTGTATTGATGTTGATACCATTAGGAGAGATAACAGGCTGTATTGATGTTGGTACCATTAGGAGAGATAACAGGCTGTATTGATGTTGGTACCATTAGGAGAGATAACAGGCTGTATTGATGGTGGTACCACTAGGAGAGATAGCAGGTTGTATTGATGTTGCTACCATTAGGAGAGATAACAGGTTGTATTGATGTTGGTACCATTAGGAGAGATAACAGGCTGTATTGATGTTGGTACCATTAGGAGAGATAACAGGCTGTATTGATGTTGGTACCATTAGGAGAGATAACAGGCTGTATTGATGTTGGTACCATTAGGAGAGATAACAGGCAAACGTTGTTCAAAATGACAATTATGTATTAAGCCCTAATGCAGATATTTAACAATAATGTTACTCTGACGTGTCCATTTGGTTTAATTCTACTATCTCAAGAGTTAAAGATCTGATAAGGGTCCATTTGGTTATGGGGACCACCTGGAAGGACCAATGGTGCACTAGCTTAGCTAATCAACTGCTTATCATTAAAGGAATTGATGGAAGTGCTTCTATAACTTAGAAGCATTGATAAAGCAGCAACTAGTTAGTTGGAAGCATTGTTGTTTTGTGTGATGTGATATGAAGCTTTTATTTGCTGGAGTATTTCCAATTTTACATACATTTTGTGTGTGTGTGTGTGTGTGTGTGTGTGTGTGTGTGTGTGTGTGTGTGTGTGTGTGTGTGTGTGTGTGTGTGTGTGTGTGTGTGTGTGTGTGTGTGTGTGTGTGTGTGTGTGTGTGTGTGTGTGTGTGTGTGTGTGTGTGTGTGTGTGTGTGTGTGTGTGTGTGTGTGTGTGTGTGTGTGTGTGTGTGTGTGTGTGTGTGTGTGTGTGGCTATTTGGACATGTGAGCTTGTAGATCTGCTATTTGTATACATTTCATACAAAACTTACCCCTGGGTCCACAGTTGATATTGCTTATTGTGCAACATTGTGATTTGGATTACTAACACACACACACACACACACACACACACACACACACACACACACACACACACAAGTCAAATGAAATGACTAATTGACATAACCATGCAGCTGGATTGGAAGTGACTGTTAACGTGTGTGGTGTTGCATATATTTCCTGGTGTACAACATATAGACCATGTTTAAGTATAACAACACACCTGAGAACTAAAAGGGTTTTAAATGTGTTCATTTATTGACACTATGTGCGGAAGCTAAATGATGTGTGGGTCACTGGCCTGTCTGATCTGCAGTGTTGAAGCTAAATGATGTGTGGGTCACTGGCCTGTCTGATCTGCAGTGTTGAAGCTAGATGATGTGTGGGTCACTGGCCTGTCTGATCTGCAGTGAAGCTAGATGTGTGGGTCACTGGCCTGTCTGATCTGCAGTGAAGATAGATGATGTGTGGGTCACTGGCCTGTCTGATCTGCAGTGAAGCTAGATGATGTGTGGGTCACTGGCCTGTCTGATCTGCAGTGAAGCTAGATGATGTGTGGGTCACTGGCCTGTCTGATCTGCAGTGAAGCTAGATGATGTGTGGGTCACTGGCCTGTCTGATCTGCAGTGAAGCTAGATGATGTGTGGGTCACTGGCCTGTCTGATCTGCAGTGAAGCTAGATGATGTGTGGGTCACTGGCCTGTCTGATCTGCAGTGAAGCTAAATGATGTGTGGGTCACTGGCCTGTCTGATCTGCAGTGAAGCTAGATGATGTGTGGGTCACTGGCCTGTCTGATCTGCAGTGAAGCTAAATGATGTGTGGGTCACTGGCCTGTCTGATCTGCAGTGGTTGATGTTATACGTAAACATGGTCTATATGTTGTACACCAGGAAATATATGCAACACCACACACGTTAACAGTCACTTCCAATCCAGCTGCATGGTTATGTCAATTAGTCATTTCATTTGACTTGTGTGTGTGTGTGTGTGTGTGTGTGTGTGTGTGTGTGTGTGTGTGTTAGTAATCCAAATCACAATGTTGCACAATAAGCAATATCAACTGTGGACCCAGGGGTAAGTTTTGTATGAAATGTATACAAATAGCAGATCTACAAGCTCACATGTCCAAATAGCCACACACACACACACACACACACACACACACACACACACACACACACACACACACACACACACACACACACACACACACAAAATGTATGTAAAATTGGAAATACTCCAGCAAATAAAAGCTTCATATCACATCACACAAAACAACAATGCTTCCAACTAACTAGTTGCTGCTTTATCAATGCTTCTAAGTTATAGAAGCACTTCCATCAATTCCTTTAATGATAAGCAGTTGATTAGCTAAGCTAGTGCACCATTGGTCCTTCCAGGTGGTCCCCATAACCAAATGGACCCTTATCAGATCTTTAACTCTTGAGATAGTAGAATTAAACCAGGTGTGTGTGTGTGTGTGTGTGTGTGTGTGTGTGTGTGTGTGTGTGTGTGTGTGTGTGTGTGTGTGTGTGTGTGTGTGTGTGTGTGTGTGTGTGTGTGTGTGTAAATAGCATATTGTCACCACAGTGTCACTGTTGTGCAGCCTAACACACAGACAGAGGCCAGGGAGGAGAGACAGTACAGTACAGTACAGTAGGGTGTGATTTTAATTTTTTTTAAAATTAATTTCTGAATGTATTGGGCCTTTTGAAATATAGTGGAATAGTGAAATTAATTCATGATTAAGAGTCATTTAGCTGCATAATGCGATGAATCTAGAGTTGCAATCTACCCTCCATTGACATCCCATTGATCCAAATTACATTTATGATCTGCTTGTATTAAAGGACAACTTTAGTTTTTTTTCCAAAATTAGATGGTAAAAGATGAATGTGTTTTGTTTCTTTCATTTTAGCTTTTTTAGCTATGTTTGGCCACAAACGATCACATGATCTACTGAATGTGAAGGGGGAGGTGACAAACTATAGCCACAATTTGCAACTCTAGATTTTCTTTTTCATAATGGGGTGAATCTAGCCGCAATTTGCAACTCTAGATTTTTTATAATGGGATGAATCTAGAGTTTCAAGACCCTCCATTGACTCCCCATTCATTCAATTTGCATTTGTGATCCGCTTGTATTAAACAACGTTAAACTCACCAACATAGCAGCTCTAGGCCAAGGTTGAATTATCATCTTTCAATCTGCCGAGCCTTTGTTTCATAAAAATCCACCGTAGACATGTTGTTATGAGATACTTTCTGTCACAAAATTCTGTGCAGGTGATTATTTGTGTGTTAGTGTTGGCGTTTGGAAGCGCTCCTTTTTATTAACGGGTCGCGCTGCTGTCTCCTGCATTATGTGCAAATTCTAAACGGGTGCCATGCAGGGCCGTTCAGTGACTTTGACGAGCGCTTCCAAACTCCAACACTTAGAGAAAGAATCACCTGCACAGAATGTCGTGACAGAAAGTATCTCATAACAACATGTCTACGGTGGGTTTTTATGAAGCGAAAGCTGGGCAGATTGAAAGAGGATAATTCAAGCTTGGCCTAGAGCTGCTATGTTGGTGAGTTTAACATTGTTTAATACAAGCAGATCACAAACGCAAATGATCGTTTTGAACCAAATGGACCCTAATGGATCCATTTATACTCTCAGAATTAAATAAGCATTGATTTTACAATAAAAATTGGGGCTCTCAGAGATAGAAATGCCATTAAATGGGGGTCCGTACGTAGACTAATGCATGTCAAACTGGGGGTCCTTGAAATTATAAACGGGTTGAGAATCACTGCTCGAGCAGTAAAAATCTTCTCTTATGGGGGTCCCTGGCTTATCTTTTCAAATGGGGGTCCCTGGCTTATCTTTTCAAATGGGGGTCCCTGGCTTATCTTTTCAAATGGGGGTCCCTGGCTTATCTTTTCAAATGGGGGTCCCTGGCTTATCTTTTCAAATGGGGGTCCCTGGCATATCTTTTCAAATGGGGGTCCCTGCCATATCTTTTCAAATGGGGGTCCCTGGCTTATCTTTTCAAATGGGGGTCCCTGGCTTATCTTTTCAAATGGGGGTCCGCGGGGCTGATTAGTGTCAATTTGGGGGTCCTTGACATGACAACGATTTGGGAACCAGTGATCTAACTAACTAACTAACTAATTCCATCAACTCCTTTTAATGGTAATTAAGCAGCTAAAATAAGCCAGTCCACCAGTGGTCCTTGAGGGTGGTTCCAGGTGGTCCGCATGCAGATATGAGTTTAACCAAATGGACCCTTATTAGATCTTTAACTCTTGAGATGGAATGAAACCAAATGGACCCGTCAACAGTAAAAGTATTGTTTAATAATGTATCACAATTAGATGTAAAATAATTGTCAAACTAAATGTCATCAGATGGTGGTTCCGTGGCTCAAATGGGTCTGAGAGGCTAAATGTCATCAGATGGTGGTCCGTGGCTCAGATGAGTCTGAGAGGCTAAATGTCATCAGATGGTGGTTCCGTGGCTCAAATGGGTCTGAGAGGCTAAATGTCATCAAATGGTGGTTCCGTGGCTCAGATGGGTCTGAGAGGCTAAATGTCATCAAATGGTGGTTCCGTGGCTCAGATGGGTCTGAGAGGCTAAATGTCATCAGATGGTGGTCCGTGGCTCAGATGAGTCTGAGAGGCTAAATGTCATCAAATGGTGGTTCCGTGGCTCAAATGGGTCTGAGAGGCTAAATGTCATCATAATGTGGTTCCGTGGCTCAAATGGGTCTGAGAGGCTAAATGTCATCAAATGGTGGTTCCGTGTCTCAAATGGGTCTGAGAGGCTAAATGTCATCAGATGGTGGTTCCTTGGGTCAAATGCCCAATAAATAATGGGCCTTGATATGAAGAGGGTTGAAAACCACTGATCTAAATGTACAAACTAACATACGGTAACGACATTTTTCAAATTAATGTAGTGGAGTAAAAGTAGACTATTTGCCTCTGAGATGTAGTGGTAAAAGTCCTGGAAATTGAAATACTAAAAGTAAAATACAATTTCTTTATTTTGACTGTTGTACTGTTGTGTTTTTTCCTGTAAACCACGTCCAACCGTTTGTGTAACTATCGTGCCAGAAGGAGTAATGTCACGTTTTGCTGGACGGCGAAGCTATGCCCAATTTTGGTACGAAATTATTTAAAACAAAAGTTCTTGTTTGGATTATTTCTTCAGTTCCAATTGACAATGAATGGATAATTTACGTCATGTGTGTCTGAGCAAATCAACATACGTTACGTCATGATTATGTACGATGACAAGACAAGAGCACCGCTCACTTCACACGAGTGTGATTTTTATTCATACAGCTTTTGTCCCCACACGTCTCAATATTTGCAATTTGCAATATATTGACAATGAAAGGAGAACTTAAGTACAGTACAGTACAGTACAGTACAGTACAGTACAGTACAGTACAGTACAGTACAGTACAGTACAGTACAGCACCACTCACTTCAGACGGTTCTGATGTTTTTTGTTTGTTTATTTTTAAAGGAGAATGATGCTCTTGTCTGGAACCCTCCTCAGAACAGCGTGGGCGAGAGGTACAGATTTGGCTCCCTGCCTCTCCCAGACCCTCCTCAGAACGGCGTGGGGGAGAGGTACAGATTTGGCTCCCTGCCTCTCCCAGACCCTCCTCAGAACGGCGTGGGGGAGAGGTACAGATTTGGCTCCCTGCCTCTCCCAGACCCTCCTCAGAACGGCGTGGGGGAGAGGTACAGATTTGGCTCCCTGCCTCTCCCAGACCCTCCTCAGAACGGCGTGGGGGAGAGGTACAGATTTGGCTCCCTGCCTCTCCCAGACCCTCCTCAGAACAGCGTGGGGGAGAGGTACAGATTTGGCTCCCTGCCTCTCCCAGACCCTCCTCAGAACGGCGTGGGGGAGAGGTACAGATTTGGCTCCCTGCCTCTCCCAGACCCTCCTCAGAACGGCGTGGGGGAGAGGTACAGATTTGGCTCCCTGCCTCTCCCAGACCCTCCTCAGAACGGCGTGGGGGAGAGGTACAGATTTGGCTCCCTGCCTCTCCCAGACCCTCCTCAGAACGGCGTGGGGGAGAGGTACAGATTTGGCTCCCTGCCTCTCCCAGACCCTCCTCAGAACAGCGTGGGGGAGAGGTACAGATTTGGCTCCCTGCCTCTCCCAGACCCTCCTCAGAACGGCGTGGGGGAGAGGTACAGATTTGGCTCCCTGCCTCTCCCCGGCCTGTGGACCCGGCAGACCGGTGAGTTGTTGGGGGGGGGGGGGTGGTGTGTGTGTGTGTGTGCGGGGGGGGGGGGGGGGGGGGTTGTCTGTCTGTGTGCGCGCGCATGAGTTTGCCGTGTGTGTGTTGAATCTGTTTTTGATTGGCCCGACGCGACGTGTAATCTACGAGCATGTTGAATTTGGGGCCCGACGTTGACAACATTAAATCTACGAGCTGAACGACGCTGGATCTACGTCAGTTATAGTGTAGTTCTCCCCGGGGTATGGGTTGAATCTGGGATAATCGGGCATAATGGGCAGGCGGGTCGTGCAGGGACTGGGTGGTGCAGGAACCGGGTCGTACGCAGCGGTCCCTCGTGCGACCCCCGTCCATTGTGCTCTGATACCCGGCCTCCCGTACCAAGGTCTTTAGTCTAGTTTCTCTCTTCTCTAGTTTCAGGTTTCAGGTTTTCAGGTTTCATCTCTTCACATCTCTTCAAAGTACCAACTGTTGAATATCTTGTTTCCTTCCCAAGGTTGTTTCCTTCCCGCCAGGTTGGCCAAATGTTTTCCCTATCTTGTACTTTCCTTCCCGCCAGGTTGGCCAAATGTTGTCGTTTCTGTTTGATTAACCTCTTTTCGTAGTACTTTTCAGGTGGCAAACGTTAACCTCTTTTCGTAGTACTTTTCAGGTGGCAAACGTTGAATTTGTGTCACTCTTCTAGTGACCCAAATGAACATATGAATTAGTGCAGCTCTGTACCGTATTACCCTACATAGCTATTATATTTCCTTTCATTTCCCATCATTCATTGGAGTCCCATCATGGCAAGGTAACTATATTACCTATACTATATTGATTAGGGGCATCTGCTAAATGCCTAAATTGTACATTGTTGATGAAATAATATTAAATATATACACAGCAAGGTGTGTGTATTTTTATTATTTTATCAACAATTTGCAATTTAGGCATTTAACAGATGCCCTTAATCCAGCCAATTTACAGTAAGCAAGAACAACTTGCTAATAATGAGCATTTTTCTTTTGTTTTGTTCTTCTCTAGCCTATAGGTTGACGCTATATATTAAGTGACAGATCACATACTACTTCAACAGAAGATGATGCTACAGTTGTATTAAATAGAAATTTCACGAAATACCTTTCGTTTATGGGTAGGTTTCCTTCAAAACCTAGCTGCAGAACATTATTTTATGTGCTCCCAGGACAGAAAATTCTAGACTTTTGCTGTCCTGGGCTCTTAGGGGTGACGTAGGAAGCTACGCCCACGCCGTATAAAGCGGACGTGGCTACGTCATCCCTCATTCGGAACTTTTCTTCTGCTATAGAGAACAGAAGGGCGTTCCACGAAAGGTATTTCGTTCAATGTATTTATACAACCGTGGTTACTAAAGTAACCTTTAACGTTGTATTAAATAGAAATTTCACGAAATACCTTTCGTTTATGGGACTTTATGAACTCCCGTGACCTGAACTTCCAGTTCGTAAGTCTTTTGGGAGGGACTCGGACCCTTTTGTTTCCAGAACCTAGTCCTTGTGGAGAACAGGAGGCAGCGCTATGCTGCCCTGATTTTCTACTGAGCCGCTGCCCCCAGCTAGCAAAGGCGCTGCCACATCTAGGTTATAGTATGTGGAGAAAGTCGAGGGTGTAGACCAGCTTGCTGCTGTGCAGACTTCCTGAATAGAGACACCCTTGTAGAGTGCCCAGGAAGCTGCCACGCCTCTCGTGGAGTGGGCCCTCAGGGCTTGAGGGGAATCCACGCCTTGGCTAGTGTAGGCCAGACGGATGGCTTCCACTATCCAGTTGGAGATGGTGACCTTCGTGACAGGCTTTCCTTTGGTCCTGGCACCCCAGGACACGAAGAGTTGGCTTCCTTGTCTGAAGGGAGCCAGTCTATCCACGTATATGCGTAAGGCTCTGACTGGGCAGAGGCAGTTAAGCCTCATGTCATGAGGCGAACGGCGGGGGGTGGAATGCCTGTAGGTTGACTGGCACACACACAGAGCATTTTTGGGAATGAAGGCGGGTTTGCTTTTAGGGTGACCTTGGTCGAACCATCATTGAACCTCATGCAGTCTGGAGAGATCGAGAGCACATGTTAGGTCGCTGACCCTTTTTGCCGTCGTGAGGGCGATCAGGAGAGCCACCTTCAAGGTTAGGAGCTTGAGGCTCACGGTTTGTAGTGGTCCAAAAGGTGCTGTAGCCAGAGCCTTTAGAACCAGGGACAAATCCCACGAGGGCACAAGGGATCTGCATGTCCTATGTTCCCTGTGTACACCCTTCATGAACTGTTTTACCAGCCAGTGCTTCCACACCGTCTGGTTAACAAGGCCCGGGTGGCAGGTGGAAATTGCTGCCAGGTGGACCTTGACTGAGGAGAGGCCTAGACCGTTGTCTAGGAGCTCCTGTAGAAATGTCAGGACGTCGATCACTGAGGCCTGGTAGGGGACAACTTGGTCTGGTCTTCGTGACGCTCGAAAACGCGCCAGGCTGTGTCGTAACGGTCCCTTGTTGACTGGCTTTCTGAATCGTTTCGATGACGATCGGAGGTAGCCCCACGGAGGTCAACATCACCCTTTGACGGGCCAGACGTCTAGGTCCTGGGGGTGAGGGTGAAAGATCTCCCCTCTCGCTTGGGAGAGGAGATCCGCTCGAAGAGGAATTTTCTACGGCTGGTCGTAGAGGAGAGGGGTTATTTCCGACCTCCAGACCCCCAGGACGGGGCTATTAGGAGCACCGTCAGACCCTGAGTCCTCACTCTGTCCAGAGTGGGGCTGATGAGGGATAGCGGGGTAAAGGCGTAGAGAAGGGTTTTGGGCCATCGTTGTGACAGAGCGTCTAGCCCCGATGTTGAAGGTCCCGTGATTGCGAAGAAGAGGGGACACTTCGTGTTCTCCTCTGTGGCAAAGAGATCCACCCTGGATTTCCCAAACCTGCTCCAGACCTGGGACGCTGCATGAGGATGTAGCGACCAGTCTGCATAGAGAGATTGAGTTAAGTGTTATGCCTATGAAGTCTATTGACTACGTCGGCATGAGCATGCCCTTCTCGTGGTTTATTAAAAACCGAGCGAGGCGAGAGTGGCTGAGCACGCGATGTGTGTGCAACAGTGCTTCTCGCGGATAGTTTGCAAGTAGGATCCAGTCGTCCACATATGTTGCGAGACGGATTCCTTGCTGTCGCAGGGGAGCAATAGCTGCCGCGGTGCATTTTATGAAAACTCTCGGACTCAGAGACATTCCGAAGGGAAGGACTGTGTATTTGTACACTTTTCCTTTGAACCCAAAGCGCAGAAATCTTCTGTGCGGGTGGTAAATCGGAATGTGGAAGTATGCATCTTGCAGGTCTATTGACGTAAACCAATCCCCCTCGCGGATTAGGCGCATGAGGAGTGGTGGTGTCAACATTTTGAATCGCAAATGACGGTTCAATGCTGAACCGTCACTTGAAAAAGCTGCGACTCGAAGTGTACTCTCTTACACGGCCCGCCTGAGCCAAGAGAGAATAGACGCAACACTGCAGTGCGTGGCATCATTCAAAAGGGGACGCTCGATTCCCTTTCATGCATGCCTCCGAATGGCAGGGTTAATGGCCTTGGCGGCCTATCTAATCCGCCTAGCAAGACTACATATGAGACCTTTCCAACAATGGATAGGCTCTCTACATGTACCAATGCACCGTCGCCACCAGAAGGTAACAGTGACGTCACAATGCATACTAGCCCTTCAATGGTGGTCAGACAGAAAAACCCTCTCAGAGGGCGTCCCCATGGGAAAGCCTCTGATCAGGAAAGTCGTCACCACAGATGCCAGCATGACAGGCTGGGGAGCCACGCTGGAAGGATTCACAGCCAGAGGTTTATGGTTGGGGCCACTACGTGCCCTTCACATAAATTACTTGGAGCTTATGGCGGTCTTCCTCCCTGAGACACTTCGAGCAGCGCATCCGGGGTTGCCACGTCCTAGTCAGGACAGACAACACCACGGCCATGTGCTACATCAACAGACAAGGCGGACTCAGGTCCCCTCGTCTTCATCAACTGGCTCGGAAACTAATCCTGTGGTGCAACACACGCCTTCTCTCCATAGTAGCGCGTCATGTCCCAGGTCTTCTGAACACAGGGGCAGACCTGCTGTCCAGAGGACCTCTCCGCTACGCAGACTGGTCGCTACATCCTCATGCAGCGTCCCAGGTCTGGAGCAGGTTTGGGAAACCCAGGGTGGATCTCTTTGCCACAGAGGAGAACACGAAGTGTCCCCTCTTCTTCGCAATCACGGGACTATCAACATCGGGGCTAGACGCTCTGTCACACCGATGGCCCAAAACCCTTCTCTACGCCTTTACCCCGCTATCCCTCATCAGCCCCACTCTGGACAGAGTGAGGACTCAGGGTCTGACGGTGCTCCTAATAGCCCCGTCCTGGGCGTCTGGAGGTCGGAAATAACCCCTCTCCTCTACGACCAGCCGTGGAAAATTCCTCTTCGAGCGGATCTCCTCTCCCAAGCGAGAGGGGAGATCTTTCACCCTCACCCCCAGGACCTAGACGTCTGGCCCGTCAAAGGGTGATGTTGACCTCCGTGGGCCTACCTCCGATCGTCATCGAAACGATTCAGAAAGCCAGTCAACAAGGGACCGTTACGACACAGCCTGGCGCGTTTTCGAGCGTCACGAAGACCAGACCAAGTTGTCCCCTACCAGGCCTCAGTGATCGACGTCCTGACATTTCTACAGGAGCTCCTAGACAACGGTCTAGGCCTCTCCTCAGTCAAGGTCCACCTGGCAGCAATTTCCGCCTGCCACCCGGGCCTTGTTAACCAGACGGTGTGGAAGCACCCGCTGGTAAAACAGTTCATGAAGGGTGTACACAGGGAACATAGGACATGCAGATCCCTTGTCCCCTCGTGGGATTTGTCCCTGGTTCTAAAGGCTCTGGCTACAGCACCTTTTGGACCACTACAAACCGTGAGCCTCAGGCTCCTAACCTTGAAGGTGGCTCTCCTGATCGCCCTCACGACGGCAAAAAGGGTCAGCGACCTAACATGTGCTCTCGATCTCTCCAGACTGCATGAGGTTCAATGATGGTTCGACCAAGGTCACCCTAAAAGCAAACCCGCCTTAATTTCCAAAAATGCTCTGTGTGTGTGCCAGTGAACCTACAGGCATTCCACCCCCCGCCGTTCGCCTCATGACATGAGGCTTAACTGCCTCTGCCCAGTCAGAGCCTTATGCATATACGTGGATAGACTGGCTCCCTTCAGACAAGGAAGCCAACTCTTCGTGTCCTGGGGTGCCAGGACCAAAGGAAAGCCTGTCACGAAGGTCACTATCTCCAACTGGATAGTGGAAGCCATCCGTCTGGCCTACACTAGCCAAGGCGTGGATTCCCCTCAAGCCCTGAGGGCCCACTCCACGAGAGGCGTGGCAGCTTCCTGGGCACTCTACAAGGGTGTCTCTATTCAGGAAATCTGCACAGCAGCAAGCTGGACTACACCCTCGACTTTCTCCACATACTATAACCTAGATGTGGCAGCGCCTTCGCTAGCTGGGGGCAGCGGCTCAGTAGAAAATCAGGGCAGCATAGCGCTGCCTCCTGTTCTCCACAAGGACTAGGTTCTGGAAACAAAAGGGTCCGAGTCCCTCCCAAAAGACTTACGAACTGGAAGTTCAGGTCACGGGAGTTCATAAAGTCCCATAAACGAAAGGTATTTCGTGAAATTTCTATTTAATACAACGTTAAAGGTTACTTTAGTAACCACAGTTGTATAAATACATTGAACGAAATACCTTTCGTGGAACGCCCTTCTGTTCTCTATAGCAGAAGAAAAGTTCCGAATGAGGGATAACGTAGCCACGTCCGCTTTATACGGCGTGGGCGTAGCTTCCTACGTCACCCCTAAGAGCCCAGGACAGCAAAAGTCTAGAATTTTCTGTCCTGGGAGCACATAAAATAATGTTCTGCAGCTAGGTTTTGAAGGAAACCTACCCATAAACGAAAGGTATTTCGTGAAATTTCTATTTAATACAACTGTAGCATCATCTTCTGTTGAAGTAGTATGTGATCTGTCACTTAATATATAGCGTCAACCTATAGGCTAGAGAAAGAGAGAACAAAAGAAAAGAAAAATGCTCATTATTAGCAAGTTGTTGTTCTTGCTTACTGTAAATTGGCTGGATTAAGGGCAATGTTAAAGGTTACTTCAGTAACCACGGTTGTTATTATCATTATGCTTCATATTGACTTTAATATTAACCCATGTGTTCTGTTTTGTGTTCTGTCCCCCCCCCCACCCCCCTCCCCCCCACTCTCGGCCTGCACCTTGTCGTGGTGAGTGGGCTTTAAACCAAGACAGGCCATTCATACCCATTACCTCATTTACTGCCACAGTGAATGCATAAATGTGGCCAAATTTTCGTGACATATTGGTTGTTCAGTTTGACCCACCAGTTTTAGACATATGTCTTATAGAGTAATGTCTTGCAGAGTTGAGAAAGCAGGCTTGAAAGGTTCACTTCTGTATTCTCAAACTTTACACCTAGCTACATGTTTAAGCATTTATTTTGTATTTATTTACATGTAGATTTCAGCTCTGACACTTATTTCATACATGCTCCAGTTTGTGAAGAGTGTCTGTGCTATTAACTCATTTTGGATAAAAAATGATCTTTTCTCCTCTGGTGAAAAGCTGGAGGTTGTGCGATGGCAGGCTCTCAGTCAAATCTGGTCACAAATAATCCACCCCTTGCCCGTGATGTTTTGTTTTTCCTTTCTTTTCTAGTAGTCACAGAATGTTTGTCTCAATTACGACCGTTTAGATAAACACAGAGGTTTACTCTGTTCCGCGATATGCTGTGAATGCTGGACAACATAACGACATGCGACACATAATGTACAGTACAGTACGGTTCACCTTTAACGACATGCGACACATAATGTACAGTACGGTTCACCTTTAACGACATGCGACACATAATGTACAGTACAGTACGGTTCACCTTTAACGACATGCGACACATAATGTACAGTACAGTACGGCTCACCTATAACGACATGCGACACATAATGTACAGTACAGTATGGCTCACCTATAACGACATGCGACACATAATGTACAATACAGTACAGCTCACCTATAACGACATGCGACACATAATGTACAGTACAGTACGGCTCACCTATAACGACATGCGACACATAATGTACAGTACAGTACAGCTCACCTATAACGACATGCGACACATAATGTACAGTACAGTACAGCTCACCTATAACGACATGCGACACATAATGTACAGTACAGTACAGCTCACCTATAACGACATGCGACACATAATGTACAGTACAGTACAGCTCACCTATAACGACATGCGACACATAATGTACAGTACAGTACGGTTCACCTTTAACGACATGCGACACATAATGTACAGTACAGTACAGCTCACCTATAACGACATGCGACACATAATGTACAGTACAGTACAGCTCACCTATAACGACATGCGACACATAATGTACAGTACAGTACTGTCGATCACATAATCACCACCTGTCCCTTTTTACTGTTACTGTAGAAAACCCCACCACTCTCCGGCTGAGAGTGGGGTGGAACCGGAGCTGATCACCTCATTCCTCCTCTAGTGGTGGGCGGGGCTATACTGAATACTAGTTGGGCACACCTGTGGCTGGCCTATAAAGGCTTTAAACCAAGACAGGCCATTCATACCCATTACCTCATTTACTGCCACAGTGAATGAATAAATGTGGCCAAATTTTCGTGACATATTGGTTGTTCAGTTTGACCCACCAGTTTTAGAGATATGGCTTATAGAGTAATGTCTTGCAGAGTTGAGAAAGCAGGCTTGAAAGGTTCACTTCTGTGTTCTCAAACTTTACACCTAGCTACATGTTTAAGCATTTATTTTGTATTTATTTACATGTAGATTTCAGCTCTGACACTTATTTCATACATGCTCCAGTTTGTGAAGAGTGTCTGTGCTATTAACTCATTTTGGATAAAAAAGGATCTTTTCTCCTCTGGTGAAAAGCTGGAGGTTGTGCGATGGCAGGCTCTCAGTCAAATCTGGTCACAAATAATCCACCCCTTGCCCGTGATGTTTTGTTTTTCCTTTCTTTTCTAGTAGTCACAGAATGTTTGTCTCAATTACGACCGTTTAGATAAACACAGAGGTTTACTCTGTTCCGCGATATGCTGTGAATGCTGGACAACATAACGACATGTGACACATAATGTACAGTACAGTACGGCTCACCTATAACGACATGCGACACATAATGTACAGTACAGTACGGTTCACCTTTAACGACATGCGACACATAATGTACAGTACAGTACGGCTCACCTATAACGACATGCGACACATAATGTACAGTACAGTACGGCTCACCTTTAACGACATGCGACACATAATGTACAGTACAGTACGGTTCACCTTTAACGACATGCGACACAATGTACAGTACAGTACGGCTCACCTATAACATGTGACACATAATGTACAGTACAGTACGGCTCACCTATAACAACATGCGACACATAATGTACAGTACAGTACGGCTCACCTATAACGACATGCGACACATAATGTACAGTACAGTACGGCTCACCTATAACAACATGTGACACATAATGTACAGTACAGTACGGCTCACCTATAACGACATGCGACACATAATGTACAGTACAGTACGGCTCACCTATAACTAGGGATGCCAAACGACTCATATTTGGCCAATCGACGAATCGAGGCCGAAAATCGACGTGTCGAACGACTTTTTTTCCTTTTTTTTTTCATTATTTTTTATATTTTTGTTTTTTTGAGGAGAACGCAACTATGCATTCCTTTAAGCAACACAACTTCTGCAGCTGCATCCATATGTTTAGAATTTGCATCAATGATCAAATCCCAATAATAAAAAATAAACTTTATTTTGTAAAGGAGCAGCGGTGCTATCTGCTAGTAGTCCCAACTCTCAAGTGTCTGCAGCCTGTCACGAGCCCCGTAATGAACGCACGTTGTTCCGTATTTTAATGTCGGGTCGGAGAATAAATACAGTATGAATGACGGCGGGATTTATTTGACAACTCTGTCCTGCTTTCTTCACGAGAGAAGAGCGCTCACCGCTGCTAATATGGTAGCAGACCTGTGGCTGTCAGTTCACTTTACGGCATGTGTAGACTGTATATGAGACGTGAACCTGGGTCTGGGTCTGGGAAGCAGAGCTGCAGCCATTGGCTCATGATACGAGCACACGACCAATGGGACAGATCATTCAGTGTTGCTAAGATACCACCCCCCACCAAACACACACACACACACACACCCTTGGACGATGGGGTCTATTCTCAAACTCAGAGCCACAGCGCTCTGCTCAAAGTTAATTTGCATGTGACGAGCCACTGACAGGCGCAGCACAGCAGTGTCACACAGACAAACACATACTTCTCCCATTTGGAAAACATTTGAAACGGCAACGTTTATAACATTTTACATTATAAAAAATATATAATACAAATAAAAACGATTTTTCGACTCATACGTTTTGAGTCGCGGGAGGCATGAGTCGAAAATCGAGTCGATTTTCAACTTTTTTCAACATCCCTACCTATAACATGTGACACATAATGTACAGTACAGTACGGCTCACCTATAACGACATGCGACACATAATGTACAGTACAGTACGGCTCACCTATAACAACATGCGACACATAATGTACAGTACAGTACGGTTCACCTTTAACGACATGCGACACATAATGTACAGTACAGTACGGCTCACCTTTAACGACATGCGACACATAATGTACAGTACAGTACAGTACAGTACAGTACAATCCTGATGGGAGACCTTAATGCCAAGATTGGAAGGGACAACACAGGGTACGAAGACATAATGGGAAGACATGGACTGGGGGTCATGAATGAAAATGGGGAGAGGCTTGCGGACCTGTGCGCTATGAACAACCTGGTCATTGGCGGCAGTGTTTTTCCCCATAAGAACATTCACAAGGCCACTTGGGTATCACCAGACCACATAACAGAGAACCAGATTGACCATATCTGTATCTGTAAGAAATTCAGAAGGTCCATGCAGGATGTAAAAGTAAAGAGAGGAGCAGATGTGGGGTCAGACCACCACCTTGTTGTAGCCAGTCTGAAGCTGAAGCTGAGAAAGAACTGGATGCAGGCACACACAACACAACACAGGTACAACACAGCTTCACTGAGAGAACCCAGCAAGCTGGAAGAGTTCAGACTAACATTACGGAACAAATTCCAAGTTCTACAGGAGCTGCTGGAAGAGGACGAGAGCACTCTGGAGAGCACGTGGAAGGAGATAAAAGAGGCAGTAACATCTACCTGCAAGGAAGTGCTTGGCCCCAAGAAGCACCAGCATAAGGAATGGATCTCAGAGGAAAGTCTGCGAAAGATTCAGGGCAGGAGGGAAAAGAAGGCAGCAGTGAACAACAGCCGGACAAGAGCGGAGAAGGCCAAGGCACAAGAAAGGTATACAGAGGGAAACAAACTAGTAAAGAAGAGCATCAGAGCAGATAAGCGAAAGTACATGAACAACCTGGCAACAGAGGCAGAACAAGCAGCAAGAGAGGGAAACATGAGAGAACTCTACAACATCACCAAGGTCCACCTTTAACGACATGCGACACAATGTACAGTACAGTACGGCTCACCTATAACAACATGCGACACATAATGTACAGTACAGTACGGCTCACCTATAACGACATGCGACACATAATGTACAGTACAGTACGGCTCACCTATAACGACATGTGACACATAATGTACAGTACAGTACGGCTCACCTATAACGACATGCGACACATAATGTACAGTACAGTACGGCTCACCTATAACATGTGACACATAATGTACAGTACAGTACGGCTCACCTATAACGACATGCGACACATAATGTACAGTACAGTACGGCTCACCTATAACAACATGTGACACATAATGTACAGTACAGTACGGCTCACCTATAACGACATGCGACACATAATGTACAGTACAGTACGGCTCACCTATAACAACATGTGACACATAATGTACAGTACAGTACGGCTCACCTATAACGACATGCGACACATAATGTATAGTACAGTACGGCTCACCTATAACAACATGCGACACATGTACTGTACAGTACAGTACGGCTCACCTTTAACGACATGCGACACATAATGTACAGTACAGTACGGCTCACCTATAACAACATGTGACACATAATGTACAGTACAGTACGGCTCACCTATAACGGTCGACATGCAACACATAATGTACAGTACGGCTCACCTATAACGGTCGACATGCAACACATAATGTACAGTACAGTACAGTACGGCTCACCTTTAACGACATGCGACACATAATGTACAGTACAGTACGGCTCACCTATAACAACATGTGACACATAATGTACAGTACAGTACGGCTCACCTATAACGGTCGACATGCAACACATAATGTACAGTACGGCTCACCTATAACTGTCGACATGCAACACATAATGTACGGCTCACTTATAACGGTCGACATGCAACACATAATGTACAGTACAGTACAGTGCGGCTCACCTATAACGGTCGACATGCAACACATATTGTACAGTACAGTACGGCTCACCTATAACGGTCGACATGCAACCATAATCACCACCTGTCTCCTTTTACTGTCCATCACATCATCACCACCTGTCTCCTTTTACTACTACAAACCCTCCCGCGCACTCAGATCAGCCAACGCAGGGAAACTGGAAGTACCCTCACTAAAAACGCCGGGCCAACGCTCCACACGTCCCAAACTCTTCTCCCTTCTGGCTCCAAAACTGTGGAATGCACTTCCCATTGCAGTCAGAACTGCAGCATCACTCCCAATCTTCCGCCGTAGCCTGAAAACCCACCTTTTCAGACTCCATCATGGCCCATAGCACTTACCCTAACCCCTTAGATAGCATTTCTGTTGGCTTAGATAGCATTTGACACAGACTTATAGCATGTTATGTAGACAGCACTATAATTGTATTGTATATAGTTATAGCACGCCATAGTACATATGTATAGCATAGTAGTAAATATGTATAGTTTATATGTATAGTGTATGTATAGTTTCATTATATAGATATTCCACTGTTACTTTCTTAGCTTACGCATGTTTCATGATATTGATAAATGCTTTTATGTGATGTATTCCCATGCTTTTGTTCTTGCTTAAATGTAAGTCGCTCTGGATTAAGAGCGTCTGCTAAATGCCTAAATTGTAAATTGTAAATTGTACTGTTACTGTCGATCACATAATCACCACCTGTCTCCTTTTACTGTCCATCACATCATCACCACCTGTCTCCTTTTACTGTTACTGTTGATCACATAATCACCACCTGTCTCCTTTTACTGTCCATCACATAATCACCACCTGTCTCCTATAATGACATGCGACATATAATGTACAGTACAGTACGGTTCACCTATAACGACATGCGACACATAATGTACAGTACAGTACAGTACGGTTCAACTATAACGACATGCGACACATAATGTACAGTACAGTACAGTACGGCTCACCTATAACGACATGCGACACATAATGTACAGTACAGTACAGTACGGCTCACCTATAACGACATGCGACACATAATGTACAGTACAGTACAGTACGGCTCACCTATAACGACATGTGACACATAATGTACAGTACAGTACGGCTCACCTATAACGACATGCGACACATAATGTACAGTACAGTACAGCAGCAACAACTCCACCACCTGAGAGCCCTCTGTCCTGGAGCCTCAGGCCTTTGTTATGCGTCATTGAAGTGAGTTCAGTTTGTTCATGTTCATTTGAATATTGCATTTTATCTTTATCTGTTTTCCTGAAACTCTAGAGAGTGTGCGTAATGCGCAGTGCACACACTCTCTAGAGTTTCAGGAAAACAGATAAAGATAAAATGCAATATTCAAATGAACATGAACAAACTGAACTCACTTCAATGACGCATAACAAAGGCCTGAGGCTCCAGGACAGAGGGCTCTCAGGTGGTGGAGTTGTTGCTGCTGTACTGTACTGTACATTATGTGTCGCATGTCGTTATAGGTGAGCCGTACTGTACTGTACATTATGTGTCGTATGTATCACATAATCACCACCTGTCTCCTTTTACTGTCCATCACATAATCACCACCTGTCTCCTTTTACTGTCGATCACATAATCACCACCTGTCTCCTTTTACTGTCAATCACATAATCACCACCTGTCTCCTTTTACTGTCTATCACATAATCACCACCTGTCTCCTTTTACTGTCGATCACATAATCACCACCTGTCTCCTTTTACTGTTACTGTCGATCACATAATCACCACCCAGGGCTCGACAGTGCGACTAGGTACTCGCATTTGCGACTAAAAATATCACCGTGCGACTTGTAAAATTAAATTTGTCGCACAGGTGCGACTACAGGATTTGACCATTCAATCGTGATAAAGACAAGTCTCTGTCTACAGCAAGTGCACATTCTATAGTCGCGGTTCTATACCTAAATTTATATTTCTGAACGGCGGTGTCGTTCACCAAAAAGAGCAGAGCTACAAGCTAACAACGTGTCGAGGCTCAATGCGGTGTTCATTTGAAGATCTGTCCCCTTTGCTCGCACCGCCCCTCCCCTCACTGTGTTGCTGCTCCACGGAGCGGAGCTTCCCTGTCACTGCTTTCTGTCTGGAAAGTCAGAAAATAAGTCAGAGCGGGATAGCATTAGCATGATAGCACAGAGTCAGAAGGAATTGCTTGGAGCCCGACACGGCGACACGTTATTTGCAAAGTCTGTTTGTAATGCTCAAAGTTCAAACGTAACTTACTTTTTTTTAACCAAACGCGGGTGAAACAGCGTGCAGCCGTGCACGCACGCGCGCGCGCACACACACACACACACACACACACACACACACACACACACACGGAGTGGACGGATTGATGTTTATCAAAAACAACCCTTGCTTAGCGTTTGCTTACAAAAGCGTGTGCCCAGCATAAATGATAATGCGAATGACCGAACTGGCTGGATTACCGTATTAATATCAGTCAGTCAGTCAAAGCCAAGGACTCGGAGAATGTTACAATACTAATTCACCATCGAGCAGCCTCTGCACTGTCTGAATGTCACACTAACATGATAGAAAACAGAAGGATAAAAACGGATAGCCTGTCTATCCATTCATGAGCAACATATTATCTATCTAGCTCTGGTCCATAGCTCTAATGTGTTGCACGTATTAGAGGTATGGAACAGAGCTACTATCGATCTATCTACAAAGTATTAGCATAAAACAAATTGATTATATAGATTATATGAAAACAAACATAACAATGATATCATGATGAATATCACTATTTTGTGATAATTGCTGAAAAGATAGTGATATAATATTTTGACATATTATTTTCCACCCCTACCTCATATCACTTCATTAAAGAAAAATCACACCCATGTTAAGTGAGGGGCGCTCTTGTCATCATACATCATCTCATACTGGCCAATCAGAATGCCTGTTGCCTGTGATTGGTTAGCTGATTTGCTCGTTTACATATGACATACATTTTCCCTTCAATGTCAATGTGTTTAATTTATGTCATATTTAGCAGAATTTTGACGTAATTTCTCTGTTGATTGTCAATGGCTCATTTTGAGATGTGTGGGGACAAAGGCTGTATATAGGAGGGGCTAGCGCCCCTTAAAAATACATCATTTTTCATCGTGCTCCTAAAATAATTTGTGTGCTACTAGATTTTTCAACTTAGGCGCACACGTGCTACTTGGAAAAATGCTAAGCGTCGAGCCCTGTCACCACCTGTCTCCTTTCACTGTCGATCACATAATCACCACCTGTCTCCTTTTACTGTCGATCACATAATCACCACCTGTCTCCTTTTACTTTTACTGTCGATCACATAATCACCACCTGTCTCCTTTTACTGTTACTGTCGATCACATAATCACCACCTGTCTCCTTTTACTGTCGATCACATAATCACCACCTGTCTCCTTTTACTGTTACTGTCCATCACATAATCACCACTGTCTCCTTTTACTGTTACTGTCGATCACATAATCACCACCTGTCTCCTTTTACTTTATCACATAATCACCACCTGTCCTTTTACTTTTACTGTCCATCACATAATCACCACCTGTCTCCTTTTACTTTTACTGTCCATCACATAATCACCACCTGTCTCCTTTTACTGTATCACATAATCACCACCTGTCTCCTTTTACTGTCCATTACATAATCACCACCTGTCTCCTTTTACTGTCCATCACATAATCACCACCTGTCTCCTTTTACTGTCCATCACATAATCACCACCTGTCTCCTTTTACTGTCCATCACATAATCACCACCTGTCTCCTTTTACTGTCGATCACATAATCACCACCTGTCTCCTTTTACTGTCCATCACATGATCACCACCTGCCTCCTTTTACTGTCCATCACATAATCACCACCTGTCTCCTTTTACTGTCGATCACATAATCACCACCTTTTACTGTTAATGTCGATCAGTGCTGTTTTCTGCTGTTTTCTGCTACCCCCCCAATCCCCCCCAACCCCTCCCCTCCCCCTGTTTGGGGGGGGGGGGGTGGGGTGTCTGTCCCCACTCTCGGCCTGCACCTTGTCGTGGTGAGTGGGCTTTAAACCAAGACAGGCCATTTTTACCCATTAACTCATTTACTGAATGAATAAATATGGCCATATTTGACTGAGGGATTGGATTTTTATGAATTTTGTGTGGCGCAAATCTTTGAATACCGTATATTTCCAGATAACGGCCCAGGTTCTGACACCATTTTGCATAATAACCGCCTCGTCCAAATAACTGCCCTTGTCCATATAACCGCCCATGGGCCCTTATTTGCAAACTTAGTCAGCCTCTCATTTATATATATATATATATATATGTAAATGTATGTATGTGTATACAGCGTGCTGAGTTTGCAGATCTCCTCGTGGCCTCACAATAGCGCAACAACAAAGTCCTCCTCCACATCCCCAAAATAAATAGGCTATAGATTCATAAGTGCCATATATACTCAGCCTATGCACAACCATTTGTTTTAATTTAAAGTGGTACTTTTGGTATTTTGGTAATATACGGGTATATATTCTTTCAGAAGGTTTTTAACTCAAATCTTTGCTTCTGGTGGGGTGTCCCTGGAACAACATATTTTCAGATGGGGGTCGGCGGCCAAATACATATAATTCTGGGGGTCCTTGACATGAAATAGTTTGAGAACCACTGACATAGAAACAGAGTTTTTTCAGAAAACTGACTATTTAGAAGACTTTTTTTGTTTTTTAGAATCGGTCGGGTCTAATTAGGCTAGTTGGGGTCCGTTGAAAAGAGCATGCTGGCCAAAAATAGAGGAACATAACTGAAGACAAGCATTTATAGAAAAGCTTCTCTCTTCACCACTGGGAGTATTAAACATAAAATAGTTTTTTAACCCATTTAGACCTGAGGACGATTCTATAAATGTCTTCTAAATCCTGACAGTTTGTCTGAAAAACCCCATGTTTCTATGTCAGTCATTCTCAAACATTTTCATGTCAAGGACCCCCAAAAATATATGTAATTGCCCGCCGACCCCCATCTAAAAAGATGTTGTTTCAGGGAAGATTTGAGTTAAAAACGTTCATCCTGGAATATTATATTCAAAGATTTGCGCCACATTTTCACGATTTAAAAAAAATATTAGACCCACAAGCTCGTAGCACGGCACTCGGTGCCGCGCTATGAGCTTGTAGATCTGCTATTTTTCATAACATAATGCTTAAATCACCAAAAGGGTTCCCGCCCAAAATGGGTTCATGGACAATAGAATATTTTGTCTCAAGTATTTTCAATCTGGACATTGTAGGCAAAATTAATCACACTGTGATTTGGACCTGTAAATTCTAAAACACAAACTAAGGCACTGGTTGTGGTACTTCTGGTTTACCAGAACGGGGTTCAACTCCCTGCGGTGCCCTGCTCAATTTGTTGTTACATGGTTCATTTTCTGCTCATTGTGTTGCCTTTTCATAGATGATTTTTTTCAGGATTTCAATTCAAATATAGCAGAAATATCTGATCTACAAGATCGGCTTTTTTTTTTTGCTATGACAGTAATACATGCAATATGGCCCTCTGGAGTGAGTGTGGAAATATAATATAGTGGTCCTCTGGAGTGAGTGTGGAAATATAATATAGTGGCCCTCTGGAGTGAGTGTGGAAATATAATATAGTGGCCCTCTGGAGTGAGTGTGGAAATATAGTGGCCCTCTGGAGTGAGTGTGGAAATATAGTGGCCCTCTGGAGTGAGTGTGGAAATATAGTGGCCCTCTGGAGTGAGTGTGAAATATAATACAGTCAGGGCTGCACACAACTTTTTTGGTCTAGTACTCAGAGGAGCACCTGGAGGAGTTACTTGGTGCTCCTAAAATGCGGTGGCCCGTCTCGCCGGATGGATAAAAGAGGGATGCATGAATAACTTATAGCAAAACAATATTTATTGGATAAGTGGGGACTGGGGAGTCAATGGAGAGTATTGCAACTCTAGATTCATCCCATTATAAAAATAATCTAGAGTTGCAAATTACAGCTATAGGTCCATGTGTATTCCAGCCCTATATGCACATTCTAAGGTCACAGACATTGACAAGGCAGATATAAAAATGAACACAAAAATATCCTATACATATAGGATATTTGTGACCAACTCCAGCAAAAAATGCCTCAAGTCGATTTTTACAGATTATTAAAGTACAGAATGTAAGCTTTCATATGATGTATCATTCAATGAAATTGGATAATAATTGAAGGAGATATGACCATCTAAAACTTGTTTAAACAGATACCCCAAAGCAGAGAATAAGCCATTCAAAGTATCCTGAAATTTTTGCACCTCTGGAATGGGGGAACAATAGATCCTTGGCTACACCCCTAATGTCTTGCATAATCACTCCCCCACCCACTAACCACTCCCCCACTAGGTTAGCTGTCAATGACAGTTGAGTGGACAGTTGAGTTAAAGTAAAGAAATATAGGACTGCAGTTGTTTAGTGTATGTTTTGTAATAATACAATCTAAAAAGTAACTAGTAGGCTGCAGAAGAGTTACTAGCCATCTCGAGTTGAATAATAACTGACACTGTTTACAATACAAACACAGTGACAGTTACTGTCAAACAGCTGTACTTATGGGCGACGCCCAGACCGTGAAACCTGAGGACAAAGACATTCCTGAGACCAATCGGAACAGACATGCAAATCTTGGGAGAGCACTTATCCGCCCCCCAAACTGCGTTAGATTTCACAAATAAAACAAGCACATCTTTGACTGATAAATGTATACATTTCATTTGCCCAAATGAATAATCTGTTGGAACGAAAACCTTCTTCAACATTCAAACTGTGTTAATATGAAATGAACGAAAATCACATAAATAAAAATAAAAGGTTTTATTTCGACCATTTCATTCTGGCGACATGAGGCACTTTCTGTTGGCCTGGGTCACATTTATATATATATATATATATATATATATATAGGATATATTTTGTGTTCATTTTTATACACCAAAAGAAAAGAACATCTCCCACAACTGTGCCCCAGTTCACTTAGCACTTTGCAGCACTTTATGAGCACGAACAAAATAAAAGCAATTTTCTTAGTTTGTCTGAGGAGTTTTCCTTAAGGTATTTGTGGAGTGAATCTTCCGGTTTTCAATTGAATAAAGACATAATCATGGCTATCATTTATAGGCATGATTCAAATTGAGTGTGTAGGCTATTAAGGACTTTTCTTTTTTATTTATTTATCATCAAATGATCTTGCCGTGAGACGTCGGCAAGACACACAGGCAACTGTGATTTGGACCTGTAAATTATAAAACAAAAACTAAGGCACTATTGTAACTGTACAAGTGTCCACGTCAACGAAAATATATGACGTGGAAGTTTCCTTGAGCCCGGAAGTGACTCTGGAAGAGCGGCTGACGCTGACGTCATGGCTTCAATACATAATATAGAACTGGATCCCTAACTCTGTCGGTGTCTTCAGTGGTCCAGTGGATTAGACTTCCGCCTTCCAATCCTCGCTATGTAACTTTGCGGGTTCGAGCCCTTTTGATAATTTTCCAATTTTACAAGCTTGAATTATCCTCTTTCAATCGTTTTTTGAAATTTTGAAATATTTTTTTAACTTCGTTTTTCATCATTTTCGACCATGGGCTATAGCCCCTACCGTACGGCATACTATAGCACGCCGTTTTTCATCATTTTTGAGGATTTGAAAAAAATGAAAAAAACAAAACAAACATGGGTTATAGCCCATCGTTTTTTGAAATTTTGAAAAAAAATGTTAACCTCGTTTTTCATCATTTTCGACCATGGGCTATAGCCCCTACCGTACGGCATACTATAGCACGCCGTTTTTCATCATTTTTGAGGATTTGAAAATTAAAAAAAAAACAAACAAACATGGGTTATAGCCCATCGTTTTTTGAAATTTTGAAAAAAAATGTTAACCTCGTTTTTCATCATTTTCGACCATGGGCTATAGCCCCTACCGTATGGCATACTATAGCAAGTCGTTTTTCATCATTTTTGAGGATTTGAAAAAAATTAAAAAAAAAAAAAAAACATGGGTTATAGCCCATCGTTTTTTGAAATTTTGAAAAAAAATGTTAACCTCGTTTTTCATCATTTTCGACCATGGGCTATAGCCCCTACCGTACGGCATACTATAGCAAGTCGTTTTTCATCATTTTTGAGGATTAAAAAAAAAAGAAAAAAAAAAAAAACATGGGTTATAGCCCATCGTTTTTTGAAATTTTGAAAAAAAATGTTAACCTCGTTTTTCATCATTTTCGACCATGGGCTATAGCCCGTACCGTACGGCATACTATAGCACGCCGTTTTTCATCATTTTTGAGGATTTGAAAAAAATGAAAAAAACAAACAAACATGGGTTATAGCCCATAGTTTTTTGAAAATTTGAAAAAAAATGTTAACCTCGTTTTTCATCATTTTCGACCATGGGCTATAGCCCCTACCGTACGGCATACTATAGCAAGTCGTTTTTCATCATTTTTGAGGATTTGAAAAAAAAAAAAAAAAAAAACATGGGTTATAGCCCATCGTTTTTTGAAATTTTGAAAAAAAATGTTAACCTCGTTTTTCATCATTTTCGACCATGGGCTATAGCCCCTACCGTACGGCATACTATAGCACGCCGTTTTTCATCATTTTTGAGGATTTGAAAAAAATGAAAAAAAAAACAAACATGGGTTATAGCCCATCGTTTTTTGAAATTTTGAAAAAAAATGTTAACCTCGTTTTTCATCATTTTCGACCATGGGCTATAGCCCGTACCGTACGGCATACTATAGCAAGTCGTTTTTCATCATTTTTGAGGATTTGAAAAAAAATGAAAAAAAAAAAAAACATGGGTTATAGCCCATCGTTTTTTGAAATTTTGAAAAAAAATGTTAACCTCGTTTTTCATCATTTTCGACCATAGGCTATAGCCCCTACCGTACGGCATACTATAGCACGCCGTTTTTCATCATTTTTGAGGATTTGAAAAAAATGAAAAAAACAAACAAACATGGGTTATAGCCCATCGTTTTTTGAAATTTTGAAAAAAAATGTTAACCTCGTTTTTCATCATTTTCGACCATGGGCTATAGCCCGTACCGTACGGCATACTATAGCAAGTCGTTTTTCATCATTTTTGAGGATTTGAAAAAAAATGAAAAAAAAAAAAAACATGGGTTATAGCCCATCGTTTTTTGAAATTTTGAAAAAAAATGTTAACCTCGTTTTTCATCATTTTCGACCATAGGCTATAGCCCCTACCGTACGGCATACTATAGCACGCCGTTTTTCATCATTTTTGAGGATTTGAAAAAAATGAAAAAAACAAACAAACATGGGTTATAGCCCATCGTTTTTTGAAATTTTGAAAAAAAATGTTAACCTCGTTTTTCATCATTTTCGACCATGGGCTATAGCCCCTACCGTAAGGCATACTATAGCACGCCGTTTTTCATCATTTTTGAGGATTTGAAAAAAATGAAAAAAACAAACAAACATGGGTTATAGCCCATCGTTTTTTGAAATTTTGAAAAAAAATGTTAACCTCGTTTTTCATCATTTTCGACCATGGGCTATAGCCCGTACCGTACGGCATACTATAGCAAGTCGTTTTTCATCATTTTTGAGGATTTGAAAAAAAAAGAAAAAAAAAAAAAACATGGGTTATAGCCCATCGTTTTTTGAAATTTTGAAAAAAAATGTTAACCTCGTTTTTCATCATTTTCGACCATAGGCTATAGCCCCTACCGTACGGCATACTATAGCACGCCGTTTTTCATCATTTTTGAGGATTTGAAAAAAATGAAAAAAACAAACAAACATGGGTTATAGCCCATCGTTTTTTGAAATTTTGAAAAAAAATGTTAACCTCGTTTTTCATCATTTTCGACCATGGGCTATAGCCCCTACCGTAAGGCATACTATAGCACGCCGTTTTTCATCATTTTTGAGGATTTGAAAAAAATGAAGAAAAAAAAACAAACATGGGTTATAGCCCATCGTTTTTTGAAATTTTGAAAAAAAATGTTAACCTAGTTTTTCATCATTTTCGACCATGGGCTATAGCCCCTACCGTATGGCATGCTATAGCAAGTCGTTTTTCATCATTTTTGAGGACTTGAAAAAAATGAAAAAAATGAAAAACATGGGTTATAGCCCATCGTTTTTTGAAATTTTGAAAAAAAATGTTAACCTCGTTTTTCATCATTTTCGACCATGGGCTATAGCCCCTACCGTACGGCATACTATAGCACGCCGTTTTTCATCATTTTTGAGGATTTGAAAAAAATGAAGAAAAAAAAACAAACATGGGTTATAGCCCATCGTTTTTTGAAATTTTGAAAAAAAATGTTAACCTCGTTTTTCATCATTTTCGACCATGGGCTATAGCCCCTACCGTATGGCATGCTATAGCAAGTCGTTTTTCATCATTTTTGAGGATTTGAAAAAAATGAAAAAAAAAAAAAAACATGGGTTATAGCCCATCGTTTTTTGAAATTTTGAAAAAAAATGTTAACCTCGTTTTTCATCATTTTCGACCATGGGCTATAGCCCCTACCGTACGGCATACTATAGCAAGTCGTTTTTCATCATTTTTGAGGATTTGAAAAAAATGAAAAAAAAAAAAACATGGGTTATAGCCCATCGTTTTTTGAAATTTTGAAAAAAAATGTTAACCTCGTTTTTCATCATTTTCGACCATGGGCTATAGCCCCTACCGTACGGCATACTATAGCACGCCGTTTTTCATCATTTTTGAGGATTTGAAAAAAATGAAGAAAAAAAAACAAACATGGGTTATAGCCCATCGTTTTTTGAAATTTTGAAAAAAAATGTTAACCTCGTTTTTCATCATTTTCGACCATGGGCTATAGCCCCTACCGTACGGCATACTATAGCACGCCGTTTTTCATCATTTTTGAGGATTTGAAAAAAATGAAGAAAAAAAAACAAACATGGGTTATAGCCCATCGTTTTTTGAAATTTTGAAAAAAAATGTTAACCTCGTTTTTCATCATTTTCGACCATGGGCTATAGCCCCTACCGTATGGCATGCTATAGCAAGTCGTTTTTCATCATTTTTGAGGATTTGAAAAAAATGAAAAAAAAAAAAAACATGGGTTATAGCCCATCGTTTTTTGAAATTTTGAAAAAAAATGTTAACCTCGTTTTTCATCATTTTCGACCATGGGCTATAGCCCCTACCGTACGGCATACTATAGCAAGTCGTTTTTCATCATTTTTGAGGATTTGAAAAAAAAAAATGAAAAAAAAAAAAACATGGGTTATAGCCCATCGTTTTTTGAAATTTTGAAAAAAAATGTTAACCTCGTTTTTCATCATTTTCGACCATGGGCTATAGCCCCTACCGTACGGCATACTATAGCACGCCGTTTTTCATCATTTTTGAGGATTTGAAAAAAATGAAAAAAACAAACAAACATGGGTTATAGCCCATCGTTTTTTGAAATTTTGAAAAAAAATGTTAACCTCGTTTTTCATCATTTTCGACCATGGGCTATAGCCCCTACCGTACGGCATACTATAGCACGCCGTTTTTCATCATTTTTGAGGATTTGAAAAAAATGAAGAAAAAAAAAAAAACATGGGTTATAGCCCATCGTTTTTTGAAATTTTGAAAAAAAATGTTAACCTCGTTTTTCATCATTTTCGACCATGGGCTATAGCCCCTACCGTACGGCATACTATAGCAAGTCGTTTTTCATCATTTTTGAGGATTTGAAAAAAATGAAAAAAAAACAAAAAAACATGGGTTATAGCCCATCGTTTTTTGAAATTTTGAAAAAAAATGTTAACCTCGTTTTTCATCATTTTCGACCATGGGCTATAGCCCCTACCGTACGGCATACTATAGCAAGTCGTTTTTCATCATTTTTGAGGATTTGAAAAAAAAAAAACAAAAAAAAACATGGGTTATAGCCCATCGTTTTTTGAAATTTTGAAAAAAAATGTTAACCTCGTTTTTCATCATTTTCGACCATGGGCTATAGCCCCTACCGTACGGCATACTATAGCAAGTCGTTTTTCATCATTTTTGAGGATTTGAAAAAAATGAAAAAAAAAAAAAAACATGGGTTATAGCCCATCGTTTTTTGAAATTTTGAAAAAAAATGTTAACCTCGTTTTTCATCATTTTCGACCATGGGCTATAGCCCCTACCGTACGGCATACTATAGCACGCCGTTTTTCATCACTTTTGAGGATTTGAAAAAAATGAAAAAAAAAAAAAAACATGGGTTATAGCCCATCGTTTTTTGAAATTTTGAAAAAAAATGTTAACCTCGTTTTTCATCATTTTCGACCATGGGCTATAGCCCCTACCGTACGGCATACTATAGCACGCCGTTTTTCATCATTTTTGAGGATTTGAAAAAAATGAAAAAAAAAAAAAAACATGGGTTATAGCCCATCGTTTTTTGAAAATTTGAAAAAAAATGTTAACCTCGTTTTTCATCATTTTCGACCATGGGCTATAGCCCCTACCGTACGGCATACTATAGCAAGTCGTTTTTCATCATTTTTGAGGATTTGAAAAAAAAAAAAAAAAAAAAAACATGGGTTATAGCCCATCGTTTTTTGAAATTTTGAAAAAAAATGTTAACCTCGTTTTTCATCATTTTCGACCATGGGCTATAGCCCCTACCGTACAGCATACTATAGCACGCCGTTTTTCATCATTTTTGAGAATTTGAAAAAAATGAAAAAAAAAAAAAAACATGGGTTATAGCCCATCGTTTTTTGAAATTTTGAAAAAAAATGTTAACCTTGTTTTTCATCATTTTCGACCATGGGCTATAGCCCCTACCGTACGGCATACTATAGCACGCCGTTTTTCATCATTTTTGAGGATTTGAAAAAAATGAAGAAAAAAAAACAAACATGGGTTATAGCCCATCGTTTTTTGAAATTTTGAAAAAAAATGTTAACCTCGTTTTTCATCATTTTCGACCATGGGCTATAGCCCCTACCGTATGGCATGCTATAGCAAGTCGTTTTTCATCATTTTTGAGGATTTGAAAAAAATGAAAAAAAAAAAAAACATGGGTTATAGCCCATCGTTTTTTGAAATTTTGAAAAAAAATGTTAACCTCGTTTTTCATCATTTTCGACCATGGGCTATAGCCCCTACCGTACGGCATACTATAGCAAGTCGTTTTTCATCATTTTTGAGGATTTGAAAAAAAAAAATGAAAAAAAAAAAAACATGGGTTATAGCCCATCGTTTTTTGAAATTTTGAAAAAAAATGTTAACCTCGTTTTTCATCATTTTCGACCATGGGCTATAGCCCCTACCGTACGGCATACTATAGCACGCCGTTTTTCATCATTTTTGAGGATTTGAAAAAAATGAAAAAAACAAACAAACATGGGTTATAGCCCATCGTTTTTTGAAATTTTGAAAAAAAATGTTAACCTCGTTTTTCATCATTTTCGACCATGGGCTATAGCCCCTACCGTACGGCATACTATAGCACGCCGTTTTTCATCATTTTTGAGGATTTGAAAAAAATGAAGAAAAAAAAAAAAACATGGGTTATAGCCCATCGTTTTTTGAAATTTTGAAAAAAAATGTTAACCTCGTTTTTCATCATTTTCGACCATGGGCTATAGCCCCTACCGTACGGCATACTATAGCAAGTCGTTTTTCATCATTTTTGAGGATTTGAAAAAAATGAAAAAAAAACAAAAAAACATGGGTTATAGCCCATCGTTTTTTGAAATTTTGAAAAAAAATGTTAACCTCGTTTTTCATCATTTTCGACCATGGGCTATAGCCCCTACCGTACGGCATACTATAGCACGCCGTTTTTCATCATTTTTGAGGATTTGAAAAAAATGAAGAAAAAAAAAAAAACATGGGTTATAGCCCATCGTTTTTTGAAATTTTGAAAAAAAATGTTAACCTCGTTTTTCATCATTTTCGACCATGGGCTATAGCCCCTACCGTACGGCATACTATAGCAAGTCGTTTTTCATCATTTTTGAGGATTTGAAAAAAATGAAAAAAAAACAAAAAAACATGGGTTATAGCCCATCGTTTTTTGAAATTTTGAAAAAAAATGTTAACCTCGTTTTTCATCATTTTCGACCATGGGCTATAGCCCCTACCGTACGGCATACTATAGCACGCCGTTTTTCATCATTTGTGACCAGATTTGACTGAGAGACTGCCATCGCGCACATTCCAGCTTTTCACCAGAGGAGAAAAACGTTTTTTTTTTTTTTTTTTTCCAAACTGAGTTAATAGCACAGGCAGACTCTTCACATACTAGAGCATGTCTGAAATAAGTGTCAAACTGAAATTGACATGTAAATATGAAAAGAATGCTTAAATATGTAGCTATTGTAATGTTAGAGACCACAGAAGTGAACCTTTCAAGCCTGTTTTCTCAACTCGCTGTTTTCTGCAAGACATTACTCTATAAGCCATATCTCCAAAACTGGTGGGTCAAACTGAACAACCAATATGTCAATTTGAAGCTATGATTCCCTGCTTTGATATGAAATGAAAAAACAAAAATTCAAAAAAATCCAATGGCAGTCTCCCAGTCAAATTTGGTCACATTTTTGAGGATTTGAAAAAAATGAAGAAAAAAAAACAAACATGGGTTATAGCCCATCGTTTTTTGAAATTTTGAAAAAAAATGTTAACCTCGTTTTTCATCATTTTCGACCATGGGCTATAGCCCCTACCGTACGGCATACTATAGCAAGTCGTTTTTCATCATTTTTGAGGATTTGAAAAAAAAAAAAAAAAAAAAAACATGGGTTATAGCCCATCGTTTTTTGAAATTTTGAAAAAAAATGTTAACCTCGTTTTTCATCATTTTCGACCATGGGCTATAGCCCCTACCGTACGGCATACTATAGCAAGTCGTTTTTCATCATTTTTGAGGATTTGAAAAAAATGAAAAAAAAAAAAAAACATGGGTTATAGCCCATCGTTTTTTGAAATTTTGAAAAAAAATGTTAACCTCGTTTTTCATCATTTTCGACCATGGGCTATAGCCCCTACCGTACGGCATACTATAGCACGCCGTTTTTCATCACTTTTGAGGATTTGAAAAAAATGAAAAAAAAAAAAAAACATGGGTTATAGCCCATCGTTTTTTGAAATTTTGAAAAAAAATGTTAACCTCGTTTTTCATCATTTTCGACCATGGGCTATAGCCCCTACCGTACGGCATACTATAGCACGCCGTTTTTCATCATTTTTGAGGATTTGAAAAAAATGAAAAAAAAAAAAAAACATGGGTTATAGCCCATCGTTTTTTGAAATTTTGAAAAAAAATGTTAACCTCGTTTTTCATCATTTTCGACCATGGGCTATAGCCCCTACCGTACGGCATACTATAGCAAGTCGTTTTTCATCATTTTTGAGGATTTGAAAAAAAAAAATGAAAAAAAAAAAAACATGGGTTATAGCCCATCGTTTTTTGAAATTTTGAAAAAAAATGTTAACCTCGTTTTTCATCATTTTCGACCATGGGCTATAGCCCCTACCGTACGGCATACTATAGCACGCCGTTTTTCATCATTTTTGAGGATTTGAAAAAAATGAAAAAAACAAACAAACATGGGTTATAGCCCATCGTTTTTTGAAATTTTGAAAAAAAATGTTAACCTCGTTTTTCATCATTTTCGACCATGGGCTATAGCCCCTACCGTACGGCATACTATAGCACGCCGTTTTTCATCATTTTTGAGGATTTGAAAAAAATGAAGAAAAAAAAAAAAACATGGGTTATAGCCCATCGTTTTTTGAAATTTTGAAAAAAAATGTTAACCTCGTTTTTCATCATTTTCGACCATGGGCTATAGCCCCTACCGTACGGCATACTATAGCAAGTCGTTTTTCATCATTTTTGAGGATTTGAAAAAAATGAAAAAAAAACAAAAAAACATGGGTTATAGCCCATCGTTTTTTGAAATTTTGAAAAAAAATGTTAACCTCGTTTTTCATCATTTTCGACCATGGGCTATAGCCCCTACCGTACGGCATACTATAGCACGCCGTTTTTCATCATTTGTGACCAGATTTGACTGAGAGACTGCCATCGCGCACATTCCAGCTTTTCACCAGAGGAGAAAAACGTTTTTTTTTTTTTTTTTTTCCAAACTGAGTTAATAGCACAGGCAGACTCTTCACATACTAGAGCATGTCTGAAATAAGTGTCAAACTGAAATTGACATGTAAATATGAAAAGAATGCTTAAATATGTAGCTATTGTAATGTTAGAGACCACAGAAGTGAACCTTTCAAGCCTGTTTTCTCAACTCGCTGTTTTCTGCAAGACATTACTCTATAAGCCATATCTCCAAAACTGGTGGGTCAAACTGAACAACCAATATGTCAATTTGAAGCTATGATTCCCTGCTTTGATATGAAATGAAAAAACAAAAATTCAAAAAAATCCAATGGCAGTCTCCCAGTCAAATTTGGTCACATTTTTGAGGATTTGAAAAAAATGAAGAAAAAAAAACAAACATGGGTTATAGCCCATCGTTTTTTGAAATTTTGAAAAAAAATGTTAACCTCGTTTTTCATCATTTTCGACCATGGGCTATAGCCCCTACCGTACGGCATACTATAGCAAGTCGTTTTTCATCATTTTTGAGGATTTGAAAAAAAAAAAACAAAAAAAAACATGGGTTATAGCCCATCGTTTTTTGAAATTTTGAAAAAAAATGTTAACCTCGTTTTTCATCATTTTCGACCATGGGCTATAGCCCCTACCGTACGGCATACTATAGCAAGTCGTTTTTCATCATTTTTGAGGATTTGAAAAAAATGAAAAAAAAAAAAAAACATGGGTTATAGCCCATCGTTTTTTGAAATTTTGAAAAAAAATGTTAACCTCGTTTTTCATCATTTTCGACCATGGGCTATAGCCCCTACCGTACGGCATACTATAGCACGCCGTTTTTCATCACTTTTGAGGATTTGAAAAAAATGAAAAAAAAAAAAAAACATGGGTTATAGCCCATCGTTTTTTGAAATTTTGAAAAAAAATGTTAACCTCGTTTTTCATCATTTTCGACCATGGGCTATAGCCCCTACCGTACGGCATACTATAGCACGCCGTTTTTCATCATTTTTGAGGATTTGAAAAAAATGAAAAAAAAAAAAAAACATGGGTTATAGCCCATCGTTTTTTGAAAATTTGAAAAAAAATGTTAACCTCGTTTTTCATCATTTTCGACCATGGGCTATAGCCCCTACCGTACGGCATACTATAGCAAGTCGTTTTTCATCATTTTTGAGGATTTGAAAAAAAAAAAAAAAAAAAAAAACATGGGTTATAGCCCATCGTTTTTTGAAATTTTGAAAAAAAATGTTAACCTCGTTTTTCATCATTTTCGACCATGGGCTATAGCCCCTACCGTACAGCATACTATAGCACGCCGTTTTTCATCATTTTTGAGAATTTGAAAAAAATGAAAAAAAAAAAAAAACATGGGTTATAGCCCATCGTTTTTTGAAATTTTGAAAAAAAATGTTAACCTTGTTTTTCATCATTTTCGACCATGGGCTATAGCCCCTACCGTACGGCATACTATAGCACGCCGTTTTTCATCATTTTTGAGGATTTGAAAAAAATGAAGAAAAAAAAACAAACATGGGTTATAGCCCATCGTTTTTTGAAATTTTGAAAAAAAATGTTAACCTCGTTTTTCATCATTTTCGACCATGGGCTATAGCCCCTACCGTATGGCATGCTATAGCAAGTCGTTTTTCATCATTTTTGAGGATTTGAAAAAAATGAAAAAAAAAAAAAACATGGGTTATAGCCCATCGTTTTTTGAAATTTTGAAAAAAAATGTTAACCTCGTTTTTCATCATTTTCGACCATGGGCTATAGCCCCTACCGTACGGCATACTATAGCAAGTCGTTTTTCATCATTTTTGAGGATTTGAAAAAAAAAAATGAAAAAAAAAAAAACATGGGTTATAGCCCATCGTTTTTTGAAATTTTGAAAAAAAATGTTAACCTCGTTTTTCATCATTTTCGACCATGGGCTATAGCCCCTACCGTACGGCATACTATAGCAAGTCGTTTTTCATCATTTTTGAGGATTTGAAAAAAATGAAAAAAAAAAAAAACATGGGTTATAGCCCATCGTTTTTTGAAATTTTGAAAAAAAATGTTAACCTCGTTTTTCATCATTTTCGACCATGGGCTATAGCCCCTACCGTACGGCATACTATAGCAAGTCGTTTTTCATCATTTTTGAGGATTTGAAAAAAATGAAAAAAAAACAAAAAAACATGGGTTATAGCCCATCGTTTTTTGAAATTTTGAAAAAAAATGTTAACCTCGTTTTTCATCATTTTCGACCATGGGCTATAGCCCCTACCGTACGGCATACTATAGCACGCCGTTTTTCATCATTTTTGAGGATTTGAAAAAAATGAAGAAAAAAAAAAAAACATGGGTTATAGCCCATCGTTTTTTGAAATTTTGAAAAAAAATGTTAACCTCGTTTTTCATCATTTTCGACCATGGGCTATAGCCCCTACCGTACGGCATACTATAGCAAGTCGTTTTTCATCATTTTTGAGGATTTGAAAAAAATGAAAAAAAAACAAAAAAACATGGGTTATAGCCCATCGTTTTTTGAAATTTTGAAAAAAAATGTTAACCTCGTTTTTCATCATTTTCGACCATGGGCTATAGCCCCTACCGTACGGCATACTATAGCACGCCGTTTTTCATCATTTGTGACCAGATTTGACTGAGAGACTGCCATCGCGCACATTCCAGCTTTTCACCAGAGGAGAAAAACGTTTTTTTTTTTTTTTTTTTTCCAAACTGAGTTAATAGCACAGGCAGACTCTTCACATACTAGAGCATGTCTGAAATAAGTGTCAAACTGAAATTGACATGTAAATATGAAAAGAATGCTTAAATATGTAGCTATTGTAATGTTAGAGACCACAGAAGTGAACCTTTCAAGCCTGTTTTCTCAACTCGCTGTTTTCTGCAAGACATTACTCTATAAGCCATATCTCCAAAACTGGTGGGTCAAACTGAACAACCAATATGTCAATTTGAAGCTATGATTCCCTGCTTTGATATGAAATGAAAAAACAAAAATTCAAAAAAATCCAATGGCAGTCTCCCAGTCAAATTTGGTCACATTTTTGAGGATTTGAAAAAAATGAAGAAAAAAAAACAAACATGGGTTATAGCCCATCGTTTTTTGAAATTTTGAAAAAAAATGTTAACCTCGTTTTTCATCATTTTCGACCATGGGCTATAGCCCCTACCGTACGGCATACTATAGCAAGTCGTTTTTCATCATTTTTGAGGATTTGAAAAAAAAAAAAAAAAAAAAAACATGGGTTATAGCCCATCGTTTTTTGAAATTTTGAAAAAAAATGTTAACCTCGTTTTTCATCATTTTCGACCATGGGCTATAGCCCCTACCGTACGGCATACTATAGCAAGTCGTTTTTCATCATTTTTGAGGATTTGAAAAAAATGAAAAAAAAAAAAAAACATGGGTTATAGCCCATCGTTTTTTGAAATTTTGAAAAAAAATGTTAACCTCGTTTTTCATCATTTTCGACCATGGGCTATAGCCCCTACCGTACGGCATACTATAGCACGCCGTTTTTCATCACTTTTGAGGATTTGAAAAAAATGAAAAAAAAAAAAAAACATGGGTTATAGCCCATCGTTTTTTGAAATTTTGAAAAAAAATGTTAACCTCGTTTTTCATCATTTTCGACCATGGGCTATAGCCCCTACCGTACGGCATACTATAGCACGCCGTTTTTCATCATTTTTGAGGATTTGAAAAAAATGAAAAAAAAAAAAAAACATGGGTTATAGCCCATCGTTTTTTGAAAATTTGAAAAAAAATGTTAACCTCGTTTTTCATCATTTTCGACCATGGGCTATAGCCCCTACCGTACGGCATACTATAGCAAGTCGTTTTTCATCATTTTTGAGGATTTGAAAAAAAAAAAAAAAAAAAAAAACATGGGTTATAGCCCATCGTTTTTTGAAATTTTGAAAAAAAATGTTAACCTCGTTTTTCATCATTTTCGACCATGGGCTATAGCCCCTACCGTACAGCATACTATAGCACGCCGTTTTTCATCATTTTTGAGAATTTGAAAAAAATGAAAAAAAAACAAAAACATGGGTTATAGCCCATCGTTTTTTGAAATTTTGAAAAAAAATGTTAACCTCGTTTTTCATCATTTTCGACCATGGGCTATAGCCCCTACCGTACGGCATACTATAGCACGCCGTTTTTCATCATTTTTGAGGATTTGAAAAAAATGAAAAAAAAAAAAAAACATGGGTTATAGCCCATCGTTTTTTGAAATTTTGAAAAAAGATGTTAACCTCGTTTTTCATCATTTTCGACCATGGGCTATAGCCCCTACCGTACGGCATACTATAGCAAGTCGTTTTTCATCATTTTTGAGGATTTGAAAAAAATGAAAAAAAAAAAAAAAACATGGGTTATAGCCCATCGTTTTTTGAAATTTTGAAAAAAAATGTTAACCTCGTTTTTCATCATTTTCGACCATGGGCTATAGCCCCTACCGTACGGCATACTATAGCAAGTCGTTTTTCATCATTTTTGAGGATTTGAAAAAAATGAAAAAAGAAAAAAAACATGGGTTATAGCCCATCGTTTTTTGAAATTTTGAAAAAAAATGTTAACCTCGTTTTTCATCATTTTCGACCATGGGCTATAGCCCCTACCGTACGGCATACTATAGCACGCCGTTTTTCATCATTTTTGAGGATTTGAAAAAAATGAAAAAAAAAAAAAAACATGGGTTATAGCCCATCGTTTTTTGAAATTTTGAAAAAAAATGTTAACCTCGTTTTTCATCATTTTCGACCATGGGCTATAGCCCCTACCGTACGGCATACTATAGCACGCCGTTTTTCATCATTTTTGAGGATTTGAAAAAAAAAAAAAAAAAGAAAAACATGGGTTATAGCCCATCGTTTTTTGAAATTTTGAAAAAAAATGTTAACCTCGTTTTTCATCATTTTCGACCATGGGCTATAGCCCCTACCGTACGGCATACTATAGCAAGTCGTTTTTCATCATTTTTGAGGATTTGAAAAAAAAAAAAAAAAAAAAAACATGGGTTATAGCCCATCGTTTTTTGAAATTTTGAAAAAAAATGTTAACCTCGTTTTTCATCATTTTCGACCATGGGCTATAGCCCCTACCGTACGGCATACTATAGCAAGTCGTTTTTCATCATTTTTGAGGATTTGAAAAAAATGAAAAAAAAAAAACATGGGTTATAGCCCATCGTTTTTTGAAATTTTGAAAAAAAATGTTAACCTTGTTTTTCATCATTTTCGACCATGGGCTATAGCCCCTACCGTACGGCATACTATAGCACGCCGTTTTTCATCATTTTTGAGGATTTGAAAAAAATGAAAAAAAAAAAAAAAACATGGGTTATAGCCCAGCGTTTTTTGAAATTTTGAAAAAAAATGTTAACCTCGTTTTTCATCATTTTCGACCATGGGCTATAGCCCCTACCGTACGGCATACTATAGCAAGTCGTTTTTCATCATTTTTGAGGATTTGAAAAAAATGAAAAAAAAAAAACATGGGTTATAGCCCATCGTTTTTTTAAATTTTGAAAAAAAATGTTAACCTTGTTTTTCATCATTTTCGACCATGGGCTATAGCCCCTACCGTACGGCATACTATAGCACGCCGTTTTTCATCATTTTTGAGGATTTGAAAAAAATGAAAAAAAAAAAAAAAACATGGGTTATAGCCCATCGTTTTTTGAAATTTTGAAAAAAAATGTTAACCTCGTTTTTCATCATTTTCGACCATGGGCTATAGCCCCTACCGTACGGCATACTATAGCAAGTCGTTTTTCATCATTTTTGAGGATTTGAAAAAAATGAAAAAAAAAACAAAACATGGGTTATAGCCCATCGTTTTTTGAAATTTTGAAAAAAAAATGTTAACCTCGTTTTTCATCATTTTCGACCATGGGCTATAGCCCCTACCGTACGGCATACTATAGCAAGTCGTTTTTCATCATTTTTGAGGATTTGAAAAAAATGAAAAAAAAAACAAAACATGGGTTATAGCCCATCGTTTTTTGAAATTTTGAAAAAAAATGTTAACCTCGTTTTTCATCATTTTCGACCATGGGCTATAGCCCCTACCGTACGGCATACTATAGCAAGTCGTTTTTCATCATTTTTGAGGATTTGAAAAAAAAAAAAAAAAAAAAAACATGGGTTATAGCCCATCGTTTTTTGAAATTTTGAAAAAAAATGTTAACCTCGTTTTTCATCATTTTCGACCATGGGCTATAGCCCCTACCGTACGGCATACTATAGCAAGTCGTTTTTCATCATTTTTGAGGATTTGAAAAAAATGAAAAAAAAAAAAAAACATGGGTTATAGCCCATCGTTTTTTGAAATTTTGAAAAAAAATGTTAACCTCGTTTTTCATCATTTTCGACCATGGGCTATAGCCCCTACCGTACGGCATACTATAGCACGCCGTTTTTCATCACTTTTGAGGATTTGAAAAAAATGAAAAAAAAAAAAAAACATGGGTTATAGCCCATCGTTTTTTGAAATTTTGAAAAAAAATGTTAACCTCGTTTTTCATCATTTTCGACCATGGGCTATAGCCCCTACCGTACGGCATACTATAGCACGCCGTTTTTCATCATTTTTGAGGATTTGAAAAAAATGAAAAAAAAAAAAAAACATGGGTTATAGCCCATCGTTTTTTGAAAATTTGAAAAAAAATGTTAACCTCGTTTTTCATCATTTTCGACCATGGGCTATAGCCCCTACCGTACGGCATACTATAGCAAGTCGTTTTTCATCATTTTTGAGGATTTGAAAAAAAAAAAAAAACAAAAAAAACATGGGTTATAGCCCATCGTTTTTTGAAATTTTGAAAAAAAATGTTAACCTCGTTTTTCATCATTTTCGACCATGGGCTATAGCCCCTACCGTACAGCATACTATAGCACGCCGTTTTTCATCATTTTTGAGAATTTGAAAAAAATGAAAAAAAAACAAAAACATGGGTTATAGCCCATCGTTTTTTGAAATTTTGAAAAAAAATGTTAACCTCGTTTTTCATCATTTTCGACCATGGGCTATAGCCCCTACCGTACGGCATACTATAGCACGCCGTTTTTCATCATTTTTAAGGATTTGAAAAAAATGAAAAAAAAAAAAAAACATGGGTTATAGCCCATCGTTTTTTGAAATTTTGAAAAAAGATGTTAACCTCGTTTTTCATCATTTTCGACCATGGGCTATAGCCCCTACCGTACGGCATACTATAGCAAGTCGTTTTTCATCATTTTTGAGGATTTGAAAAAAATGAAAAAAAAAAAAAAACATGGGTTATAGCCCATCGTTTTTTGAAATTTTGAAAAAAAATGTTAACCTCGTTTTTCATCATTTTCGACCATGGGCTATAGCCCCTACCGTACGGCATACTATAGCAAGTCGTTTTTCATCATTTTTGAGGATTTGAAAAAAATGAAAAAAGAAAAAAAACATGGGTTATAGCCCATCGTTTTTTGAAATTTTGAAAAAAAATGTTAACCTCGTTTTTCATCATTTTCGACCATGGGCTATAGCCCCTACCGTACGGCATACTATAGCACGCCGTTTTTCATCATTTTTGAGGATTTGAAAAAAATGAAAAAAAAAAAAAAACATGGGTTATAGCCCATCGTTTTTTGAAATTTTGAAAAAAAATGTTAACCTCGTTTTTCATCATTTTCGACCATGGGCTATAGCCCCTACCGTACGGCATACTATAGCACGCCGTTTTTCATCATTTTTGAGGATTTGAAAAAAAAAAAAAAAAAAAAAACATGGGTTATAGCCCATCGTTTTTTGAAATTTTGAAAAAAAATGTTAACCTCGTTTTTCATCATTTTCGACCATGGGCTATAGCCCCTACCGTACGGCATACTATAGCAAGTCGTTTTTCATCATTTTTGAGGATTTGAAAAAAAAAAGAAAAAAAAAAAACATGGGTTATAGCCCATCGTTTTTTGAAATTTTGAAAAAAAATGTTAACCTCGTTTTTCATCATTTTCGACCATGGGCTATAGCCCCTACCGTACGGCATACTATAGCAAGTCGTTTTTCATCATTTTTGAGGATTTGAAAAAAATGAAAAAAAAAAAACATGGGTTATAGCCCATCGTTTTTTGAAATTTTGAAAAAAAATGTTAACCTTGTTTTTCATCATTTTCGACCATGGGCTATAGCCCCTACCGTACGGCATACTATAGCACGCCGTTTTTCATCATTTTTGAGGATTTGAAAAAAATGAAAAAAAAAAAAAAAACATGGGTTATAGCCCAGCGTTTTTTGAAATTTTGAAAAAAAATGTTAACCTCGTTTTTCATCATTTTCGACCATGGGCTATAGCCCCTACCGTACGGCATACTATAGCAAGTCGTTTTTCATCATTTTTGAGGATTTGAAAAAAATGAAAAAAAAAAAACATGGGTTATAGCCCATCGTTTTTTGAAATTTTGAAAAAAAATGTTAACCTTGTTTTTCATCATTTTCGACCATGGGCTATAGCCCCTACCGTACGGCATACTATAGCACGCCGTTTTTCATCATTTTTGTGTATTTGAAAAAAATGAAAAAAAAAAAAAAAACATGGGTTATAGCCCATCGTTTTTTGAAATTTTGAAAAAAAATGTTAACCTCGTTTTTCATCATTTTCGACCATGGGCTATAGCCCCTACCGTACGGCATACTATAGCAAGTCGTTTTTCATCATTTTTGAGGATTTGAAAAAAATGAAAAAAAAAACAAAACATGGGTTATAGCCCATCGTTTTTTGAAATTTTGAAAAAAAAATGTTAACCTCGTTTTTCATCATTTTCGACCATGGGCTATAGCCCCTACCGTACGGCATACTATAGCAAGTCGTTTTTCATCATTTTTGAGGATTTGAAAAAAATGAAAAAAAAAACAAAACATGGGTTATAGCCCATCGTTTTTTGAAATTTTGAAAAAAAAATGTTAACCTCGTTTTTCATCATTTTCGACCATGGGCTATAGCCCCTACCGTACGGCATACTATAGCAAGTCGTTTTTCATCATTTTTGAGGATTTGAAAAAAAAAAAACAAAAAAAACATGGGTTATAGCCCATCGTTTTTTGAAATTTTGAAAAAAAATGTTAACCTCGTTTTTCATCATTTTCGACCATGGGCTATAGCCCCTACCGTACGGCATACTATAGCACGCCGTTTTTCATCATTTTTGAGGATTTGAAAAAAATGAAAAAAAAAAAAAACATGGGTTATAGCCCATCGTTTTTTGAAAATTTGAAAAAAAATGTTAACCTCGTTTTTCATCATTTTCGACCATGGGCTATAGCCCCTACCGTACGGCATACTATAGCACGCCGTTTTTCATCATTTTTGAGGATTTGAAAAAAATGAAAAAAAAAAAAAAAACATGGGTTATAGCCCATCGTTTTTTGAAATTTTGAAAAAAAATGTTAACCTCGTTTTTCATCATTTTCGACCATGGGCTATAGCCCCTACCGTACGGCATACTATAGCAAGTCGTTTTTCATCATTTTTGAGGATTTGAAAAAAAAAAAAAAAAAAAAAACATGGGTTATAGCCCATCGTTTTTTGAAAATTTGAAAAAAAATGTTAACCTCGTTTTTCATCATTTTCGACCATGGGCTATAGCCCCTACCGTACGGCATACTATAGCAAGTCGTTTTTCATCATTTTTGAGGATTTGAAAAAAATGAAAAAAAAAAAACATGGGTTATAGCCCATCGTTTTTTGAAATTTTGAAAAAAAATGTTAACCTTGTTTTTCATCATTTTCGACCATGGGCTATAGCCCCTACCGTACGGCATACTATAGCACGCCGTTTTTCATCATTTTTGAGGATTTGAAAAAAATGAAAAAAAAAAAAAAACATGGGTTATAGCCCAGCGTTTTTTGAAATTTTGAAAAAAAATGTTAACCTCGTTTTTCATCATTTTCGACCATGGGCTATAGCCCCTACCGTACGGCATACTATAGCAAGTCGTTTTTCATCATTTTTGAGGATTTGAAAAAAATGAAAAAAAAAACAAAACATGGGTTATAGCCCATCGTTTTTTGAAATTTTGAAAAAAAATGTTAACCTCGTTTTTCATCATTTTCGACCATGGGCTATAGCCCCTACCGTACGGCATACTATAGCAAGTCGTTTTTCATCATTTTTGAGGATTTGAAAAAAAAAAGAAAAAAAAAAAACATGGGTTATAGCCCATCGTTTTTTGAAATTTTGAAAAAAAATGTTAACCTCGTTTTTCATCATTTTCGACCATGGGCTATAGCCCCTACCGTACGGCATACTATAGCAAGTCGTTTTTCATCATTTTTGAGGATTTGAAAAAAATGAAAAAAAAAAAACATGGGTTATAGCCCATCGTTTTTTGAAATTTTGAAAAAAAATGTTAACCTTGTTTTTCATCATTTTCGACCATGGGCTATAGCCCCTACCGTACGGCATACTATAGCACGCCGTTTTTCATCATTTTTGAGGATTTGAAAAAAATGAAAAAAAAAAAAAAACATGGGTTATAGCCCAGCGTTTTTTGAAATTTTGAAAAAAAATGTTAACCTAGTTTTTCATCATTTTCGACCATGGGCTATAGCCCCTACCGTACGGCATACTATAGCAAGTCGTTTTTCATCATTTTTGAGGATTTGAAAAAAATGAAAAAAAAAACAAAACATGGGTTATAGCCCATCGTTTTTTGAAATTTTGAAAAAAAATGTTAACCTCGTTTTTCATCATTTTCGACCATGGGCTATAGCCCCTACCGTACGGCATACTATAGCAAGTCGTTTTTCATCATTTTTGAGGATTTGAAAAAAAAAAAAAAAAAAAAACATGGGTTATAGCCCATCGTTTTTTGAAATTTTGAAAAAAAATGTTAACCTCGTTTTTCATCATTTTCGACCATGGGCTATAGCCCCTACCGTACGGCATACTATAGCAAGTCGTTTTTCATCATTTTTGAGGATTTGAAAAAAATGAAAAAAAAAAACATGGGTTATAGCCCATCGTTTTTTGAAATTTTGAAAAAAAATGTTAACCTCGTTTTTCATCATTTTCGACCATGGGCTATAGCCCCTACCGTACGGCATACTATAGCACGCCGTTTTTCATCATTTTTGAGGATTTGAAAAAAATGAAAAAAAAAAAAAAACATGGGTTATAGCCCAGCGTTTTTTGAAATTTTGAAAAAAAATGTTAACCTCGTTTTTCATCATTTTCGACCATGGGCTATAGCCCCTACCGTACGGCATACTATAGCAAGTCGTTTTTCATCATTTTTGAGGATTTGAAAAAAATGAAAAAAAAAAAAAAACATGGGTTATAGCCCATCGTTTTTTGAAATTTTGAAAAAAAATGTTAACCTCGTTTTTCATCATTTTCGACCATGGGCTATAGCCCCTACCGTACGGCATACTATAGCAAGTCGTTTTTCATCATTTTTGAGGATTTGAAAAAAAAAAACAAAAAAAAAAACATGGGTTATAGCCCATCGTTTTTTGAAATTTTGAAAAAAAATGTTAACCTCGTTTTTCATCATTTTCGACCATGGGCTATAGCCCCTACCGTACGGCATACTATAGCAAGTCGTTTTTCATCATTTTTGAGGATTTGAAAAAAAAACAAAAAAAAAAAAACATGGGTTATAGCCCATCGTTTTTTGAAATTTTGAAAAAAAATGTTAACCTCGTTTTTCATCATTTTCGACCATGGGCTATAGCCCCTACCGTACGGCATACTATAGCAAGTCGTTTTTCATCATTTTTGAGGATTTGAAAAAAATGAAAAAAAAAAAACATGGGTTATAGCCCATCGTTTTTTGAAATTTTGAAAAAAAATGTTAACCTTGTTTTTCATCATTTTCGACCATGGGCTATAGCCCCTACCGTACGGCATACTATAGCACGCCGTTTTTCATCATTTTTGAGGATTTGAAAAAAATGAAAAAAAAAAAAAAACATGGGTTATAGCCCAGCGTTTTTTGAAATTTTGAAAAAAAATGTTAACCTAGTTTTTCATCATTTTCGACCATGGGCTATAGCCCCTACCGTACGGCATACTATAGCAAGTCGTTTTTCATCATTTTTGAGGATTTGAAAAAAATGAAAAAAAAAACAAAACATGGGTTATAGCCCATCGTTTTTTGAAATTTTGAAAAAAAATGTTAACCTCGTTTTTCATCATTTTCGACCATGGGCTATAGCCCCTACCGTACGGCATACTATAGCAAGTCGTTTTTCATCATTTTTGAGGATTTGAAAAAAAAAAAAAAAACATGGGTTATAGCCCATCGTTTTTTGAAATTTTGAAAAAAAATGTTAACCTCGTTTTTCATCATTTTCGACCATGGGCTATAGCCCCTACCGTACGGCATACTATAGCAAGTCGTTTTTCATCATTTTTGAGGATTTGAAAAAAATGAAAAAAAAAAAACATGGGTTATAGCCCATCGTTTTTTGAAATTTTGAAAAAAAATGTTAACCTTGTTTTTCATCATTTTCGACCATGGGCTATAGCCCCTACCGTACGGCATACTATAGCACGCCGTTTTTCATCATTTTTGAGGATTTGAAAAAAATGAAAAAAAAAAAAAAACATGGGTTATAGCCCAGCGTTTTTTGAAATTTTGAAAAAAAATGTTAACCTCGTTTTTCATCATTTTCGACCATGGGCTATAGCCCCTACCGTACGGCATACTATAGCAAGTCGTTTTTCATCATTTTTGAGGATTTGAAAAAAATGAAAAAAAAAAAAAAACATGGGTTATAGCCCATCGTTTTTTGAAATTTTGAAAAAAAATGTTAACCTCGTTTTTCATCATTTTCGACCATGGGCTATAGCCCCTACCGTACGGCATACTATAGCAAGTCGTTTTTCATCATTTTTGAGGATTTGAAAAAAAAAAACAAAAAAAAAAACATGGGTTATAGCCCATCGTTTTTTGAAATTTTGAAAAAAAATGTTAACCTAGTTTTTCATCATTTTCGACCATGGGCTATAGCCCCTACCGTACGGCATACTATAGCAAGTCGTTTTTCATCATTTTTGAGGATTTGAAAAAAATGAAAAAAAAAAAAACATGGGTTATAGCCCATCGTTTTTTGAAATTTTGAAAAAAAATGTTAACCTTGTTTTTCATCATTTTCGACCATGGGCTATAGCCCCTACCGTACGGCATACTATAGCACGCCGTTTTTCATCATTTTTGAGGATTTGAAAAAAATGAAAAAAAAAAAAAAACATGGGTTATAGCCCAGCGTTTTTTGAAATTTTGAAAAAAAATGTTAACCTCGTTTTTCATCATTTTCGACCATGGGCTATAGCCCCTACCGTACGGCATACTATAGCAAGTCGTTTTTCATCATTTTTGAGGATTTAAAAAAATAAAATAAAAAATAAAAACATGGGTTATAGCCCATCGTTTTTTGAAATTTTGAAAAAAAATGTTAACCTCGTTTTTCATCATTTTCGACCATGGGCTATAGCCCCTACCGTACGGCATACTATAGCAAGTCGTTTTTCATCATTTTTGAGGATTTGAAAAAAATGAAAAAAGAAAAAAAACATGGGTTATAGCCCATCGTTTTTTGAAATTTTGAAAAAAAATGTTAACCTCGTTTTTCATCATTTTCGACCATGGGCTATATAGCCTCTACCGTACGGCATACTATAGCACGCCGTTTTTCATCATTTTTGAGGATTTGAAAAAAATGAAAAAAAAACAAAACATGGGTTATAGCCCATCGTTTTTTGAAATTTTGAAAAAAAATGTTAACCTTGTTTTTCATCATTTTCGACCATGGGCTATAGCCCCTACCGTACGGCATACTATAGCACGCAGTTTTTCATCATTTTTGAGGATTTGAAAAAAATGAAAAAAAAAAAAAAACATGGGTTATAGCCCATCGTTTTTTGAAATTTTGAAAAAAAATGTTAACCTCGTTTTTCATAATTTTCGACCATGGGCTATAGCCCCTACCGTACGGCATACTATAGCAAGTCGTTTTTCATCATTTTTGAGGATTTGAAAAAAATGAAAAAAAAAAAAACATGGGTTATAGCCCATCGTTTTTTGAAATTTTGAAAAAAAATGTTAACCTTGTTTTTCATCATTTTCGACCATGGGCTATAGCCCCTACCGTACGGCATACTATAGCACGCCGTTTTTCATCATTTTTGAGGATTTGAAAAAAATGAAAAAAAAAAAAAAACATGGGTTATAGCCCAGCGTTTTTTGAAATTTTGAAAAAAAATGTTAACCTCGTTTTTCATCATTTTCGACCATGGGCTATAGCCCCTACCGTACGGCATACTATAGCAAGTCGTTTTTCATCATTTTTGAGGATTTAAAAAAATAAAATAAAAAATAAAAACATGGGTTATAGCCCATCGTTTTTTGAAATTTTGAAAAAAAATGTTAACCTCGTTTTTCATCATTTTCGACCATGGGCTATAGCCCCTACCGTACGGCATACTATAGCAAGTCGTTTTTCATCATTTTTGAGGATTTGAAAAAAATGAAAAAAGAAAAAAAACATGGGTTATAGCCCATCGTTTTTTGAAATTTTGAAAAAAAATGTTAACCTCGTTTTTCATCATTTTCGACCATGGGCTATAGCCTCTACCGTACGGCATACTATAGCACGCCGTTTTTCATCATTTTTGAGGATTTGAAAAAAATGAAAAAAAAACAAAACATGGGTTATAGCCCATCGTTTTTTGAAATTTTGAAAAAAAATGTTAACCTCGTTTTTCATCATTTTCGACCATGGGCTATAGCCCCTACCGTACGGCATACTATAGCACGCCGTTTTTCATCATTTTTGAGGATTTGAAAAAAATGAAAAAAAAAAAAAAACATGGGTTATAGCCCATCGTTTTTTGAAATTTTGAAAAAAAATGTTAACCTCGTTTTTCATCATTTTCGACCATGGGCTATAGCCCCTACCGTACGGCATACTATAGCAAGTCGTTTTTCATCATTTTTGAGGATTTGAAAAAAATGAAAAAAAAAAAAAAACATGGGTTATAGCCCATCGTTTTTTGAAATTTTGAAAAAAAATGTTAACCTCGTTTTTCATCATTTTCGACCATGGGCTATAGCCCCTACCGTACGGCATACTATAGCAAGTCGTTTTTCATCATTTTTGAGGATTTGAAAAAAAAAAGAAAAAAAAAAAACATGGGTTATAGCCCATCGTTTTTTGAAATTTTGAAAAAAAATGTTAACCTCGTTTTTCATCATTTTCGACCATGGGCTATAGCCCCTACCGTACGGCATACTATAGCAAGTCGTTTTTCATCATTTTTGAGGATTTGAAAAAAATGAAAAAAAAAAAAACATGGGTTATAGCCCATCGTTTTTTGAAATTTTGAAAAAAAATGTTAACCTTGTTTTTCATCATTTTCGACCATGGGCTATAGCCCCTACCGTACGGCATACTATAGCACGCCGTTTTTCATCATTTTTGAGGATTTGAAAAAAATGAAAAAAAAAAACATGGGTTATAGCCCATCGTTTTTTGAAATTTTGAAAAAAAATGTTAACCTTGTTTTTCATCATTTTCGACCATGGGCTATAGCCCCTACCGTACGGCATACTATAGCAAGTCGTTTTTCATCATTTTTGAGGATTTGAAAAAAATGAAAAAAAAACAAAACATGGGTTATAGCCCATCGTTTTTTGAAATTTTGAAAAAAAATGTTAACCTCGTTTTTCATCATTTTCGACCATGGGCTATAGCCCCTACCGTACGGCATACTATAGCAAGTCGTTTTTCATCATTTTTGAGGATTTGAAAAAAAAGAAAAAAAAAAAACATGGGTTATAGCCCATCGTTTTTTTAAATTTTGAAAAAAAAATGTTAACCTTGTTTTTCATCATTTTCGACCATGGGCTATAGCCCCTACCGTACGGCATACTATAGCAAGTCGTTTTTCATCATTTTTGAGGATTTGAAAAAAATGAAAAAAAAAAAAAACATGGGTTATAGCCCATCGTTTTTTGAAATTTTGAAAAAAAATGTTAACCTCGTTTTTGATCATTTTCGACCATGGGCTATAGCCCCTACCGTACGGCATACTATAGCAAGTCGTTTTTCATCATTTTTGAGGATTTGAAAAAAATGAAAAAAGAAAAAAAACATGGGTTATAGCCCATCGTTTTTTGAAATTTTGAAAAAAAATGTTAACCTCGTTTTTCATCATTTTCGACCATGGGCTATAGCCTCTACCGTACGGCATACTATAGCACGCCGTTTTTCATCATTTTTGAGGATTTGAAAAAAATGAAAAAAAAAAAAAACATGGGTTATAGCCCATCGTTTTTTGAAATTTTGAAAAAAAATGTTAACCTCGTTTTTCATCATTTTCGACCATGGGCTATAGCCCCTACCGTACGGCATACTATAGCACGCCGTTTTTCATCATTTTTGAGGATTTAAAAAAAATGAAAAAAAAAAAAAACATGGGTTATAGCCCATCGTTTTTTGAAATTTTGAAAAAAAATGTTAACCTCGTTTTTCATCATTTTCGACCATGGGCTATAGCCCCTACCGTACGGCATACTATAGCAAGTAGTTTTTCATCATTTTTGAGGATTTGAAAAAAATGAAAAAAAAAAAACATGGGTTATAGCCCATCGTTTTTTGAAATTTTGAAAAAAAATGTTAACCTCGTTTTTCATCATTTTCGACCATGGGCTATAGCCCCTACCGTACGGCATACTATAGCAAGTCGTTTTTCATCATTTTTGAGGATTTGAAAAAAATGAAAAAAAAAAACATGGGTTATAGCCCATCGTTTTTTGAAATTTTGAAAAAAAATGTTAACCTTGTTTTTCATCATTTTCGACCATGGGCTATAGCCCCTACCGTACGGCATACTATAGCACGCCGTTTTTCATCATTTTTGAGGATTTGAAAGAAAAAAAAAAAAAAAAAAAACATGGGTTATAGCCCATTGTTTTTTGAAATTTTGAAAAAAAATGTTAACCTCGTTTTTCATCATTTTCGACCATGGGCTATAGCCCCTACCGTACGGCATACTATAGCAAGTCGTTTTTCATCATTTTTGAGGATTTGAAAAAAATGAAAAAAGAAAAAAAACATGGGTTATAGCCCATCGTTTTTTGAAATTTTGAAAAAAAATGTTAACCTCGTTTTTCATCATTTTCGACCATGGGCTATAGCCTCTACCGTACGGCATACTATAGCACGCCGTTTTTCATCATTTTTGAGGATTTGAAAAAAAAGAAAAAAAAAAAAAACATGGGTTATAGCCCATCGTTTTTTGAAATTTTGAAAAAAAATGTTAACCTCGTTTTTCATCATTTTCGACCATGGGCTATAGCCCCTACCGTACGGCATACTATAGCACGCCGTTTTTCATCATTTTTGAGGATTTGAAAAAAATGAAAAAAAAAAAAAACATGGGTTATAGCCCATCGTTTTTTGAAATTTTGAAAAAAAATGTTAACCTCGTTTTTCATCATTTTCGACCATGGGCTATAGCCCCTACCGTACGGCATACTATAGCAAGTCGTTTTTCATCATTTTTGAGGATTTGAAAAAAAAAAAAAAAAAAAAAAACATGGGTTATAGCCCATCGTTTTTTGAAATTTTGAAAAAAAATGTTAACCTCGTTTTTCATCATTTTCGACCATGGGCTATAGCCCCTACCGTACGGCATACTATAGCAAGTCGTTTTTCATCATTTTTGAGGATTTGAAAAAAAAAAAAAAAAAAAAAAACATGGGTTATAGCCCATCGTTTTTTGAAATTTTGAAAAAAAATGTTAACCTCGTTTTTCATCATTTTCGACCATGGGCTATAGCCCCTACCGTACGGCATACTATAGCAAGTCGTTTTTCATCATTTTTGAGGATTTGAAAAAAAAAAAAAAAAAAAACATGGGTTATAGCCCAGCGTTTTTTGAAATTTTGAAAAAAAATGTTAACCTCGTTTTTCATCATTTTCGACCATGGGCTATAGCCCCTACCGTACGGCATACTATAGCAAGTCGTTTTTCATCATTTTTGAGGATTTGAAAAAAATGAAAAAAAAAACAAAACATGGGTTATAGCCCATCGTTTTTTGAAATTTTGAAAAAAAATATGTTAACCTCGTTTTTCATCATTTTCGACCATGGGCTATAGCCCCTACCGTACGGCATACTATAGCACGCAGTTTTTCATCATTTTTGAGGATTTGAAAAAAATGAAAAAAAAAAAAAAAACATGGGTTAGCCCATCGTTTTTTGAAATTTTGAAAAAAAATGTTAACCTCGTTTTTCATCATTTTCGACCATGGGCTATAGCCCCTACCGTACGGCATACTATAGCAAGTCGTTTTTCATCATTTTTGAGGATTAAAAAAAAAAAAAAAACAAAAAAAAACATGGGTTATAGCCCATCGTTTTTTGAAATTTTGAAAAAAAATGTTAACCTCGTTTTTCATCATTTTCGACCATGGGCTATAGCCCCTACCGTACGGCATACTATAGCAAGTCGTTTTTCATCATTTTTGAGGATTTGAAAAAAAAAAACAAAAAAAAAACATGGGTTATAGCCCATCGTTTTTTGAAATTTTGAAAAAAAATGTTAACCTCGTTTTTCATCATTTTCGACCATGGGCTATAGCCCCTACCGTACGGCATACTATAGCAAGTCGTTTTTCATCATTTTTGAGGATTTGAAAAAAATGAAAAAAAAAAACATGGGTTATAGCCCATCGTTTTTTGAAATTTTGAAAAAAAATGTTAACCTCGTTTTTCATCATTTTCGACCATGGGCTATAGCCCCTACCGTACGGCATACTATAGCAAGTCGTTTTTCATCATTTTTGAGGATTTGAAAAAAATGAAAAAAGAAAAAAAACATGGGTTATAGCCCATCGTTTTTTGAAATTTTGAAAAAAAATGTTAACCTCGTTTTTCATCATTTTCGACCATGGGCTATAGCCCCTACCGTACGGCATACTATAGCACGCCGTTTTTCATCATTTTTGAGGATTTGAAAAAAAAAAAAAAAAAAAAAAACATGGGTTATAGCCCATCGTTTTTTGAAATTTTGAAAAAAAATGTTAACCTCGTTTTTCATCATTTTCGACCATGGGCTATAGCCCCTACCGTACGGCATACTATAGCAAGTCGTTTTTCATCATTTTTGAGGATTTGAAAAAAAAAAAACAAAAAAAAAACATGGGTTATAGCCCATCGTTTTTTGAAATTTTGAAAAAAAATGTTAACCTCGTTTTTCATCATTTTCGACCATGGGCTATAGCCCCTACCGTACGGCATACTATAGCAAGTCGTTTTTCATCATTTTTGAGGATTTGAAAAAAATGAAAAAAGAAAAAAAACATGGGTTATAGCCCATCGTTTTTCATCATTTTCGACCATGGGCTATAGCCCCTACCGTACGGCATACTATAGCACGCCGTTTTTCATCATTTTTGAGGATTTGAAAAAAAAAAAAAAAAAAAAAAACATGGGTTATAGCCCATTTTTTTTTGAAATTTTGAAAAAAAATGTTAACCTCGTTTTTCATCATTTTCGACCATGGGCTATAGCCCCTACCGTACGGCATACTATAGCAAGTCGTTTTTCATCATTATTGAGGATTTGAAAAAAATGAAAAAAAAAAAAAAACATGGGTTATAGCCCATCGTTTTTTGAAATTTTGAAAAAAAATGTTAACCTCGTTTTTCATCATTTTCGACCATGGGCTATAGCCCCTACCGTACGGCATACTATAGCAAGTCGTTTTTCATCATTTTTGAGGATTTGAAAAAAAAAAAACAAAAAAAAAACATGGGTTATAGCCCATCGTTTTTTGAAATTTTGAAAAAAAATGTTAACCTCGTTTTTCATCATTTTCGACCATGGGCTATAGCCCCTACCGTACGGCATACTATAGCAAGTCGTTTTTCATCATTTTTGAGGATTTGAAAAAAATGAAAAAAGAAAAAAAACATGGGTTATAGCCCATCGTTTTTTTAAATTTTGAAAAAAAATGTTAACCTCGTTTTTCATCATTTTCGACCATGGGCTATAGCCCCTACCGTACGGCATACTATAGCACGCCGTTTTTCATCATTTTTGAGGATTTGAAAAAAAAGAAAAAAAAAAAAACATGGGTTATAGCCCATCATTTTTTGAAATTTTGAAAAAAAATGTTAACCTCGTTTTTCATCATTTTCGACCATGGGCTATAGCCCCTACCGTACGGCATACTATAGCAAGTCGTTTTTCATCATTTTTGAGGATTTGAAAAAAAAGGAAAAAAAAAAAAACATGGGTTATAGCCCATCGTTTTTTGAAATTTTGAAAAAAAATGTTAACCTCGTTTTTCATCATTTTCGACCATGGGCTATAGCCCCTACCGTACGGCATACTATAGCACGCCGTTTTTCATCATTTTTGAGGATTTGAAAAAAATGAAAAAAAATAAAAAAACATGGGTTAGCCCATCGTTTTTTGAAATTTTGAAAAAAAATGTTAACCTCGTTTTTCATCATTTTCGACCATGGGCTATAGCCCCTACCGTACGGCATAGTATAGCACGCCGTTTTTCATCATTTTTGAGGATTTGAAAAAAATGAAAAAAAAAAAAAAACATGGGTTATAGCCCATCGTTTTTGAAATTTTGAAAAAAAATGTTAACCTCGTTTTTCATCATTTTCGACCATGGGCTATAGCCCCTACCGTACGGCATACTATAGCAAGTAGTTTTTCATCATTTTTGAGGATTTGAAAAAAATGAAAAAAAAAAAACATGGGTTATAGCCCATCGTTTTTTGAAATTTTGAAAAAAAATGTTAACCTCGTTTTTCATCATTTTCGACCATGGGCTATAGCCCCTACCGTACGGCATACTATAGCAAGTCGTTTTTCATCATTTTTGAGGATTTGAAAAAAAAAAAAAAAAAACATGGGTTATAGCCCATCGTTTTTTGAAATTTTGAAAAAAAATGTTAACCTCGTTTTTCATCATTTTCGACCATGGGCTATAGCCCCTACCGTACGGCATACTATAGCAAGTCGTTTTTCATCATTTTTGAGGATTTGAAAAAAATGAAAAAAGAAAAAAAACATGGGTTATAGCCCATCGTTTTTTGAAATTTTGAAAAAAAATGTTAACCTCGTTTTTCATCATTTTCGACCATGGGCTATAGCCCCTACCGTACGGCATACTATAGCACGCCGTTTTTCATCATTTTTGAGGATTTGAAAAAAATGAAAAAAAATAAAAAAACATGGGTTAGCCCATCGTTTTTTGAAATTTTGAAAAAAAATGTTAACCTCGTTTTTCATCATTTTCGACCATGGGCTATAGCCCCTACCGTACGGCATAGTATAGCACGCCGTTTTTCATCATTTTTGAGGATTTGAAAAAAATTAAAAAAAAAAAAAAACATGGGTTATAGCCCATCGTTTTTGAAATTTTGAAAAAAAATGTTAACCTCGTTTTTCATCATTTTCGACCATGGGCTATAGCCCCTACCGTACGGCATACTATAGCAAGTCGTTTTTCATCATTTTTGAGGATTTGAAAAAAAAAAAAAAAAAAAAAAAACATGGGTTATAGCCCATCGTTTTTAGAAATTTTGAAAAAAAATGTTAACCTCGTTTTTCATCATTTTCGACCATGGGCTATAGCCCCTACCGTACGGCATACTATAGCAAGTCGTTTTTCATCATTTTTGAGGATTTGAAAAAAAAAAAAAAAAAAAAACATGGGTTATAGCCCATCGTTTTTTGAAATTTTGAAAAAAAATGTTAACCTCGTTTTTCATCATTTTCGACCATGGGCTATAGCCCCTACCGTACGGCATACTATAGCAAGTCGTTTTTCATCATTTTTGAGGATTTGAAAAAAATGAAAAAAAAAAAACATGGGTTATAGCCCATCGTTTTTTGAAATTTTGAAAAAAAATGTTAACCTCGTTTTTCATCATTTTCGACCATGGGCTATAGCCCCTACCGTACGGCATACTATAGCAAGTCGTTTTTCATCATTTTTGAGGATTTGAAAAAAATGAAAAAAAAAAAACATGGGTTATAGCCCATCGTTTTTTGAAATTTTGAAAAAAAATGTTAACCTTGTTTTTCATCATTTTCGACCATGGGCTATAGCCCCTACCGTACGGCATACTATAGCACGCCGTTTTTCATCATTTTTGAGGATTTGAAAAAAATGAAAAAAAAAAAAAACATGGGTTATAGCCCATCGTTTTTTGAAATTTTGAAAAAAAATGTTAACCTCGTTTTTCATCATTTTCGACCATGGGCTATAGCCCCTACCGTACGGCATACTATAGCAAGTCGTTTTTCATCATTTTTGAGGATTTGAAAAAAAAAAAACAAAAAAAAAACATGGGTTATAGCCCATCGTTTTTTGAAATTTTGAAAAAAAATGTTAACCTCGTTTTTCATCATTTTCGACCATGGGCTATAGCCCCTACCGTACGGCATACTATAGCAAGTCGTTTTTCATCATTTTTGAGGATTTGAAAAAAATGAAAAAAAAAAAAAACATGGGTTATAGCCCATCGTTTTTTGAAATTTTGAAAAAAAATGTTAACCTCGTTTTTCATCATTTTCGACCATGGGCTATAGCCCCTACCGTACGGCATACTATAGCAAGTCGTCTTTCATCATTTTTGAGGATTTAAAAAAAAAAAAAAAAAAAAAAACATGGGTTATAGCCCATCGTTTTTTGAAATTTTGAAAAAAAATGTTAACCTCGTTTTTCATCATTTTCGACCATGGGCTATAGCCCCTACCGTACGGCATACTATAGCAAGTCGTTTTTCATCATTTTTGAGGATTTGAAAAAAAAAAAAAAAAAAAAAAACATGGGTTATAGCCCATCGTTTTTTGAAATTTTGAAAAAAAATGTTAACCTTGTTTTTCATCATTTTCGACCATGGGCTATAGCCCCTACCGTACGGCATACTATAGCAAGTCGTTTTTCATCATTTTTGAGGATTTGAAAAAAATGAAAAAAAAAAAAAACATGGGTTATAGCCCATCGTTTTTTGAAATTTTGAAAAAAAATGTTAACCTCGTTTTTCATCATTTTCGACCATGGGCTATAGCCCCTACCGTACGGCATACTATAGCAAGTCGTTTTTCATCATTTTTGAGGATTTGAAAAAAATGAAAAAAGAAAAAAAACATGGGTTATAGCCCATCGTTTTTTGAAATTTTGAAAAAAAATGTTAACCTCGTTTTTCATCATTTTCGACCATGGGCTATAGCCTCTACCGTACGGCATACTATAGCACGCCGTTTTTCATCATTTTTGAGGATTTGAAAAAAATGAAAAAAAAAAAAAACATGGGTTATAGCCCATCGTTTTTTGAAATTTTGAAAAAAAATGTTAACCTCGTTTTTCATCATTTTCGACCATGGGCTATAGCCCCTACCGTACGGCATACTATAGCACGCCGTTTTTCATCATTTTTGAGGATTTGAAAAAAATGAAAAAAAAAAAAAAACATGGGTTATAGCCCATCGTTTTTTGAAAATTTGAAAAAAAATGTTAACCTCGTTTTTCATCATTTTCGACCATGGGCTATAGCCCCTACCGTACGGCATACTATAGCAAGTCGTTTTTCATCATTTTTGAGGATTTAAAAAAAAAAAAAAAACATGGGTTATAGCCCATCGTTTTTTGAAATTTTGAAAAAAAATGTTAACCTCGTTTTTCATCATTTTCGACCATGGGCTATAGCCCCTACCGTACGGCATACTATAGCAAGTCGTTTTTCATCATTTTTGAGGATTTAAAAAAAAAAAAAAAAAAAAAAACCATGGGTTATAGCCCATCGTTTTTTGAAATTTTGAAAAAAAATGTTAACCTCGTTTTTCATCATTTTCGACCATGGGCTATAGCCCCTACCGTACGGCATACTATAGCAAGTAGTTTTTCATCATTTTTGAGGATTTGAAAAAAAAAAAAAAAAAAAAACATGGGTTATAGCCCATCGTTTTTTGAAATTTTGAAAAAAAATGTTAACCTCGTTTTTCATCATTTTCGACCATGGGCTATAGCCCCTACCGTACGGCATACTATAGCAAGTCGTTTTTCATCATTTTTGAGGATTTGAAAAAAATGAAAAAAAAAAACATGGGTTATAGCCCATCGTTTTTTGAAATTTTGAAAAAAAATGTTAACCTTGTTTTTCATCATTTTCGACCATGGGCTATAGCCCCTACCGTACGGCATACTATAGCACGCCGTTTTTCATCATTTTTGAGGATTTGAAAGAAAAAAAATAAAAATAAAAACATGGGTTATAGCCCATCGTTTTTTGAAATTTTGAAAAAAAATGTTAACCTCGTTTTTCATCATTTTCGACCATGGGCTATAGCCCCTACCGTACGGCATACTATAGCAAGTCGTTTTTCATCATTTTTGAGGATTTGAAAAAAAAAAAAAAAAAAAACATGGGTTATAGCCCATCGTTTTTTGAAATTTTGAAAAAAAATGTTAACCTTGTTTTTCATCATTTTCGACCATGGGCTATAGCCCCTACCGTACGGCATACTATAGCACGCCGTTTTTCATCATTTTTGAGGATTTGAAAAAAATGAAAAAAAAAAAAAACATGGGTTATAGCCCATCGTTTTTTGAAATTTTGAAAAAAAATGTTAACCTCGTTTTTCATCATTTTCGACCATGGGCTATAGCCCCTACCGTACGGCATACTATAGCAAGTCGTTTTTCATCATTTTTGAGGATTTGAAAAAAAAAAAAAAAAAAAAAAACATGGGTTATAGCCCATCGTTTTTTGAAATTTTGAAAAAAAATGTTAACCTCGTTTTTCATCATTTTCGACCATGGGCTATAGCCCCTACCGTACGGCATACTATAGCAAGTCGTTTTTCATCATTTTTGAGGATTTGAAAAAAATGAAAAAAAAAAAAAACATGGGTTATAGCCCATCGTTTTTTGAAATTTTGAAAAAAAATGTTAACCTCGTTTTTCATCATTTTCGACCATGGGCTATAGCCCCTACCGTACGGCATACTATAGCAAGTCGTTTTTCATCATTTTTGAGGATTTGAAAAAAAAAAAAAAAAAAAACATGGGTTATAGCCCATCGTTTTTTGAAATTTTGAAAAAAAATGTTAACCTTGTTTTTCATCATTTTCGACCATGGGCTATAGCCCCTACCGTACGGCATACTATAGCACGCCGTTTTTCATCATTTTTGAGGATTTGAAAAAAATGAAAAAAAAAAAAAAACATGGGTTATAGCCCATCGTTTTTTGAAATTTTGAAAAAAAATGTTAACCTCGTTTTTCATCATTTTCGCCCATGGGCTATAGCCCCTACCGTACGGCATACTATAGCAAGTCGTTTTTCATCATTTTTGAGGATTTGAAAAAAAAAAAAAAAAAAAAAAAACATGGGTTATAGCCCATCGTTTTTTGAAATTTTGAAAAAAAATGTTAACCTCGTTTTTCATCATTTTCGACCATGGGCTATAGCCCCTACCGTACGGCATACTATAGCAAGTCGTTTTTCATCATTTTTGAGGATTTGAAAAAAAAAAAAAAAAAAAAAAACATGGGTTATAGCCCATCGTTTTTTGAAATTTTGAAAAAAAATGTTAACCTCGTTTTTCATCATTTTCGACCATGGGCTATAGCCCCTACCGTACGGCATACTATAGCACGCCGTTTTTCATCATTTTTGAGGATTTGAAAAAAATGAAAAAAAAAAAAAAAACATGGGTTAGCCCATCGTTTTTTGAAATTTTGAAAAAAAATGTTAACCTCGTTTTTCATCATTTTCGACCATGGGCTATAGCCCCTACCGTACGGCATAGTATAGCACGCCGTTTTTCATCATTTTTGAGGATTTGAAAAAAATGAAAAAAAAAAAAAAACATGGGTTATAGCCCATCGTTTTTGAAATTTTGAAAAAAAATGTTAACCTCGTTTTTCATCATTTTCGACCATGGGCTATAGCCCCTACCGTACGGCATACTATAGCAAGTCGTTTTTCATCATTTTTGAGGATTTGAAAAAAAAAAAAAAAAACAAAAAAACATGGGTTATAGCCCATCGTTTTTGAAATTTTGAAAAAAAATGTTAACCTCGTTTTTCATCATTTTCGACCATGGGCTATAGCCCCTACCGTACGGCATACTATAGCAAGTCGTTTTTCATCATTTTTGAGGATTTGAAAAAAAAAAAAAAAAAAAAAAAAACATGGGTTATAGCCCATCGTTTTTAGAAATTTTGAAAAAAAATGTTAACCTCGTTTTTCATCATTTTCGACCATGGGCTATAGCCCCTACCGTACGGCATACTATAGCAAGTCGTTTTTCATCATTTTTGAGGATTTGAAAAAAAAAAAAAAAAAAAAAACATGGGTTATAGCCCATCGTTTTTTGAAATTTTGAAAAAAAATGTTAACCTCGTTTTTCATCATTTTCGACCATGGGCTATAGCCCCTACCGTACGGCATACTATAGCAAGTCGTTTTTCATCATTTTTGAGGATTTGAAAAAAAAAAAAAAAAAAAACATGGGTTATAGCCCATCGTTTTTTGAAATTTTGAAAAAAAATGTTAACCTTGTTTTTCATCATTTTCGACCATGGGCTATAGCCCCTACCGTACGGCATACTATAGCACGCCGTTTTTCATCATTTTTGAGGATTTGAAAAAAATGAAAAAAAAAAAAAACATGGGTTATAGCCCATCGTTTTTTGAAATTTTGAAAAAAAATGTTAACCTCGTTTTTCATCATTTTCGACCATGGGCTATAGCCCCTACCGTACGGCATACTATAGCAAGTCGTTTTTCATCATTTTTGAGGATTTGAAAAAAAAAAAATAAAAAAAAAAACATGGGTTATAGCCCATCGTTTTTTGAAATTTTGAAAAAAAATGTTAACCTCGTTTTTCATCATTTTCGACCATGGGCTATAGCCCCTACCGTACGGCATACTATAGCAAGTCGTTTTTCATCATTTTTGAGGATTTGAAAAAAATGAAAAAAAAACAAAACATGGGTTATAGCCCATCGTTTTTTGAAATTTTGAAAAAAAATGTTAACCTCGTTTTTCATCATTTTCGACCATGGGCTATAGCCCCTACCGTACGGCATACTATAGCAAGTCGTTTTTCATCATTTTTGAGGATTTGAAAAAAAAAAAAAAAAAAAAAAACATGGGTTATAGCCCATCGTTTTTTGAAATTTTGAAAAAAAATGTTAACCTCGTTTTTCATCATTTTCGACCATGGGCTATAGCCCCTACCGTACGGCATACTATAGCACGCCGTTTTTCATCATTTTTGAGGATTTGAAAAAAATGAAAAAAAAAAAAAAAACATGGGTTAGCCCATCGTTTTTTGAAATTTTGAAAAAAAATGTTAACCTCGTTTTTCATCATTTTCGACCATGGGCTATAGCCCCTACCGTACGGCATAGTATAGCACGCCGTTTTTCATCATTTTTGAGGATTTGAAAAAAATGAAAAAAAAAAAAAAACATGGGTTATAGCCCATCGTTTTTGAAATTTTGAAAAAAAATGTTAACCTCGTTTTTCATCATTTTCGACCATGGGCTATAGCCCCTACCGTACGGCATACTATAGCAAGTCGTTTTTCATCATTTTTGAGGATTTGAAAAAAAAAAAAAAAAAAAAAAAAAACATGGGTTATAGCCCATCGTTTTTTGAAATTTTGAAAAAAAATGTTAACCTCGTTTTTCATCATTTTCGACCATGGGCTATAGCCCCTACCGTACGGCATACTATAGCAAGTCGTTTTTCATCATTTTTGAGGATTTGAAAAAAATGAAAAAAAAAAAAAACATGGGTTATAGCCCATCGTTTTTTGAAATTTTGAAAAAAAATGTTAACCTCGTTTTTCATCATTTTCGACCATGGGCTATAGCCCCTACCGTACGGCATACTATAGCAAGTCGTTTTTCATCATTTTTGAGGATTTGAAAAAAAAAAAAAAAAAAAAAAAAACATGGGTTATAGCCCATCGTTTTTAGAAATTTTGAAAAAAAATGTTAACCTCGTTTTTCATCATTTTCGACCATGGGCTATAGCCCCTACCGTACGGCATACTATAGCAAGTCGTTTTTCATCATTTTTGAGGATTTGAAAAAAAAAAAAAAAAAAAAAACATGGGTTATAGCCCATCGTTTTTTGAAATTTTGAAAAAAAATGTTAACCTCGTTTTTCATCATTTTCGACCATGGGCTATAGCCCCTACCGTACGGCATACTATAGCAAGTCGTTTTTCATCATTTTTGAGGATTTGAAAAAAAAAAAAAAAAAAAAAAAAACATGGGTTATAGCCCATCGTTTTTAGAAATTTTGAAAAAAAATGTTAACCTCGTTTTTCATCATTTTCGACCATGGGCTATAGCCCCTACCGTACGGCATACTATAGCAAGTCGTTTTTCATCATTTTTGAGGATTTGAAAAAAAAAAAAAAAAAAAAAACATGGGTTATAGCCCATCGTTTTTTGAAATTTTGAAAAAAAATGTTAACCTCGTTTTTCATCATTTTCGACCATGGGCTATAGCCCCTACCGTACGGCATACTATAGCAAGTCGTTTTTCATCATTTTTGAGGATTTGAAAAAAATGAAAAAAAAAAACATGGGTTATAGCCCATCGTTTTTTGAAATTTTGAAAAAAAATGTTAACCTTGTTTTTCATCATTTTCGACCATGGGCTATAGCCCCTACCGTACGGCATACTATAGCACGCCGTTTTTCATCATTTTTGAGGATTTGAAAAAAATGAAAAAAAAAAAAAACATGGGTTATAGCCCATCGTTTTTTGAAATTTTGAAAAAAAATGTTAACCTCGTTTTTCATCATTTTCGACCATGGGCTATAGCCCCTACCGTACGGCATACTATAGCAAGTCGTTTTTCATCATTTTTGAGGATTTGAAAAAAAAAAAAAAAAAAAAAAACATGGGTTATAGCCCATCGTTTTTTGAAATTTTGAAAAAAAATGTTAACCTCGTTTTTCATCATTTTCGACCATGGGCTATAGCCCCTACCGTACGGCATACTATATATAGCAAGTCGTTTTTCATCATTTTTGAGGATTTGAAAAAAATGAAAAAAAAAAAAAACATGGGTTATAGCCCATCGTTTTTTGAAATTTTGAAAAAAAATGTTAACCTCGTTTTTCATCATTTTCGACCATGGGCTATAGCCCCTACCGTACGGCATACTATAGCAAGTCGTTTTTCATCATTTTTGAGGATTTGAAAAAAAAAAAAAAAAAAAAAAAATGGGTTATAGCCCATCGTTTTTTGAAATTTTGAAAAAAAATGTTAACCTCGTTTTTCATCATTTTCGACCATGGGCTATAGCCCCTACCGTACGGCATACTATAGCAAGTCGTTTTTCATCATTTTTGAGGATTTGAAAAAAAAGAAAAAAGAAAAAAAACATGGGTTATAGCCCATCGTTTTTTGAAATTTTGAAAAAAAATGTTAACCTCGTTTTTCATCATTTTCGACCATGGGCTATAGCCCCTACCGTACGGCATACTATAGCAAGTCGTTTTTCATCATTTTTGAGGATTTGAAAAAAATGAAAAAAAAAAAAAAACATGGGTTATAGCCCATCGTTTTTTGAAATTTTGAAAAAAAAATGTTAACCTCGTTTTTCATCATTTTCGACCATGGGCTATAGCCCCTACCGTACGGCATACTATAGCAAGTCGTTTTTCATCATTTTTGAGGATTTGAAAAAAAAAAAAAAAAAAAAAAACATGGGTTATAGCCCATCGTTTTTTGAAATTTTGAAAAAAAATGTTAACCTCGTTTTTCATCATTTTCGACCATGGGCTATAGCCCCTACCGTACGGCATAATATAGCAAGTCGTTTTTCATCATTTTTGAGGATTTGAAAAAAATGAAAAAAGAAAAAAAACATGGGTTATAGCCCATCGTTTTTTGAAATTTTGAAAAAAAATGTTAACCTCGTTTTTCATCATTTTCGACCATGGGCTATAGCCCCTACCGTACGGCATACTATAGCACGCCGTTTTTCATCATTTTTGAGGATTTGAAAAAAATGAAAAAAAAAAAAAACATGGGTTATAGCCCATCATTTTTTGAAATTTTGAAAAAAAATGTTAACCTCGTTTTTCATCATTTTCGACCATGGGCTATAGCCCCTACCGTACGGCATACTATAGCAAGTCGTTTTTCATCATTTTTGAGGATTTGAAAAAAAAAAACTAAAAAAAAAAACATGGGTTATAGCCCATCGTTTTTTGAAATTTTGAAAAAAAAATGTTAACCTCGTTTTTCATCATTTTCGACCATGGGCTATAGCCCCTACCGTACGGCATACTATAGCAAGTCGTTTTTCATCATTTTTGAGGATTTGAAAAAAATGAAAAAAGAAAAAAAACATGGGTTATAGCCCATCGTTTTTTGAAATTTTGAAAAAAAATGTTAACCTCGTTTTTCATCATTTTCGACCATGGGCTATAGCCCCTACCGTACGGCATACTATAGCACGCCGTTTTTCATCATTTTTGAGGATTTGAAAAAAATGAAAAAAAAAAAAAACATGGGTTATAGCCCATCGTTTTTTGAAATTTTGAAAAAAAATGTTAACCTTGTTTTTCATCATTTTCGACCATGGGCTATAGCCCCTACCGTACGGCATACTATAGCAAGTCGTTTTTCATCATTTTTGAGGATTTAAAAAAAATGAAAAAAAAAAAAAAACATGGGTTATAGCCCATCGTTTTTTGAAATTTTGAAAAAAAATGTTAACCTCGTTTTTCATCATTTTCGACCATGGGCTATAGCCCCTACCGTACGGCATACTATAGCAAGTCGTTTTTCATCATTTTTGAGGATTTGAAAAAAAAAAAAAAAAAGAAAAAACATGGGTTATAGCCCATCGTTTTTTGAAATTTTGAAAAAAAATGTTAACCTCGTTTTTCATCATTTTCGACCATGGGCTATAGCCCCTACCGTACGGCATACTATAGCAAGTCGTTTTTCATCATTTTTGAGGATTTGAAAAAAATGAAAAAAGAAAAAAAACATGGGTTATAGCCCATCGTTTTTTGAAATTTTGAAAAAAAATGTTAACCTCGTTTTTCATCATTTTCGACCATGGGCTATAGCCCCTACCGTACGGCATACTATAGCACGCCGTTTTTCATCATTTTTGAGGATTTGAAAAAAATGAAAAAAAAAAAAAACATGGGTTATAGCCCATCATTTTTTGAAATTTTGAAAAAAAATGTTAACCTCGTTTTTCATCATTTTCGACCATGGGCTATAGCCCCTACCGTACGGCATACTATAGCAAGTCGTTTTTCATCATTTTTGAGGATTTGAAAAAAATTAAAAAAAAAAAAAACATGGGTTATAGCCCATCGTTTTTTGAAATTTTGAAAAAAAATGTTAACCTCGTTTTTCATCATTTTCGACCATGGGCTATAGCCCCTACCGTACGGCATACTATAGCAAGTCGTTTTTCATCATTTTTGAGGATTTGAAAAAAAAAAAAAAAAAAAAAAACATGGGTTATAGCCCATCGTTTTTTGAAATTTTGAAAAAAAATGTTAACCTCGTTTTTCATCATTTTCGACCATGGGCTATAGCCCCTACCGTACGGCATACTATAGCAAGTCGTTTTTCATCATTTTTGAGGATTTGAAAAAAATGAAAAAAAAAAAAAACATGGGTTATAGCCCATCGTTTTTTGAAATTTTGAAAAAAAATGTTAACCTTGTTTTTCATCATTTTCGACCATGGGCTATAGCCCCTACCGTACGGCATACTATAGCAAGTCGTTTTGCATCATTTTTGAGGATTTGAAAAAAAAAAAAAAAAAAAAAACATGGGTTATAGCCCATCGTTTTTTGAAATTTTGAAAAAAAATGTTAACCTCGTTTTTCATCATTTTCGACCATGGGCTATAGCCCCTACCGTACGGCATACTATAGCAAGTCGTTTTTCATCATTTTTGAGGATTTGAAAAAAAAGAAAAAAAAAAAAAACATGGGTTATAGCCCATCGTTTTTTGAAATTTTGAAAAAAAATGTTAACCTTGTTTTTCATCATTTTCGACCATGGGCTATAGCCCCTACCGTACGGCATACTATAGCAAGTCGTTTTTCATCATTTTTGAGGATTTGAAAAAAATGAAAAAAAAAAAAAAACATGGGTTATAGCCCATCGTTTTTTGAAATTTTGAAAAAAAATGTTAACCTCGTTTTTCATCATTTTCGACCATGGGCTATAGCCCCTACCGTACGGCATACTATAGCAAGTCGTTTTTCATCATTTTTGAGGATTTGAAAACAAAAAAAAACATGGGTTATAGCCCATCGTTTTTTGAAATTTTGAAAAAAAATGTTAACCTCGTTTTTCATCATTTTCGACCATGGGCTATAGCCCCTACCGTACGGCATACTATAGCAAGTCGTTTTTCATCATTTTTGAGGATTTGAAAAAAATGAAAAAAGAAAAAAAACATGGGTTATAGCCCATCGTTTTTTGAAATTTTGAAAAAAAATGTTAACCTCGTTTTTCATCATTTTCGACCATGGGCTATAGCCCCTACCGTACGGCATACTATAGCACGCCGTTTTTCATCATTTTTGAGGATTTGAAAAAAATGAAAAAAAAAAAAAACATGGGTTATAGCCCATCATTTTTTGAAATTTTGAAAAAAAATGTTAACCTCGTTTTTCATCATTTTCGACCATGGGCTATAGCCCCTACCGTACGGCATACTATAGCAAGTCGTTTTTCATCATTTTTGAGGATTTGAAAAAAATTAAAAAAAAAAAAAACATGGGTTATAGCCCATCGTTTTTTGAAATTTTGAAAAAAAATGTTAACCTCGTTTTTCATCATTTTCGACCATGGGCTATAGCCCCTACCGTACGGCATACTATAGCAAGTCGTTTTTCATCATTTTTGAGGATTTGAAAAAAAAAAAACAAAAAAAAAAACATGGGTTATAGCCCATCGTTTTTTGAAATTTTGAAAAAAAATGTTAACCTCGTTTTTCATCATTTTCGACCATGGGCTATAGCCCCTACCGTACGGCATACTATAGCAAGTCGTTTTTCATCATTTTTGAGGATTTGAAAAAAATGAAAAAAAAAAAAAACATGGGTTATAGCCCATCGTTTTTTGAAATTTTGAAAAAAAATGTTAACCTTGTTTTTCATCATTTTCGACCATGGGCTATAGCCCCTACCGTACGGCATACTATAGCAAGTCGTTTTTCATCATTTTTGAGGATTTGAAAAAAAAAAAAAAAAAAAAAACATGGGTTATAGCCCATCGTTTTTTGAAATTTTGAAAAAAAATGTTAACCTCGTTTTTCATCATTTTCGACCATGGGCTATAGCCCCTACCGTACGGCATACTATAGCAAGTCGTTTTTCATCATTTTTGAGGATTTGAAAAAAAAGAAAAAAAAAAAAAACATGGGTTATAGCCCATCGTTTTTTGAAATTTTGAAAAAAAATGTTAACCTCGTTTTTCATCATTTTCGACCATGGGCTATAGCCCCTACCGTACGGCATACTATAGCAAGTCGTTTTTCATCATTTTTGAGGATTTGAAAAAAAAAAAAAAAGAAAAAAAACATGGGTTATAGCCCATCGTTTTTTGAAATTTTGAAAAAAAATGTTAACCTCGTTTTTCATCATTTTCGACCATGGGCTATAGCCCCTACCGTACGGCATACTATAGCAAGTCGTTTTTCATCATTTTTGAGGATTTGAAAAAAATGAAAAAAAAAAAAAACATGGGTTATAGCCCATCGTTTTTTGAAATTTTGAAAAAAAATGTTAACCTCGTTTTTCATCATTTTCGACCATGGGCTATAGCCCCTACCGTACGGCATACTATAGCAAGTCGTTTTTCATCATTTTTGAGGATTTGAAAAAAAAAAAAAAAAAAAAAACATGGGTTATAGCCCATCGTTTTTTGAAATTTTGAAAAAAAATGTTAACCTCGTTTTTCATCATTTTCGACCATGGGCTATAGCCCCTACCGTACGGCATACTATAGCAAGTCGTTTTTCATCATTTTTGAGGATTTGAAAAAAAAGAAAAAAAAAAAAAACATGGGTTATAGCCCATCGTTTTTTGAAATTTTGAAAAAAAATGTTAACCTCGTTTTTCATCATTTTCGACCATGGGCTATAGCCCCTACCGTACGGCATACTATAGCAAGTCGTTTTTCATCATTTTTGAGGATTTGAAAAAAATGAAAAAAGAAAAAAAACATGGGTTATAGCCCATCGTTTTTTGAAATTTTGAAAAAAAATGTTAACCTCGTTTTTCATCATTTTCGACCATGGGCTATAGCCCCTACCGTACGGCATACTATAGCAAGTCGTTTTTCATCATTTTTGAGGATTTGAAAAAAATGAAAAAAAAAAAAAAACATGGGTTATAGCCCATCGTTTTTTGAAATTTTGAAAAAAAATGTTAACCTCGTTTTTCATCATTTTCGACCATGGGCTATAGCCCCTACCGTACGGCATACTATAGCAAGTCGTTTTTCATCATTTTTGAGGATTTGAAAAAAATGAAAAAAGAAAAAAAACATGGGTTATAGCCCATCGTTTTTTGAAATTTTGAAAAAAAAATGTTAACCTCGTTTTTCATCATTTTCGACCATGGGCTATAGCCCCTACCGTACGGCATACTATAGCACGCCGTTTTTCATCATTTTTGAGGATTTGAAAAAAATGAAAAAAAAAAAAAACATGGGTTATAGCCCATCATTTTTTGAAATTTTGAAAAAAAATGTTAACCTCGTTTTTCATCATTTTCGACCATGGGCTATAGCCCCTACCGTACGGCATACTATAGCAAGTCGTTTTTCATCATTTTTGAGGATTTGAAAAAAAAAAAAAAAAAAAAAAACATGGGTTATAGCCCATCGTTTTTTGAAATTTTGAAAAAAAAATGTTAACCTCGTTTTTCATCATTTTCGACCATGGGCTATAGCCCCTACCGTACGGCATACTATAGCAAGTCGTTTTTCATCATTTTTGAGGATTTGAAAAAAAAGAAAAAAAAAAAAAACATGGGTTATAGCCCATCGTTTTTTGAAATTTTGAAAAAAAATGTTAACCTCGTTTTTCATCATTTTCGACCATGGGCTATAGCCCCTACCGTACGGCATACTATAGCAAGTCGTTTTTCATCATTTTTGAGGATTTGAAAAAAAAGAAAAAAGAAAAAAAACATGGGTTATAGCCCATCGTTTTTTGAAATTTTGAAAAAAAATGTTAACCTCGTTTTTCATCATTTTCGACCATGGGCTATAGCCCCTACCGTACGGCATACTATAGCACGCCGTTTTTCATCATTTTTGAGGATTTGAAAAAAATGAAAAAAAAAAAAAACATGGGTTATAGCCCATCGTTTTTTGAAATTTTGAAAAAAAATGTTAACCTCGTTTTTCATCATTTTCGACCATGGGCTATAGCCCCTACCGTACGGCATACTATAGCAAGTCGTTTTTCATCATTTTTGAGGATTTGAAAAAAATGAAAAAAAAAAAAAAACATGGGTTATAGCCCATCGTTTTTTGAAATTTTGAAAAAAAATGTTAACCTCGTTTTTCATCATTTTCGACCATGGGCTATAGCCCCTACCGTACGGCATACTATAGCAAGTCGTTTTTCATCATTTTTGAGGATTTGAAAAAAAAAAAAAAAAAAAAAAACATGGGTTATAGCCCATCGTTTTTTGAAATTTTGAAAAAAAATGTTAACCTCGTTTTTCATCATTTTCGACCATGGGCTATAGCCCCTACCGTACGGCATACTATAGCAAGTCGTTTTTCATCATTTTTGAGGATTTGAAAAAAATGAAAAAAGAAAAAAAACATGGGTTATAGCCCATCGTTTTTTGAAATTTTGAAAAAAAATGTTAACCTCGTTTTTCATCATTTTCGACCATGGGCTATAGCCCCTACCGTACGGCATACTATAGCACGCCGTTTTTCATCATTTTTGAGGATTTGAAAAAAATGAAAAAAAAAAAAAACATGGGTTATAGCCCATCATTTTTTGAAATTTTGAAAAAAAATGTTAACCTCGTTTTTCATCATTTTCGACCATGGGCTATAGCCCCTACCGTACGGCATACTATAGCAAGTCGTTTTTCATCATTTTTGAGGATTTGAAAAAAATTAAAAAAAAAAAAAAACATGGGTTATAGCCCATCGTTTTTTGAAATTTTGAAAAAAAATGTTAACCTCGTTTTTCATCATTTTCGACCATGGGCTATAGCCCCTACCGTACGGCATACTATAGCACGCCGTTTTTCATCATTTTTGAGGATTTGAAAAAAATGAAAAAAAAAAAAAACATGGGTTATAGCCCATCATTTTTTGAAATTTTGAAAAAAAAAATTAACCTCGTTTTTCATCATTTTCGACCATGGGCTATAGCCCCTACCGTACGGCATACTATAGCAAGTCGTTTTTCATCATTTTTGAGGATTTGAAAAAAATTAAAAAAAAAAAAAACATGGGTTATAGCCCATCGTTTTTTGAAATTTTGAAAAAAAATGTTAACCTCGTTTTTCATCATTTTCGACCATGGGCTATAGCCCCTACCGTACGGCATACTATAGCACGCCGTTTTTCATCATTTTTGAGGATTTGAAAAAAAAGAAAAAAAAAAAAAACATGGGTTATAGCCCATCGTTTTTTGAAATTTTGAAAAAAAATGTTAACCTCGTTTTTCATCATTTTCGACCATGGGCTATAGCCCCTACCGTACGGCATACTATAGCAAGTCGTTTTTCATCATTTTTGAGGATTTGAAAACAAAAAACAAAAAAAAAAACATGGGTTATAGCCCATCGTTTTTTGAAATTTTTAAAAAAAATGTTAACCTCGTTTTTCATCATTTTCGACCATGGGCTATAGCCCCTACCGTACGGCATACTATAGCAAGTCGTTTTTCATCATTTTTGAGGATTTGAAAAAAAAAAAAACATGGGTTATAGCCCATCGTTTTTTGAAATTTTGAAAAAAAATGTTAACCTCGTTTTTCATCATTTTCGACCATGGGCTATAGCCCCTACCGTACGGCATACTATAGCAAGTCGTTTTTCATCATTTTTGAGGATTTGGAAAAAAAAAACAAAACAAAAAAACATGGGTTATAGCCCATCGTTTTTTGAAATTTTGAAAAAAAATGTTAACCTCGTTTTTCATCATTTTCGACCATGGGCTATAGCCCCTACCGTACGGCATACTATAGCAAGTCGTTTTTCATCATTTTTGAGGATTTGAAAAAAATGAAAAAAGAAAAAAAACATGGGTTATAGCCCATCGTTTTTTGAAATTTTGAAAAAAAATGTTAACCTCGTTTTTCATCATTTTCGACCATGGGCTATAGCCCCTAACGTACGGCATACTATAGCAAGTCGTTTTTCATCATTTTTGAGGATTTGAAAAAAATGAAAAAAAAAAAAAACATGGGTTATAGCCCATCGTTTTTTGAAATTTTGAAAAAAAATGTTAACCTAGTTTTTCATCATTTTCGACCATGGGCTATAGCCCCTACCGTACGGCATACTATAGCAAGTCGTTTTTCATCATTTTTGAGGATTTAAAAAAAAAAAAAAAAAAAAAAAACATGGGTTATAGCCCATCGTTTTTTGAAATTTTGAAAAAATATGTTAACCTCGTTTTTCATCATTTTCGACCATGGGCTATAGCCCCTACCGTACGGCATACTATAGCAAGTCGTTTTTCATCATTTTTGAGGATTTGAAAAAAATGAAAAAAGAAAAAAAACATGGGTTATAGCCCATCGTTTTTTGAAATTTTGAAAAAAAATGTTAACCTCGTTTTTCATCATTTTCGACCATGGGCTATAGCCCCTACCGTACGGCATACTATAGCACGCCGTTTTTCATCATTTTTGAGGATTTGAAAAAAATGAAAAAAAAAAAAAACATGGGTTATAGCCCATCATTTTTTGAAATTTTGAAAAAAAATGTTAACCTCGTTTTTCATCATTTTTGACCATGGGCTATAGCCCCTACCGTACGGCATACTATAGCAAGTCGTTTTTCATCATTTTTGAGGATTTGAAAAAAATTAAAAAAAAAAAAAACATGGGTTATAGCCCATCGTTTTTTGAAAATTTGAAAAAAAATGTTAACCTCGTTTTTCATCATTTTCGACCATGGGCTATAGCCCCTACCGTACGGCATACTATAGCACGCCGTTTTTCATCATTTTTGAGGATTTGAAAAAAAAAAAAAAAAACAAAACATGGGTTATAGCCCATCGTTTTTTGAAATTTTGAAAAAAAATGTTAACCTCGTTTTTCATCATTTTCGACCATGGGCTATAGCCCCTACCGTACGGCATACTATAGCAAGTCGTTTTTCATCATTTTTGAGGATTTGAAAAAAAAAAAAAAAAAAAAAAACATGGGTTATAGCCCATCGTTTTTTGAAATTTTGAAAAAAAATGTTAACCTCGTTTTTCATCATTTTCGACCATGGGCTATAGCCCCTACCGTACGGCATACTATAGCAAGTCGTTTTTCATCATTTTTGAGGATTTGAAAAAAAAAAAAACATGGGTTATAGCCCATCGTTTTTTGAAATTTTGAAAAAAAATGTTAACCTCGTTTTTCATCATTTTCGACCATGGGCTATAGCCCCTACCGTACGGCATACTATAGCAAGTCGTTTTTCATCATTTTTGAGGATTTGGAAAAAAAAAAAAAAAAAAAAAAACATGGGTTATAGCCCATCGTTTTTTGAAATTTTGAAAAAAAATGTTAACCTCGTTTTTCATCATTTTCTACCATGGGCTATAGCCCCTACCGTACGGCATACTATAGCAAGTCGTTTTTCATCATTTTTGAGGATTTGAAAAAAATGAAAAAAGAAAAAAAACATGGGTTATAGCCCATCGTTTTTTGAAATTTTGAAAAAAAATGTTAACCTCGTTTTTCATCATTTTCGACCATGGGCTATAGCCCCTAACGTACGGCATACTATAGCAAGTCGTTTTTCATCATTTTTGAGGATTTAAAAAAAAAAAAACATGGGTTATAGCCCATCGTTTTTTGAAATTTTGAAAAAAAATGTTAACCTCGTTTTTCATCATTTTCGACCATGGGCTATAGCCCCTACCGTACGGCATACTATAGCAAGTCGTTTTTCATCATTTTTGAGGATTTGGAAAAAAAAAACAAAACAAAAAACCATGGGTTATAGCCCATCGTTTTTTGAAATTTTGAAAAAAAATGTTAACCTCGTTTTTCATCATTTTCGACCATGGGCTATAGCCCCTACCGTTCGGCATACTATAGCAAGTCGTTTTTCATCATTTTTGAGGATTTGAAAAAAATGAAAAAAGAAAAAAAACATGGGTTATAGCCCATCGTTTTTTGAAATTTTGAAAAAAAATGTTAACCTCGTTTTTCATCATTTTCGACCATGGGCTATAGCCCCTAACGTACGGCATACTATAGCAAGTCGTTTTTCATCATTTTTGAGGATTTGAAAAAAAAAAAAAAAAAAAAAAACATGGGTTATAGCCCATCGTTTTTTGAAATTTTGAAAAAGAATGTTAACCTCGTTTTTCATCATTTTCGACCATGGGCTATAGCCCCTACCGTACGGCATACTATAGCAAGTCGTTTTTCATCATTTTTGAGGATTTGAAAAAAAAAAAAAAAAAAAAAAACATGGGTTATAGCCCATCGTTTTTTGAAATTTTGAAAAAAAATGTTAACCTCGTTTTTCATCATTTTCGACCATGGGCTATAGCCCCTACCGTACGGCATACTATAGCAAGTCGTTTTTCATCATTTTTGAGGATTTGAAAAAAATGAAAAAAGAAAAAAAACATGGGTTATAGCCCATCGTTTTTTGAAATTTTGAAAAAAAATGTTAACCTCGTTTTTCATCATTTTCGACCATGGGCTATAGCCCCTACCGTACGGCATACTATAGCAAGTCGTTTTTCATCATTTTTGAGGATTTGAAAAAAATGAAAAAAGAAAAAAAACATGGGTTATAGCCCATCGTTTTTTGAAATTTTGAAAAAAAATGTTAACCTCGTTTTTCATCATTTTCGACCATGGGCTATAGCCCCTACCGTACGGCATACTATAGCAAGTCGTTTTTCATCATTTTTGAGGATTTGAAAAAAAAAAAAAAAAAAAAAACATGGGTTATAGCCCATCGTTTTTTGAAATTTTGAAAAAAAATGTTAACCTCGTTTTTCATCATTTTCGACCATGGGCTATAGCCCCTACCGTACGGCATACTATAGCAAGTCGTTTTTCATCATTTTTGAGGATTTGAAAAAAATGAAAAAAGAAAAAAAACATGGGTTATAGCCCATCGTTTTTTGAAATTTTGAAAAAAAATGTTAACCTCGTTTTTCATCATTTTCGACCATGGGCTATAGCCCCTACCGTACGGCATACTATAGCACGCCGTTTTTCATCATTTTTGAGGATTTGAAAAAAAAGAAAAAAAAACAAAACATGGGTTATAGCCCATCGTTTTTTGAAATTTTGAAAAAAAATGTTAACCTCGTTTTTCATCATTTTCGACCATGGGCTATAGCCCCTACCGTACGGCATACTATAGCAAGTCGTTTTTCATCATTTTTGAGGATTTGAAAAAAAAAAAAAAAAAAAAAAACATGGGTTATAGCCCATCGTTTTTTGAAATTTTGAAAAAAAATGTTAACCTCGTTTTTCATCATTTTCGACCATGGGCTATAGCCCCTACCGTACGGCATACTATAGCAAGTCGTTTTTCATCATTTTTGAGGATTTGAAAAAAAAAAAAAACAAAAAAAACATGGGTTATAGCCCATCGTTTTTTGAAATTTTGAAAAAAAATGTTAACCTCGTTTTTCATCATTTTCGACCATGGGCTATAGCCCCTACCGTACGGCATACTATAGCAAGTCGTTTTTCATCATTTTTGAGGATTTGGAAAAAAAAAAAAAAAAAAAAAAACATGGGTTATAGCCCATCGTTTTTTGAAATTTTGAAAAAAAATGTTAACCTCGTTTTTCATCATTTTCGACCATGGGCTATAGCCCCTACCGTACGGCATACTATAGCAAGTCGTTTTTCATCATTTTTGAGGATTTGAAAAAAATGAAAAAAGAAAAAAAACATGGGTTATAGCCCATCGTTTTTTGAAATTTTGAAAAAAAATGTTAACCTCGTTTTTCATCATTTTCGACCATGGGCTATAGCCCCTACCGTACGGCATACTATAGCACGCCGTTTTTCATCATTTTTGAGGATTTTAAAAAAATGAAAAAAAAAAAAAAACATGGGTTATAGCCCATCGTTTTTTGAAATTTTGAAAAAAAATGTTAACCTCGTTTTTCATCATTTTCGACCATGGGCTATAGCCCCTACCGTACGGCAGACTATAGCACGCCGTTTTTCATCATTTTTGAGGATTTGAAAAAAATGAAAAAAAAAAAAAACAACATGGGTTATAGCCCATCGTTTTTTGAAATTTAAAAAAAAAATGTTAACCTCGTTTTTCATCATTTTCGACCATGGGCTATAGCCCCTACCGTACGGCATACTATAGCACGCCGTTTTTCATCATTTTTGAGGATTTGAAAAAAATGAAGAAAAAAAAAAAAACATGGGTTATAGCCCATCGTTTTTTGAAATTTTGAAAAAAAATGTTAACCTCGTTTTTCATCATTTTCGACCATGGGCTATAGCCCCTACCGTACGGCATACTATAGCACGCCGTTTTTCATCATTTTTGAGGATTTGAAAAAAATGAAGAAAAAAAAACAAACATGGGTTATAGCCCATCGTTTTTTGAAATTTTGAAAAAAAATTGTTAACCTCGTTTTTCATCATTTTCGACCATGGGCTATAGCCCCTACCGTACGGCATACTATAGCACGCCGTTTTTCATCATTTTTGAGGATTTGAAAAAAATGAAAAAAAAAAAAACATGGGTTATAGCCCATCGTTTTTTGAAATTTTGAAAAAAAATGTTAACCTCGTTTTTCATCATTTTCGACCATGGGCTATAGCCCCTACCGTACGGCATACTATAGCACGCCGTTTTTCATCATTTTTGAGGATTTGAAAAAATGAAGAAAAAAAAACAAACATGGGTTATAGCCCATCGTTTTTTGAAATTTTGAAAAAAAATTGTTAACCTCGTTTTTCATCATTTTCGACCATGGGCTATAGCCCCTACCGTACGGCATACTATAGCACGCCGTTTTTCATCATTTTTGAGGATTTGAAAAAAATGGAAAAAAAACAAACATGGGTTATAGCCCATCGTTTTTTGAAATTTTGAAAAAAAATGTTAACCTCGTTTTTCATCATTTTCGACCATGGGCTATAGCCCCTACCGTACGGCATACTATAGCACGCCGTTTTTCATCATTTTTGAGGATTTGAAAAAAATGAAGAAAAAAAAAAACATGGGTTATAGCCCATCGTTTTTTGAAATTTTGAAAAAAAATGTTAACCTCGTTTTTCATCATTTTCGACCATGGGCTATAGCCCCTACCCTACGGCATACTATAGCACGCCGTTTTTCATCATTTTTGAGGATTTGAAAAAAATGAAAAAAAAAAAAAAACAAACATGGGTTATAGCCCATCGTTTTTTGAAATTTTGAAAAAAAATGTTAACCTCGTTTGTCATCATTTTCGACCATGGGCTATAGCCCCTACCGTACGGCATACTATAGCAAGTCGTTTTTCATCATTTTTGAGGATTTGAAAAAAATGAAAAAAAAACAAAAACATGGGTTATAGCCCATAATTTTTTGAAATTTTGAAAAAAAATGTTAACCTCGTTTTTCATCATTTTCGACCATGGGCTATAGCCCCTACCGTACGGCATACTATAGCAAGTCGTTTTTCATCATTTTTGAGGATTTGAAAAAAAAGAAGAAAAAAAACAAAACATGGGTTATAGCCCATCGTTTTTTGAAATTTTGAAAAAAAATGTTAACCTCGTTTTTCATCATTTTCGACCATGGGCTATAGCCCCTACCGTACGGCATACTATAGCACGTCGTTTTTCATCATTTTTGAGGATTTGAAAAAAATGAAAAAAACAAACAAACATGGGTTATAGCCCATCGTTTTTTGAAATTTTGAAAAAAAATGTTAACCTCGTTTTTCATCATTTTCGACCATGGGCTATAGCCCCTACCCTACGGCATACTATATCACGCCGTTTTTCATCATTTTTGAGGATTTGAAAAAAATGAAAAAAAAAAACAAAACAAACATGGGTTATAGCCCATCGTTTTTTGAAATTTTGAAAAAAAATGTTAACCTCGTTTGTCATCATTTTCGACCATGGGCTATAGCCCCTACCGTACGGCATACTATAGCAAGTCGTTTTTCATCATTTTTGAGGATTTGAAAAAAATGAAAAAAAAAAAAAAACATGGGTTATAGCCCATAATTTTTTGAAATTTTGAAAAAAAATGTTAACCTCGTTTTTCATCATTTTCGACCATGGGCTATAGCCCCTACCGTACGGCATACTATAGCAAGTCGTTTTTCATCATTTTTGAGGATTTGAAAAAAAAGAAGAAAAAAAACAAAACATGGGTTATAGCCCATCGTTTTTTGAAATTTTGAAAAAAAATGTTAACCTCGTTTTTCATCATTTTCGACCATGGGCTATAGCCCCTACCGTACGGCATACTATAGCACGTCGTTTTTCATCATTTTTGAGGATTTGAAAAAAATGAAAAAAACAAACAAACATGGGTTATAGCCCATCGTTTTTTGAAATTTTGAAAAAAAATGTTAACCTCGTTTTTCATCATTTTCGACCATGGGCTATAGCCCCTACCGTACGGCATACTATAGCAAGTCGTTTTTCATCATTTTTGAGGATTTGAAAAAAATGAAAAAAGAAAAAAAACATGGGTTATAGCCCATCGTTTTTTGAAATTTTGAAAAAAAATGTTAACCTCGTTTTTCATCATTTTCGACCATGGGCTATAGCCCCTACCGTACGGCATACTATAGCAAGTCGTTTTTCATCATTTTTGAGGATTTGAAAAAAATGAAAAAAAAAAAAAAACATGGGTTATAGCCCATCGTTTTTTGAAATTTTGAAAAAAAATGTTAACCTCGTTTTTCATCATTTTCGACCATGGGCTATAGCCCCTACCGTACGGCATACTATAGCAAGTCGTTTTTCATCATTTTTGAGGATTTGAAAAAAAAAAAAAAAAAAAAAAACATGGGTTATAGCCCATCGTTTTTTGAAATTTTGAAAAAAAATGTTAACCTCGTTTTTCATCATTTTCGACCATGGGCTATAGACCGATTCCGTACCGGTTTCATGGTTGCAGCCTACGTATTTCCTGTAGGCGGACTCGACATAGCTGCGGGAGTAAAACCCTCACCAGGCGCACCTCTTCCACTACAGTGAACGGCAGAGTGACTGATGTTAGTTTGCCTCAAACTTTACTCCTTTACCTGCTTTTTTACTAACACTAACATTACAAAGATGCCCAGAACATCGAGATGAACCTGTGTAGTTTATGGCTGCTCCAACAGTAGTGGCAACATAAAAAAAAAAAAAAAAAACGGAATGTCTAATATCCACCTCGGTGGCGGAGACCAGAGCCATTGAGTAATGGTTGAGACAAAGCAGTGAAGGGTCCTGAAAGATACGTAATTTCAGTCTTACCCAATACCCAATCTTTCTGTTTTATGAACACAAGGCTGCTGTATTTTATACCTCATACTAAGCATTTAAAGTATGCGGTATAAAGTACAGCAGCCTTGTGTTAATAAACAGAAAGATTTGGTATTGGGTAAGACTTGCGTTATGTATCTTTCACTGCTTTGTCTCAACCATTACTCAATGGCTCTGGTCTCCGCCACAGCGGTGGATATTAGACATTCCGTTTTTTTTTTTTTTTTTATGTTGCCACTACTGTTGGAGCAGCCATAAACTACACAGGTTCATCTCGATGTTCTGGGCATCTTTGTAATGTTAGTGTTAGTAAAAAAGCAGGTAAAGGAGTAAAGTTTGAGGCAAACTAACATCAGTCACTCTGCCGTTCACTGTAGTGGAAGAGGTGCGCCTGGTGAGGGTTTTACTCCCGCAGCTATGTCGAGTCCGCCTACAGGAAATACGTAGGCTGCGACCATGAAACCGGTACGGAATCGGTCTATAGCCCCTACCGTACGGCATACTATAGCAAGTCGTTTTTCATCATTTTTGAGGATTTGAAAAAAAAGAAAAAAGAAAAAAAACATGGGTTATAGCCCATCGTTTTTTGAAATTTTGAAAAAAAATGTTAACCTCGTTTTTCATCATTTTCGACCATGGGCTATAGCCCCTACCGTACGGCATACTATAGCACGCCGTTTTTCATCATTTTTGAGGATTTGAAAAAAAACAAAAAAAAACAAAACATGGGTTATAGCCCATCGTTTTTTGAAATTTTGAAAAAAAATGTTAACCTCGTTTTTCATCATTTTCGACCATGGGCTATAGCCCCTACCGTACGGCATACTATAGCAAGTCGTTTTTCATCATTTTTGAGGATTTGAAAAAAAAAAAAAAAAAAAAAACATGGGTTATAGCCCATCGTTTTTTGAAATTTTGAAAAAAAATGTTAACCTCGTTTTTCATCATTTTCGACCATGGGCTATAGCCCCTACCGTACGGCATACTATAGCAAGTCGTTTTTCATCATTTTTGAGGATTTGAAAAAAAAAAAAAAAAAAAAAAACATGGGTTATAGCCCATCGTTTTTTGAAATTTTGAAAAAAAATGTTAACCTCGTTTTTCATCATTTTCGACCATGGGCTATAGCCCCTACCGTACGGCATACTATAGCACGCCGTTTTTCATCATTTTTGAGGATTTGAAAAAATGAAGAAAAAAAAACAAACATGGGTTATAGCCCATCGTTTTTTGAAATTTTGAAAAAAAATTGTTAACCTCGTTTTTCATCATTTTCGACCATGGGCTATAGCCCCTACCGTACGGCATACTATAGCACGCCGTTTTTCATCATTTTTGAGGATTTGAAAAAAATGGAAAAAAAACAAACATGGGTTATAGCCCATCGTTTTTTGAAATTTTGAAAAAAAATGTTAACCTCGTTTTTCATCATTTTCGACCATGGGCTATAGCCCCTACCGTACGGCATACTATAGCACGCCGTTTTTCATCATTTTTGAGGATTTGAAAAAAATGAAGAAAAAAAAAAACATGGGTTATAGCCCATCGTTTTTTGAAATTTTGAAAAAAAATGTTAACCTCGTTTTTCATCATTTTCGACCATGGGCTATAGCCCCTACCCTACGGCATACTATAGCACGCCGTTTTTCATCATTTTTGAGGATTTGAAAAAAATGGAAAAAAAAACAAAACAAACATGGGTTATAGCCCATCGTTTTTTGAAATTTTGAAAAAAAATGTTAACCTCGTTTGTCATCATTTTCGACCATGGGCTATAGCCCCTACCGTACGGCATACTATAGCAAGTCGTTTTTCATCATTTTTGAGGATTTGAAAAAAATGAAAAAAAAAAAAAAACATGGGTTATAGCCCATAATTTTTTGAAATTTTGAAAAAAAATGTTAACCTCGTTTTTCATCATTTTCGACCATGGGCTATAGCCCCTACCGTACGGCATACTATAGCAAGTCGTTTTTCATCATTTTTGAGGATTTGAAAAAAAAGAAGAAAAAAAACAAAACATGGGTTATAGCCCATCGTTTTTTGAAATTTTGAAAAAAAATGTTAACCTCGTTTTTCATCATTTTCGACCATGGGCTATAGCCCCTACCGTACGGCATACTATAGCACGTCGTTTTTCATCATTTTTGAGGATTTGAAAAAAATGAAAAAAACAAACAAACATGGGTTATAGCCCATCGTTTTTTGAAATTTTGAAAAAAAATGTTAACCTCGTTTTTCATCATTTTCGACCATGGGCTATAGCCCCTACCCTACGGCATACTATAGCACGCCGTTTTTCATCATTTTTGAGGATTTGAAAAAAATGAAAAAAAAAAACAAAACAAACATGGGTTATAGCCCATCGTTTTTTGAAATTTTGAAAAAAATGTTAACCTCGTTTGTCATCATTTTCGACCATGGGCTATAGCCCCTACCGTACGGCATACTATAGCAAGTCGTTTTTCATCATTTTTGAGGATTTGAAAAAAATGAAAAAAAAAAAAAAACATGGGTTATAGCCCATAATTTTTTGAAATTTTGAAAAAAAATGTTAACCTCGTTTTTCATCATTTTCGACCATGGGCTATAGCCCCTACCGTACGGCATACTATAGCACGTCGTTTTTCATCATTTTTGAGGATTTGAAAAAAATGAAAAAAACAAACAAACATGGGTTATAGCCCATCGTTTTTTGAAATTTTGAAAAAAAATGTTAACCTCGTTTTTCATCATTTTCGACCATGGGCTATAGCCCCTACCGTACGGCATACTATAGCAAGTCGTTTTTCATCATTTTTGAGGATTTGAAAAAAATGAAAAAAGAAAAAAAACATGGGTTATAGCCCATCGTTTTTTGAAATTTTGAAAAAAAATGTTAACCTCGTTTTTCATCATTTTCGACCATGGGCTATAGCCCCTACCGTACGGCATACTATAGCAAGTCGTTTTTCATCATTTTTGAGGATTTGAAAAAAATGAAAAAAAAAAAAAAACATGGGTTATAGCCCATCGTTTTTTGAAATTTTGAAAAAAAATGTTAACCTCGTTTTTCATCATTTTCGACCATGGGCTATAGCCCCTACCGTACGGCATACTATAGCAAGTCGTTTTTCATCATTTTTGAGGATTTGAAAAAAATGAAAAAAGAAAAAAAACATGGGTTATAGCCCATCGTTTTTTGAAATTTTGAAAAAAAATGTTAACCTCGTTTTTCATCATTTTCGACCATGGGCTATAGCCCCTACCGTACGGCATACTATAGCACGCCGTTTTTCATCATTTTTGAGGATTTGAAAAAAAACAAAAAAAAACAAAACATGGGTTATAGCCCATCGTTTTTTGAAATTTTGAAAAAAAATGTTAACCTCGTTTTTCATCATTTTCGACCATGGGCTATAGCCCCTACCGTACGGCATACTATAGCAAGTCGTTTTTCATCATTTTTGAGGATTTGAAAAAAAAAAAAAAAAAAAAAAACATGGGTTATAGCCCATCGTTTTTTGAAATTTTGAAAAAAAATGTTAACCTCGTTTTTCATCATTTTCGACCATGGGCTATAGCCCCTACCGTACGGCATACTATAGCAAGTCGTTTTTCATCATTTTTGAGGATTTGAAAAAAAAAAAAAAAAAAAAAAACATGGGTTATAGCCCATCGTTTTTTGAAATTTTGAAAAAAAATGTTAACCTCGTTTTTCATCATTTTCGACCATGGGCTATAGCCCCTACCGTACGGCATACTATAGCAAGTCGTTTTTCATCATTTTTGAGGATTTGGAAAAAAAAAAAAAAAAAAAAAAACATGGGTTATAGCCCATCGTTTTTTGAAATTTTGAAAAAAAATGTTAACCTCGTTTTTCATCATTTTCGACCATGGGCTATAGCCCCTACCGTACGGCATACTATAGCACGCCGTTTTTCATCATTTTTGAGGATTTGAAAAAATGAAGAAAAAAAAACAAACATGGGTTATAGCCCATCGTTTTTTGAAATTTTGAAAAAAAATTGTTAACCTCGTTTTTCATCATTTTCGACCATGGGCTATAGCCCCTACCGTACGGCATACTATAGCACGCCGTTTTTCATCATTTTTGAGGATTTGAAAAAAATGAAGAAAAAAAAAAACATGGGTTATAGCCCATCGTTTTTTGAAATTTTGAAAAAAAATGTTAACCTCGTTTTTCATCATTTTCGACCATGGGCTATAGCCCCTACCCTACGGCATACTATAGCACGCCGTTTTTCATCATTTTTGAGGATTTGAAAAAAATGAAAAAAAAAACAAAACAAACATGGGTTATAGCCCATCGTTTTTTGAAATTTTGAAAAAAAATGTTAACCTCGTTTGTCATCATTTTCGACCATGGGCTATAGCCCCTACCGTACGGCATACTATAGCAAGTCGTTTTTCATCATTTTTGAGGATTTGAAAAAAATGAAAAAAAAAAAAAAACATGGGTTATAGCCCATAATTTTTTGAAATTTTGAAAAAAAATGTTAACCTCGTTTTTCATCATTTTCGACCATGGGCTATAGCCCCTACCGTACGGCATACTATAGCAAGTCGTTTTTCATCATTTTTGAGGATTTGAAAAAAAAGAAGAAAAAAAACAAAACATGGGTTATAGCCCATCGTTTTTTGAAATTTTGAAAAAAAATGTTAACCTCGTTTTTCATCATTTTCGACCATGGGCTATAGCCCCTACCGTACGGCATACTATAGCACGTCGTTTTTCATCATTTTTGAGGATTTGAAAAAAATGAAAAAAACAAACAAACATGGGTTATAGCCCATCGTTTTTTGAAATTTTGAAAAAAAATGTTAACCTCGTTTTTCATCATTTTCGACCATGGGCTATAGCCCCTACCGTACGGCATACTATAGCACGCCGTTTTTCATCATTTTTGAGGATTTGAAAAAAATGAAGAAAAAAAAAAAAAACATGGGTTATAGCCCATCGTTTTTTGAAATTTTGAAAAAAAATGTTAACCTCGTTTTTCATCATTTTCGACCATGGGCTATAGCCCCTACCGTACGGCATACTATAGCAAGTCGTTTTTCATCATTTTTGAGGATTTGAAAAAAAAAAAAAAAAAAAAAACATGGGTTATAGCCCATCGTTTTTTGAAATTTTGAAAAAAAATGTTAACCTCGTTTTTCATCATTTTCGACCATGGGCTATAGCCCCTACCGTACGGCATACTATAGCACGTCGTTTTTCATCATTTTTGAGGATTTGAAAAAAATGAAAAAAACAAACAAACATGGGTTATAATAGGCCATCGTTTTTTGAAATTTTGAAAAAAAATGTTAACCTCGTTTTTCATCATTTTCGACCATGGGCTATAGCCCCTACCGTACGGCATACTATAGCAAGTCGTTTTTCATCATTTTTGAGGATTGGAAAAAAATGGAAAAAAAAAAAAACATGGGTTATAGCCCATCGTTTTTTGAAATTTTGAAAAAAAATGTTAACCTCGTTTTTCATCATTTTCGACCATGGGCTATAGCCCCTACCGTACGGCATACTATAGCACGTCGTTTTTCATCATTTTTGAGGATTTGAAAAAAATGAAAAAAACAAACAAACATGGGTTATAGCCCATCGTTTTTTGAAATTTTGAAAAAAAATGTTAACCTCGTTTTTCATCATTTTCGACCATGGGCTATAGCCCCTACCGTACGGCATACTATAGCACGCCGTTTTTCATCATTTTTGAGGATTTGAAAAAAATGAAGAAAAAAAAAAAAAACATGGGTTATAGCCCATCGTTTTTTGAAATTTTGAAAAAAAATGTTAACCTCGTTTTTCATCATTTTCGACCATGGGCTATAGCCCCTACCGTACGGCATACTATAGCAAGTCGTTTTTCATCATTTTTGAGGATTTGAAAAAAAAAAAAAAAAAAAAACATGGGTTATAGCCCATCGTTTTTTGAAATTTTGAAAAAAAATGTTAACCTCGTTTTTCATCATTTTCGACCATGGGCTATAGCCCCTACCGTACGGCATACTATAGCACGTCGTTTTTCATCATTTTTGAGGATTTGAAAAAAATGAAAAAAACAAACAAACATGGGTTATAATAGGCCATCGTTTTTTGAAATTTTGAAAAAAAATGTTAACCTCGTTTTTCATCATTTTCGACCATGGGCTATAGCCCCTACCGTACGGCATACTATAGCACGCCGTTTTTCATCATTTTTGAGGATTGGAAAAAAATGGAAAAAAAAAAAAAACATGGGTTATAGCCCATCGTTTTTTGAAATTTTGAAAAAAAATGTTAACCTCGTTTTTCATCATTTTCGACCATGGGCTATAGCCCCTACCGTACGGCATACTATAGCACGCCGTTTTTCATCATTTTTGAGGATTTGAAAAAAATGAAAAACAAACAAACATGGGTTATAGCCCATCGTTTTTTGAAATTTTGAAAAAAAATGTTAACCTCGTTTGTCATCATTTTCGACCATGGGCTATAGCCCCTACCGTACGGCATACTATAGCACGCCGTTTTTCATCATTTTTGAGGATTTGAAAAAAATGAAGAAAAAAAAAAACATGGGTTATAGCCCATCATTTTTTGAAATTTTGAAAAAAAATGTTAACCTCGTTTTTCATCATTTTCGACCATGGGCTATAGCCCCTACCGTACGGCATACTATAGCAAGTCGTTTTTCATCATTTTTGAGGATTTGAAAAAAAAGAAGAAAAAAAAAAAAACATGGGTTATAGCCCATCGTTTTTTGAAATTTTGAAAAAAAATGTTAACCTCGTTTTTCATCATTTTCGACCATGGGCTATAGCCCCTACCGTACGGCATACTATAGCAAGTCGTTTTTCATCATTTTTGAGGATTTGAAAAAAAAACAAAAAAAAAACAAAACATGGGTTATAGCCCATCGTTTTTTGAAATTTTGAAAAGAAATGTTAACCTCGTTTTTCATCATTTTCGACCATGGGCTATAGCCCCTACCGTACGGCATACTATAGCACGCCGTTTTTCATCATTTTTGAGGATTTGAAAAAAAAAAAAAAAAAAAAAAAACATGGGTTATAGCCCATCGTTTTTTGAAATTTTGAAAAAAAATGTTAACCTCGTTTTTCATCATTTTCGACCATGGGCTATAGCCCCTACCGTACGGCATACTATAGCACGTCGTTTTTCATCATTTTTGAGGATTTGAAAAAAATGAAAAAAACAAACAAACATGGGTTATAGCCCATCGTTTTTTGAAATTTTGAAAAAAAATGTTAACCTCGTTTTTCATCATTTTCGACCATGGGCTATAGCCCCTACCGTACGGCATACTATAGCACGCCGTTTTTCATCATTTTTGAGGATTTGAAAAAAATGAAGAAAAAAAAAAAAAACATGGGTTATAGCCCATCGTTTTTTGAAATTTTGAAAAAAAATGTTAACCTCGTTTTTCATCATTTTCGACCATGGGCTATAGCCCCTACCGTACGGCATACTATAGCAAGTCGTTTTTCATCATTTTTGAGGATTTGAAAAAAAAACAAAAAAAAACAAACATGGGTTATAGCCCATCGTTTTTTGAAATTTTGAAAAAAAATGTTAACCTCGTTTTTCATCATTTTCGACCATGGGCTATAGCCCCTACCGTACGGCATACTATAGCACGTCGTTTTTCATCATTTTTGAGGATTTGAAAAAAATGAAAAAAACAAACAAACATGGGTTATAATAGGCCATCGTTTTTTGAAATTTTGAAAAAAAATGTTAACCTCGTTTTTCATCATTTTCGACCATGGGCTATAGCCCCTACCGTACGGCATACTATAGCACGCCGTTTTTCATCATTTTTGAGGATTGGAAAAAAATGGAAAAAAAAAAAAAACATGGGTTATAGCCCATCGTTTTTTGAAATTTTGAAAAAAAATGTTAACCTCGTTTTTCATCATTTTCGACCATGGGCTATAGCCCCTACCGTACGGCATACTATAGCACGCCGTTTTTCATCATTTTTGAGGATTTGAAAAAAATGAAAAACAAACAAACATGGGTTATAGCCCATCGTTTTTTGAAATTTTGAAAAAAAATGTTAACCTCGTTTGTCATCATTTTCGACCATGGGCTATAGCCCCTACCGTACGGCATACTATAGCACGCCGTTTTTCATCATTTTTGAGGATTTGAAAAAAATGAAGAAAAAAAAAACATGGGTTATAGCCCATCATTTTTTGAAATTTTGAAAAATAATGTTAACCTCGTTTTTCATCATTTTCGACCATGGGCTATAGCCCCTACCGTACGGCATACTATAGCAAGTCGTTTTTCATCATTTTTGAGGATTTGAAAAAAAAGAAGAAAAAAAAAAAAACATGGGTTATAGCCCATCGTTTTTTGAAATTTTGAAAAAAAATGTTAACCTCGTTTTTCATCATTTTCGACCATGGGCTATAGCCCCTACCGTACGGCATACTATAGCAAGTCGTTTTTCATCATTTTTGAGGATTTGAAAAAAAAACAAAAAAAAAACAAAACATGGGTTATAGCCCATCGTTTTTTGAAATTTTGAAAAGAAATGTTAACCTCGTTTTTCATCATTTTCGACCATGGGCTATAGCCCCTACCGTACGGCATACTATAGCAAGTCGTTTTTCATCATTTTTGAGGATTTGAAAAAAAAAAAACAAAAAACAAACATGGGTTATAGCCCATCGTTTTTTGAAATTTTGAAAAAAAATGTTAACCTCGTTTTTCATCATTTTCGACCATGGGCTATAGCCCCTACCGTACGGCATACTATAGCACGTCGTTTTTCATCATTTTTGAGGATTTGAAAAAAATGAAAAAAACAAACAAACATGGGTTATAATAGGCCATCGTTTTTTGAAATTTTGAAAAAAAATGTTAACCTCGTTTTTCATCATTTTCGACCATGGGCTATAGCCCCTACCGTACGGCATACTATAGCACGCCGTTTTTCATCATTTTTGAGGATTGGAAAAAAATGAAAAAAAAAAAAAAACATGGGTTATAGCCCATCGTTTTTTGAAATTTTGAAAAAAAATGTTAACCTCGTTTTTCATCATTTTCGACCATGGGCTATAGCCCCTACCGTACGGCATACTATAGCACGCCGTTTTTCATCATTTTTGAGGATTTGAAAAAAATGAAAAACAAACAAACATGGGTTATAGCCCATCGTTTTTTGAAATTTTGAAAAAAAATGTTAACCTCGTTTGTCATCATTTTCGACCATGGGCTATAGCCCCTACCGTACGGCATACTATAGCACGCCGTTTTTCATCATTTTTGAGGATTTGAAAAAAATGAAGAAAAAAAAAAACATGGGTTATAGCCCATCATTTTTTGAAATTTTGAAAAATAATGTTAACCTCGTTTTTCATCATTTTCGACCATGGGCTATAGCCCCTACCGTACGGCATACTATAGCAAGTCGTTTTTCATCATTTTTGAGGATTTGAAAAAAAAGAAGAAAAAAAAAAAAACATGGGTTATAGCCCATCGTTTTTTGAAATTTTGAAAAAAAATGTTAACCTCGTTTTTCATCATTTTCGACCATGGGCTATAGCCCCTACCGTACGGCATACTATAGCAAGTCGTTTTTCATCATTTTTGAGGATTTGAAAAAAAAACAAAAAAAAAACAAAACATGGGTTATAGCCCATCGTTTTTTGAAATTTTGAAAAGAAATGTTAACCTCGTTTTTCATCATTTTCGACCATGGGCTATAGCCCCTACCGTACGGCATACTATAGCACGCCGTTTTTCATCATTTTTGAGGATTTGAAAAAAAAAAAAAAAAAAAAAAAACATGGGTTATAGCCCATCGTTTTTGAAATTTTGAAAAAAAATGTTAACCTCGTTTTTCATCATTTTCGACCATGGGCTATAGCCCCTACCGTACGGCATACTATAGCACGCCGTTTTTCATCATTTTTGAGGATTTGAAAAAAATGAAGAAAAAAAAAAAACATGGGTTATAGCCCATCGTTTTTTGAAATTTTGAAAAAAAATGTTAACCTCGTTTTTCATCATTTTCGACCATGGGCTATAGCCCCTACCGTACGGCATACTATAGCACGCCGTTTTTCATCATTTTTGAGGATTTGAAAGAAATGAAAAAAAAAACAAACATGGGTTATAGCCCATCGTTTTTTGAAATTTTGAAAAAAAATGTTAACCTCGTTTTTCATCATTTTCGACCATGGGCTATAGCCCCTACCGTACGGCATACTATAGCACGCCGTTTTTCATCATTTTTGAGGATTGGAAAAAAATGAAAAAAAAAAAAAAACATGGGTTATAGCCCATCGTTTTTTGAAATTTTGAAAAAAAATGTTAACCTCGTTTTTCATCATTTTCGACCATGGGCTATAGCCCCTACCGTACGGCATACTATAGCACGCCGTTTTTCATCATTTTTGAGGATTTGAAAAAAATGAAAAACAAACAAACATGGGTTATAGCCCATCGTTTTTTGAAATTTTGAAAAAAAATGTTAACCTCGTTTGTCATCATTTTCGACCATGGGCTATAGCCCCTACCGTACGGCATACTATAGCACGCCGTTTTTCATCATTTTTGAGGATTTGAAAAAAATGAAGAAAAAAAAAAACATGGGTTATAGCCCATCATTTTTTGAAATTTTGAAAAATAATGTTAACCTCGTTTTTCATCATTTTCGACCATGGGCTATAGCCCCTACCGTACGGCATACTATAGCAAGTCGTTTTTCATCATTTTTGAGGATTTGAAAAAAAAGAAGAAAAAAAAAAAAACATGGGTTATAGCCCATCGTTTTTTGAAATTTTGAAAAAAAATGTTAACCTCGTTTTTCATCATTTTCGACCATGGGCTATAGCCCCTACCGTACGGCATACTATAGCAAGTCGTTTTTCATCATTTTTGAGGATTTGAAAAAAAAACAAAAAAAAAACAAAACATGGGTTATAGCCCATCGTTTTTTGAAATTTTGAAAAGAAATGTTAACCTCGTTTTTCATCATTTTCGACCATGGGCTATAGCCCCTACCGTACGGCATACTATAGCACGCCGTTTTTCATCATTTTTGAGGATTTGAAAAAAAAAAAAAAAAAAAAAAAACATGGGTTATAGCCCATCGTTTTTGAAATTTTGAAAAAAAATGTTAACCTCGTTTTTCATCATTTTCGACCATGGGCTATAGCCCCTACCGTACGGCATACTATAGCACGCCGTTTTTCATCATTTTTGAGGATTTGAAAAAAATGAAGAAAAAAAAAAAACATGGGTTATAGCCCATCGTTTTTTGAAATTTTGAAAAAAAATGTTAACCTCGTTTTTCATCATTTTCGACCATGGGCTATAGCCCCTACCGTACGGCATACTATAGCACGCCGTTTTTCATCATTTTTGAGGATTTGAAAGAAATGAAAAAAAAAACAAACATGGGTTATAGCCCATCGTTTTTTGAAATTTTGAAAAAAAAATGTTAACCTCGTTTTTCATCATTTTCGACCATGGGCTATATCCCCTACCGTACGGCATACTATAGCAAGTCGTTTTTCATCATTTTTGAGGATTTGAAAAAAAAGAAAAAAAAAAAAAAACATGGGTTATAGCCCATCGTTTTTTGAAATTTTGAAATTTCTTTTTAACCTCTTTTTTCATCCTTTTTGAACATGGGCTATAGCCCCTACCGTACGGCATTCTATAGCACGCCGTTTTTCATCATTTTTGAGGATTTGAAAATAAATCAAAATTTAAAAAAACATGGGTTATAGCCCATCGTTTTTTGAAAATTTGAAAAAAAATGTAACCTCGTTTTTCATCATTTTTGAACATGGGCTATAGCCCATACCGTACGGCATACTATAGCACGCCGTTTTTCATCATTTTTGAGGATTTGAAAAAAATTCAAAATTTCAAAAACATGGGTTATAGCCCATCGTTTTTTGAAATTTTGAAAAAAAAATGAACCTCGTTTTTCATCATTTTTGAACATGGGCTATAGCCCCTACCGTACGGCATACTATAGCACGCCGTTTTTCATCATTTTTGAGGATTTGAAAAAAAAATCAAAATTTAAAAAACATGGGTTATAGCCCATCGTTTTTTGAAATTTTGAAAAAAAAATTAACCTTGTTTTTCATCATTTTTGAATATGGGCTATAGCCCCTACCGTACGGCATACTATAGCACACCGTTTTTCATCATTTTTGAGGATTTGAAAAAAATTAAAAAATTAAAAAACATGGGTTATAGCCCATCGTTTTTTTGAAATTTTGAAAAAAAAAAATGACCTCGTTTTTCATCATTTTTGTACATGGGCTATAGCCCCTACCGTACGGCATACTATAGCACGCCGTTTTTCATCATTTTTGAGGATTTAATTTTTTTTCAAAATTTCAAAAAACATGGGTTATAGCCCATCGTTTTTTGAAATTTTGAAAAAAAAAATGTACGTCGTTTTTCATCATTTTTGAACATGGGCTATAGCCCCTACCGTACGGCATACTATAGCACGCCGTTTTTCATCATTTTTGAGGATTTAATTTTTTTTCAAAATTAAAAAACATGGGTTATAGCCCATCGTTTTTTGAAATTTTGAAAAAAAAATGTATGTCGTTTTTCATCATTTTTGAACATGGGCTATAGCCCCTACCGTACGGCATACTATAGCACGCTGTTTTTCGTCATTTTTGAGGATTTGAAAAAAAATCTAAATTTAAAAAACATGGGTTATAGCTCATCGTTTTTTGAAATTTTGAAAAGAAGAATTAACCTTGTTTTTCATAATTTTTGAACATGGGCTATAGCCCCTACCGTACGGCATACTATAGCACGCCGTTTTTCATCATTTTTGAGGATTTGAAAAAAAATCAAAATTTCAAAAAACATGGGTTATAGCCCATCGTTTTTTGAAAATTTGAATTTTTTTTTTAACCTCGTTTTTCATCATTTCTGAACATGGGCTATAGCCCCTACCGTACGGCATACTATAGCACGCCGTTTTTCATCATTTTTGAGGATTTGAAAAAAAATCAAAATTTCGAAAAACATGGGTTATAGCACATCGTTTTTTGATTTTTTGAAAAAAACAATTAACCTCGTTTTTCATCATTTTCGACCATGGGCTATAGCCCCTACCGTACGGCATACTATAGCACGCCGTTTTTCATCATTTTTGAGGATTTGAAAAAAATGAAAAACAAACAAACATGGGTTATAGCCCATCGTTTTTTGAAATTTTGAAAAAAAATGTTAACCTCGTTTGTCATCATTTTCGACCATGGGCTATAGCCCCTACCGTACGGCATACTATAGCACGCCGTTTTTCATCATTTTTGAGGATTTGAAAAAAATGAAGAAAAAAAAAAACATGGGTTATAGCCCATCATTTTTTGAAATTTTGAAAAATAATGTTAACCTCGTTTTTCATCATTTTCGACCATGGGCTATAGCCCCTACCGTACGGCATACTATAGCAAGTCGTTTTTCATCATTTTTGAGGATTTGAAAAAAAAGAAGAAAAAAAAAAAAACATGGGTTATAGCCCATCGTTTTTTGAAATTTTGAAAAAAAATGTTAACCTCGTTTTTCATCATTTTCGACCATGGGCTATAGCCCCTACCGTACGGCATACTATAGCAAGTCGTTTTTCATCATTTTTGAGGATTTGAAAAAAAAACAAAAAAAAAACAAAACATGGGTTATAGCCCATCGTTTTTTGAAATTTTGAAAAGAAATGTTAACCTCGTTTTTCATCATTTTCGACCATGGGCTATAGCCCCTACCGTACGGCATACTATAGCACGCCGTTTTTCATCATTTTTGAGGATTTGAAAAAAAAAAAAAAAAAAAAAAAACATGGGTTATAGCCCATCGTTTTTGAAATTTTGAAAAAAAATGTTAACCTCGTTTTTCATCATTTTCGACCATGGGCTATAGCCCCTACCGTACGGCATACTATAGCACGCCGTTTTTCATCATTTTTGAGGATTTGAAAAAAATGAAGAAAAAAAAAAAACATGGGTTATAGCCCATCGTTTTTTGAAATTTTGAAAAAAAATGTTAACCTCGTTTTTCATCATTTTCGACCATGGGCTATAGCCCCTACCGTACGGCATACTATAGCACGCCGTTTTTCATCATTTTTGAGGATTTGAAAGAAATGAAAAAAAAACAAACATGGGTTATAGCCCATCGTTTTTTGAAATTTTGAAAAAAAAATGTTAACCTCGTTTTTCATCATTTTCGACCATGGGCTATATCCCCTACCGTACGGCATACTATAGCAAGTCGTTTTTCATCATTTTTGAGGATTTGAAAAAAAAGAAAAAAAAAAAAAAACATGGGTTATAGCCCATCGTTTTTTGAAATTTTGAAATTTCTTTTTAACCTCTTTTTTCATCCTTTTTGAACATGGGCTATAGCCCCTACCGTACGGCATTCTATAGCACGCCGTTTTTCATCATTTTTGAGGATTTGAAAATAAATCAAAATTTAAAAAAACATGGGTTATAGCCCATCGTTTTTTGAAAATTTGAAAAAAAATGTAACCTCGTTTTTCATCATTTTTGAACATGGGCTATAGCCCCTACCGTACGGCATACTATAGCACGCCGTTTTTCATCATTTTTGAGGATTTGAAAAAAATTCAAAATTTCAAAAACATGGGTTATAGCCCATCGTTTTTTGAAATTTTGAAAAAAAAATGAACCTCGTTTTTCATCATTTTTGAACATGGGCTATAGCCCCTACCGTACGGCATACTATAGCACGCCGTTTTTCATCATTTTTGAGGATTTGAAAAAAAAATCAAAATTTAAAAAACATGGGTTATAGCCCATCGTTTTTTGAAATTTTGAAAAAAAAATTAACCTTGTTTTTCATCATTTTTGAATATGGGCTATAGCCCCTACCGTACGGCATACTATAGCACACCGTTTTTCATCATTTTTGAGGATTTGAAAAAAATTAAAAAATTAAAAAACATGGGTTATAGCCCATCGTTTTTTTGAAATTTTGAAAAAAAAAAATGACCTCGTTTTTCATCATTTTTGTACATGGGCTATAGCCCCTACCGTACGGCATACTATAGCACGCCGTTTTTCATCATTTTTGAGGATTTAATTTTTTTTCAAAATTTCAAAAAACATGGGTTATAGCCCATCGTTTTTTGAAATTTTGAAAAAAAAAATGTACGTCGTTTTTCATCATTTTTGAACATGGGCTATAGCCCCTACCGTACGGCATACTATAGCACGCCGTTTTTCATCATTTTTGAGGATTTAATTTTTTTTCAAAATTAAAAAACATGGGTTATAGCCCATCGTTTTTTGAAATTTTGAAAAAAAAATGTATGTCGTTTTTCATCATTTTTGAACATGGGCTATAGCCCCTACCGTACGGCATACTATAGCACGCTGTTTTTCGTCATTTTTGAGGATTTGAAAAAAAATCTAAATTTAAAAAACATGGGTTATAGCTCATCGTTTTTTGAAATTTTGAAAAGAAGAATTAACCTTGTTTTTCATAATTTTTGAACATGGGCTATAGCCCCTACCGTACGGCATACTATAGCACGCCGTTTTTCATCATTTTTGAGGATTTGAAAAAAAATCAAAATTTCAAAAAACATGGGTTATAGCCCATCGTTTTTTGAAAATTTGAATTTTTTTTTTAACCTCGTTTTTCATCATTTCTGAACATGGGCTATAGCCCCTACCGTACGGCATACTATAGCACGCCGTTTTTCATCATTTTTGAGGATTTGAAAAAAAATCAAAATTTCGAAAAACATGGGTTATAGCACATCGTTTTTTGATTTTTTGAAAAAAACAATTAACCTCGTTTTTCATCATTTTTGAACATGGGCTATAGCCCATACCGTACGGCATACTATAGCACGCCGTTTTTCATCATTTTTGAGGATTTGAAAAAAAAACAAAAAAAAAACATGGGTTATAGCCCATCGTTTTTTGAATTTTTGAAATAATAAAAATCCTCGTTTTTCATCATTTTTGACCATGGGCTATAGCCCATTCCGTACGGCATACTGTCCATGGTCCAAAATGATGAAAAACAACAACAATGTTTTTTTTCAAAAATTCAAAAAACGATGGGCTATAACCCATCGCTTTTTTTTCAAATCCGTCGTCGTCGTCGTCGTCAACGTCGTCGTCGTCGTCGTCAACGTCGTCGTCGTCGTCGTCGTCGTCGTCGTCAACGTCGTCGTCAACGTCGTCGTCGTCAATGTCGTCGTCGTCGTCGTCGTCAACGTCGTCGTCAACGTCGTCGCCGTCGTCGGCAATGTCGTCGTCGTCGTCGTCGTCGTCGTCAACGTCGTCGTCAACGTTTAAAAAAAAAAAAAACATGGGTTATAGCCCATCGTTTTTTTAAATTTTGAAAAAAAGAATTAACCTTGTTTTTCATCATTTTTGAACATGGGCTATAGCCCCTACCGTACGGCATACTATAGCACGCCGTTTTTCATCATTTTTGAGGATTTGAAAAAAAATCAAAATTTAAAAAAACATGGGTTATAGCAAATCGTTTCTTGAAAATTTGAATTTTTTTTTTAACCTCGTTTTTCATCATTTCTGAACATGGGCTATAGCCCCTACCGTACGGCATACTATAGCACGCCGTTTTTCATCATTTTTGAGGATTTGAAAAAATTTCAAAATTTCAAAAAACATGGGTTATAGCACATCGTTTTTTGATTTTTTGAAAAAAACAATTAACCTCGTTTTTCATCATTTTTGAACATGGGCTATAGCCCATACCGTACGGCATACTATAGCACGCCGTTTTTCATCATTTTTGAGGATTAAAAAAAAAAAAAAAAAAAAAACATGGGTTATAGCCCATCGTTTTTTGAATTTTTGAAAAAATAAAAATCCTCGTTTTTCATCATTTTTGACCATGGGCTACAGCCCATTCCGTACGGCATACTATAGCACATCGTTTTTCATCATTTTTGAGGATTTGAAAAAAATGAAAAAAACAAACAAACATGGGTTATAGCCCATCGTTTTTTGAAATTTTGAAAAAAAATGTTAACCTCGTTTTTCATCATTTTCGACCATGGGCTATAGCCCCTACCGTACGGCATACTATAGCACGCCGTTTTTCATCATTTTTGAGGATTTGAAAAAAAATCAAAATTTCGAAAAACATGGGTTATAGCACATCGTTTTTTGATTTTTTGAAAAAAACAATTAACCTCGTTTTTCATCATTTTTGAACATGGGCTATAGCCCATACCGTACGCCGTACGGCATACTATAGCACGCCGTTTTTCATCATTTTTGAGGATTTGAAAAAAAAACAAAAAAAAAACATGGGTTATAGCCCATCGTTTTTTGAATTTTTGAAATAATAAAAATCCTCGTTTTTCATCATTTTTGACCATGGGCTATAGCCCATTCCGTACGGCATACTATAGCACGCCGTTTTTCATCATTTTTGAGGATTAAAAAACAAAACAAAAAAAATACATGGGTTATAGCCCATCGTTTTTTGAATTTTTGAAAAAATAAAAATCCTCGTTTTTCATCATTTTTGACCATGGGCTACAGCCCATTCCGTACGGCATACTATAGCACATCGTTTTTCATCATTTTTGAGGATTTGAAAAAAATGAAAAAAACAAACAAACATGGGTTATAGCCCATCGTTTTTTGAAATTTTGAAAAAAAATGTTAACCTCGTTTTTCATCATTTTCGACCATGGGCTATAGCCCCTACCGTACGGCATACTATAGCACGCCGTTTTTCATCATTTTTGAGGATTTGAAAAAAATGAAGAAAAAAAAAAACATGGGTTATAGCCCATCGTTTTTTGAAATTTTGAAAAAAAATGTTAACCTCGTTTTTCATCATTTTCGACCATGGGCTATAGCCCCTACCGTACGGCATACTATAGCACGCCGTTTTTCATCATTTTTGAGGATTTGAAAGAAATGAAAAAAAAAACAAACATGGGTTATAGCCCATCGTTTTTTGAAATTTTGAAAAAAAATGTTAACCTCGTTTTTCATCATTTTCGACCATGGGCTATAGCCCCTACCGTACGGCATACTATAGCACGCCGTTTTTCATCATTTTTGAGGATTGGAAAAAAATGAAAAAAAAAAAAAAACATGGGTTATAGCCCATCGTTTTTTGAAATTTTGAAAAAAAATGTTAACCTCGTTTTTCATCATTTTCGACCATGGGCTATAGCCCCTACCGTACGGCATACTATAGCACGCCGTTTTTCATCATTTTTGAGGATTTGAAAAAAATGAAAAACAAACAAACATGGGTTATAGCCCATCGTTTTTTGAAATTTTGAAAAAAAATGTTAACCTCGTTTGTCATCATTTTCGACCATGGGCTATAGCCCCTACCGTACGGCATACTATAGCACGCCGTTTTTCATCATTTTTGAGGATTTGAAAAAAATGAAGAAAAAAAAAAACATGGGTTATAGCCCATCATTTTTTGAAATTTTGAAAAATAATGTTAACCTCGTTTTTCATCATTTTCGACCATGGGCTATAGCCCCTACCGTACGGCATACTATAGCAAGTCGTTTTTCATCATTTTTGAGGATTTGAAAAAAAAGAAGAAAAAAAAAAAAACATGGGTTATAGCCCATCGTTTTTTGAAATTTTGAAAAAAAATGTTAACCTCGTTTTTCATCATTTTCGACCATGGGCTATAGCCCCTACCGTACGGCATACTATAGCAAGTCGTTTTTCATCATTTTTGAGGATTTGAAAAAAAAACAAAAAAAAAACAAAACATGGGTTATAGCCCATCGTTTTTTGAAATTTTGAAAAGAAATGTTAACCTCGTTTTTCATCATTTTCGACCATGGGCTATAGCCCCTACCGTACGGCATACTATAGCACGCCGTTTTTCATCATTTTTGAGGATTTGAAAAAAAAAAAAAAAAAAAAAAAAACATGGGTTATAGCCCATCGTTTTTGAAATTTTGAAAAAAAATGTTAACCTCGTTTTTCATCATTTTCGACCATGGGCTATAGCCCCTACCGTACGGCATACTATAGCACGCCGTTTTTCATCATTTTTGAGGATTTGAAAAAAATGAAGAAAAAAAAAAAACATGGGTTATAGCCCATCGTTTTTTGAAATTTTGAAAAAAAATGTTAACCTCGTTTTTCATCATTTTCGACCATGGGCTATAGCCCCTACCGTACGGCATACTATAGCACGCCGTTTTTCATCATTTTTGAGGATTTGAAAGAAATGAAAAAAAAAACAAACATGGGTTATAGCCCATCGTTTTTTGAAATTTTGAAAAAAAAATGTTAACCTCGTTTTTCATCATTTTCGACCATGGGCTATATCCCCTACCGTACGGCATACTATAGCAAGTCGTTTTTCATCATTTTTGAGGATTTGAAGAAAAAGAAAAAAAAAAAAAAACATGGGTTATAGCCCATCGTTTTTTGAAATTTTGAAATTTCTTTTTAACCTCTTTTTTCATCCTTTTTGAACATGGGCTATAGCCCCTACCGTACGGCATTCTATAGCACGCCGTTTTTCATCATTTTTGAGGATTTGAAAATAAATCAAAATTTAAAAAAACATGGGTTATAGCCCATCGTTTTTTGAAAATTTGAAAAAAAATGTAACCTCGTTTTTCATCATTTTTGAACATGGGCTATAGCCCCTACCGTACGGCATACTATAGCACGCCGTTTTTCATCATTTTTGAGGATTTGAAAAAAATTCAAAATTTCAAAAACATGGGTTATAGCCCATCGTTTTTTGAAATTTTGAAAAAAAAATGAACCTCGTTTTTCATCATTTTTGAACATGGGCTATAGCCCCTACCGTACGGCATACTATAGCACGCCGTTTTTCATCATTTTTGAGGATTTGAAAAAAAAATCAAAATTTAAAAAACATGGGTTATAGCCCATCGTTTTTTGAAATTTTGAAAAAAAAATTAACCTTGTTTTTCATCATTTTTGAATATGGGCTATAGCCCCTACCGTACGGCATACTATAGCACACCGTTTTTCATCATTTTTGAGGATTTGAAAAAAATTAAAAAATTAAAAAACATGGGTTATAGCCCATCGTTTTTTTGAAATTTTGAAAAAAAAAAATGACCTCGTTTTTCATCATTTTTGTACATGGGCTATAGCCCCTACCGTACGGCATACTATAGCACGCCGTTTTTCATCATTTTTGAGGATTTAATTTTTTTTCAAAATTTCAAAAAACATGGGTTATAGCCCATCGTTTTTTGAAATTTTGAAAAAAAAAATGTACGTCGTTTTTCATCATTTTTGAACATGGGCTATAGCCCCTACCGTACGGCATACTATAGCACGCCGTTTTTCATCATTTTTGAGGATTTAATTTTTTTTCAAAATTAAAAAACATGGGTTATAGCCCATCGTTTTTTGAAATTTTGAAAAAAAAATGTATGTCGTTTTTCATCATTTTTGAACATGGGCTATAGCCCCTACCGTACGGCATACTATAGCACGCTGTTTTTCGTCATTTTTGAGGATTTGAAAAAAAATCTAAATTTAAAAAACATGGGTTATAGCTCATCGTTTTTTGAAATTTTGAAAAGAAGAATTAACCTTGTTTTTCATAATTTTTGAACATGGGCTATAGCCCCTACCGTACGGCATACTATAGCACGCCGTTTTTCATCATTTTTGAGGATTTGAAAAAAAATCAAAATTTCAAAAAACATGGGTTATAGCCCATCGTTTTTTGAAAATTTGAATTTTTTTTTTAACCTCGTTTTTCATCATTTCTGAACATGGGCTATAGCCCCTACCGTACGGCATACTATAGCACGCCGTTTTTCATCATTTTTGAGGATTTGAAAAAAAATCAAAATTTCGAAAAACATGGGTTATAGCACATCGTTTTTTGATTTTTTGAAAAAAACAATTAACCTCGTTTTTCATCATTTTTGAACATGGGCTATAGCCCATACCGTACGGCATACTATAGCACGCCGTTTTTCATCATTTTTGAGGATTTGAAAAAAAAACAAAAAAAAAACATGGGTTATAGCCCATCGTTTTTTGAATTTTTGAAATAATAAAAATCCTCGTTTTTCATCATTTTTGACCATGGGCTATAGCCCATTCCGTACGGCATACTGTCCATGGTCCAAAATGATGAAAAACAACAACAATGTTTTTTTTCAAAAATTCAAAAAACGATGGGCTATAACCCATCGCTTTTTTTTCAAATCCGTCGTCGTCGTCGTCGTCAACGTCGTCGTCGTCGTCGTCAACGTCGTCGTCGTCGTCGTCGTCGTCGTCGTCAACGTCGTCGTCAACGTCGTCGTCGTCAATGTCGTCGTCGTCGTCGTCGTCAACGTCGTCGTCAACGTCGTCGCCGTCGTCGGCAATGTCGTCGTCGTCGTCGTCGTCGTCGTCAACGTCGTCGTCAACGTTTAAAAAAAAAAAAAACATGGGTTATAGCCCATCGTTTTTTTAAATTTTGAAAAAAAGAATTAACCTTGTTTTTCATCATTTTTGAACATGGGCTATAGCCCCTACCGTACGGCATACTATAGCACGCCGTTTTTCATCATTTTTGAGGATTTGAAAAAAAATCAAAATTTAAAAAAACATGGGTTATAGCAAATCGTTTCTTGAAAATTTGAATTTTTTTTTTAACCTCGTTTTTCATCATTTCTGAACATGGGCTATAGCCCCTACCGTACGGCATACTATAGCACGCCGTTTTTCATCATTTTTGAGGATTTGAAAAAAATTCAAAATTTCAAAAAACATGGGTTATAGCACATCGTTTTTTGATTTTTTGAAAAAAAAAAATCGTTTTTTGAATTTTTGAAATAATAAAAATCCTCGTTTTTCATCATTTTTGACCATGGGCTATAGCCCATTCCGTACGGCATACTATAGCACGCCGTTTTTCATCATTTTTGAGGATTAAAAAACAAAACAAAAAAAATACATGGGTTATAGCCCATCGTTTTTTGAATTTTTGAAAAAATAAAAATCCTCGTTTTTCATCATTTTTGACCATGGGCTACAGCCCATTCCGTACAGCATACTATAGCACATCGTTTTTCATCATTTTTGAGGATTTGAAAAAAATGAAAAAAACAAACAAACATGGGTTATAGCCCATCGTTTTTTGAAATTTTGAAAAAAAATGTTAACCTCGTTTTTCATCATTTTCGACCATGGGCTATAGCCCCTACCGTACGGCATACTATAGCACGCCGTTTTTCATCATTTTTGAGGATTTGAAAAAAAAATCAAAATTTCGAAAAACATGGGTTATAGCACATCGTTTTTTGATTTTTTGAAAAAAACAATTAACCTCGTTTTTCATCATTTTTGAACATGGGCTATAGCCCATACCGTACGGCATACTATAGCACGCCGTTTTTCATCATTTTTGAGGATTTGAAAAAAAAACAAAAAAAAACATGGGTTATAGCCCATCGTTTTTTGAATTTTTGAAATAATAAAAATCCTCGTTTTTCATCATTTTTGACCATGGGCTATAGCCCATTCCGTACGGCATACTGTCCATGGTCCAAAATGATGAAAAACAACAACAATGTTTTTTTTCAAAAATGATGAAAAACGATGGGCTATAACCCATCGCTTTTGTTTCAAATCCGTCGTCGTCGTCGTCGTCAACGTCGTCGTCGTCGTCGTCATCGTCAACGTCGTCGTCGTCGTCAACGTCTTCATCGTCGTCGTCGTCGTCAACGTCAACAAACAAACAAACAAACAAACAAACATGGGTTATAGCCCATCGTTTTTTGAAATTTAAAAAAAAAGAATTAACCTTGTTTTTCATCATTTTTGAACATGGGCTATAGCCCCTACCGTACGGCATAGTATAGCACGCCGTTTTTCATCATTTTTGAGGATTTGAAAAAAAATCAAAATTTCAAAAAACATGGGTTATAGCACATCGTTTTTTGATTTTTTGAAAAAAACAATTAACCTCGTTTTTCATCATTTTTGAACATGGGCTATAGCCCATACCGTACGGCATACTATAGCACGCCGTTTTTCATCATTTTTGAGGATTTGAAAAAATTTCAAAATTTCAAAAAACATGGGTTATAGCACATCGTTTTTTGATTTTTTGAAAAAAACAATTAACCTCGTTTTTCATCATTTTTGAACATGGGCTATAGCCCATACCGTACGGCATACTATAGCACGCCGTTTTTCATCATTTTTGAGGATTAAAAAAAACAAAACAAAAAAAAACATGGGTTATAGCCTATCGTTTTTTGAATTTTTTGAAAAAAAAAAAATCCTCGTTTTTCATCATTTTTGACCATGGGCTACAGCCCATTCCGTACGGCATACTGTCCATGGTTCAAAATGATGAAAAACAACGTCGTCGTCGTTGTCGTCGTCAACGTCGTCGTCAACGTCGTCGCCGTCGTCGTCGCCTTCGTCGTCAACGTCAACATCGTCGTCAACGTCGTCGTCAACGTCGTCGTCGTCGTCGTCGTCGTCAACGTCGTCGTCGTCGTCGTCGTCGTCGTCGTCGTCGTCGTCGTCGTCGTCGTCGTCGTCAACGTCGTCGTCAACGTCGTCGTCGACAACGTTGTCGTCAACGTCGTCGTCGACAACGTCGTCGTCGGCGTCGTCAACGTCGTCAACGTCGTCTATTAGACGTGCGTCTACAAATGGGATAAAAAACGTCTAAAAATAGACGTCTAAAAATAGACGTCTAAAAAACTTCTAAAAATAGACGTCTAAAACACGTCTATTTTTAGACGTATTTTAGACGTCTATTTTTAAACGTTTTTTATCCCATTTTAGACGCTCGTCTAATAGCCCATATCGTACGGCATACTGTAGCACGCCGTTTTTCATCATTTTTGAGGATTTGAAAAAAATGAAGAAAAAAAAGAATCATGGGTTATAGCCCATCGTTTTTTGATTTTTTTAAACTCGTTTATCATAATTTTTGAACATGGGCTATAGCCCCTACCGTACGGCATACTATAGCATGCCGTTTTTCATCATTTTTGAGGATTTAAAAAAAATTCAAAATTTCAAAAAACATGGGTTATAGCCCATCGTTTTTTGAAATTTTGAAAAAAAAGATTTACCTCGTTTTTCATCATTTTTGAAAAAATAAAAATCCTCGTTTTTCATCATTTTTGACCATGGGCTATAGCCCATTCCGTACGGCATACTGCCCATGGTCCAAAATGATGAAAAACAACAACAATGTTTTTTTTCAAAAATTCAAAAAACGATGGGCTATAGAAAATCCAACGTCGTCGTCAACGTCGTCGTCGTCGTCGTCGTCGATATGGGCTACAGCCCATGGTCCAAAATGATGAGAAACGAGGATTTTTTTTTTCAAAATTTTTAAAAAACATGGGCTATAACCCATCATTTTTTTTTTTTTTTTTTTTTCAAATCCTCAAAAATGATGAAAAACGGCGTGCTATAGTATGCCGTACGATATGGGCTATAGCCCATGGTCCAAAATGATGAGAAACGAGGATAACTTTTTTTTTCAAAATTTCAAAAAACATGGGCTATAACCCATCGTTTTTTTAATTTTCCAATTTTTTTAAAATCCTCAAAAATGATAAAAAACGGCGTGCTATAGTATGTCGTACGATATGGGCTATAGCCCATGGTCCAAAATGATGAGAAACGAGGATTTTGTTTTTTCAAAATTTTTAAAAAACATGGGCTATAACCCATCGTTTTTTTATTATTTTTATTTTTTTCAAATCCTCAAAAATGATGAAAAACGGCGTGCTATAGTATGCCGTACGATAGGGGCTATAGCCCATGGTCCAAAATGATGAGAAACGAGGATAACTTTTTTTTTCAAAATTTCAAAAAACATGGGCTATAACCCATCGTTTTTTTAATTTTCCAATTTTTTTAAAATCCTCAAAAATGATAAAAAACGGCGTGCTATAGTATGTCGTATGATATGGGCTATAGCCCATGGTCCAAAATGATGAGAAACGAGGATATTGTTTTTTTCAAAATTTCAAAAAACATGGGCTATAACCCATCGTTTTTTTCATTTTTTTCAAATCCTCAAAAATGATGAAAAACGGGGTGCTATAGTATGCCGTACGATATGGGCTATAGCCCATGGTCCAAAATGATGAGAAGCGAGGATAACCTTTTTTTTCAAAATTTCAAAAAACATGGGCTATAACCCATCGTTTTTTTAATTTTTTAATTTTTTTCAAATCCTCAAAAATTATGAAAAACGGCGTGCTATAGTATGTCGTACGATATGGGCTATAGCCCATGGTCCAAAATGATGAGAAACGAGGATATTGTTTTTTTCAAAATTTCAAAAAACATGGGCTATAACCCATCGTTTTTCATCATTTTTGAAAAAATAAAAATCCTCGTTTTTCATCATTTTTGACCATGGGCTATAGCCCATTCCGTACGGCATACTGCCCATGGTCCAAAATGATGAAAAACAACAACAATGTTTTTTTTCAAAAATTCAAAAAACGATGGGCTATAGAAAATCCGTCGTCGTCGTCGTCAACGTCGTCGTCGTCATCAACGTCGTCGTCGTCGTCGTCGTCGTCGTCGCCAACGTCGTCGTCGTCGTCGTCGTCGTCGGCGTCATGGTCGTCGTCGTCGTCTTCGTCTTCGGCGTCGTCGTCGTCGTCGTCGCCAACGTCAACGTCAACGGCGGCGGCGGCGGCGTCATGGTCGGCGTCGGCGGCGTCGCCAACGTCAACGTCGGCGGCGGCGTCATGGTCGGCGTCGTCGTCGTCGCCAACGTCGTCGTCGTCGTCGTCGTCGTCGTCGTCGTCGTCGTCGTCGTCGTCGTCGTCGTCGTCGTCGTCGTCGTCGTCGTCAACGTCAACGTCGTCGTCGTCGTCGTCGTCGCCGTCGCCGTCGCCGTCGCCGTCGTCGTCGTCGATATGGGCTATAGCCCATGGTCCAAAATGATGAGAAACGAGGATCTTTTTTTTTTTTAATTTTTAATAAACATGGGCTATAACCCATCGTTTTTTTATTTTTTTTATTTTTTTCAAATCCTCAAAAATGATGAAAAACGGCGTGCTATAGTATGCCGTACGATATGGGCTATAGCCCATGGTCCAAAATGATGAGAAACGAGGATATTGTTTTTTTCAAAATTTCAAAAAACATGGGCTATAACCCATCGTTTTTTTCATTTTTTTCAAATCCTCAAAAATGATGAAAAACGGCGTGCTATAGTATGCCGTACGATATGGGCTATAGCCCATGGTCCAAAATGATGAGAAGCGAGGATAACTTTTTTTTTCAAAATTTCAAAAAACATGGGCTATAACCCATCGTTTTTTTCATTTTTTTCAAATCCTCAAAAATGATGAAAAACGGCGTGCTATAGTATGCCGTACGATATGGGCTATAGCCCATGGTCCAAAATGATGAGAAACGAGGATAACTTTTTTTTTCAAAATTTCAAAAAACATGGGCTATAACCCATCGTTTTTTTTATTTTTTCTATTTCATTGATTTTCACCTGTTTTAAAATCCTCAACGATGATGAAGAATCGCGCACTATAGCGGGCCGCTCAATGACCTCTGAGACCATGGACCAATGAACCATGTAAATACAACACATTGAGCAGGGCACTGCAGGGAGTTGAACCCCGTTCAATGAACCATGTAAATACAACACATTGAGCAGGGCACTGCAGGGAGTTGAACCCCGTTCCGGTAAACCAGAAGTACGACACCAGTGCCTTAGTTTTTGTGTTGTCATTTACAGGTCCCATCGTTGAAATGTAATTTTTACATTTCAACAGTAAAGTAATAGAGTTTAGAGTTTTATAGTTTTATTAGGATCCCCATTAGCTGGTGCATAGCAGCAGCTAATCTTCCTGGGGTCCACACAGAACATAAAAAACATGACATTCGACATGAATGACATTACAGGACATACATTACAGGGCATATACAGTATATAAAATAAAATAAAATAAAGAATATTATCCTAATCATGATCATGACTGCTGTGTGTGTGTGTGTGTGTGTGTGTGTGTCCGCTCAAGTGCCCTACAGTTTTTGCGTTTCAAGATGCCTCTTCAATTGTCTCTTGAAACTTGATTTCGTTTTTTTTCTTTTGTGATCATAGCTGGCAGTTTGTTCCACTCAGCCATGGCTCTATACAGTACTGTGTGCTGCATAGACCCTGTTCTCAGCCATGGCTCTATACAGTACTGTGTGCTGCATAGACCCTGTTCTCAGCCATGGCTCTATACAGTACTGTGTGCTGCATAGACCCTGTTCTGTGATCATAGCTGGCAGTTTGTTCCACTCAGCCATGGCTCTATACAGTACTGTGTGCTGCATAGACCCTGTTCTGGCTTTAGGGACTCGATAGCACCCTCTTGTGAAAACAAGGAGTGATATTGTCAGCCTCTCTTGGACTGTCGTCCAGGAGAGCTTGACATGCATTTTTATAACATTACATCTCGTTTGCTTTTTCAAGGGCTAGTGGAAAATCATTTGTAAAAATGGAAAATAATAAAGGACCTAATGAACTTCCTTGGGGGATTCCAGTCCTAACACATCTAGCATCTGATATACTGCCATTAAAGAATACACTTTGAGTTCTGTCACATAGATAGTTTTCAAGCCATAATAACGCCTTAGGGGCAAAACCATAGCGCTCCAATTTATCAATTAAAATGTCCTGATCCATTACATCAAAGGCAGCACTATAGTCTAACAGAACTGCTCCCACCATGTTTTTCCTATCAATATCTTTCAACCATTTATCTGTATTTTATTTAAAACCGGTGATAAGCTTATTGGTCTGCCATTAGGGCCTGCGAAGGCATTCTTTGCATTCTTGGGGAGTGGAATAACTTTGGTTACTTTCCATCTTTGCAGACATATATTACCTCCTAGACTCATGTTAAAGATATGACAGATGGGTATATGAAGAAGAGAAACACAAAAGCACAAAAATAACATTTTCGAATTACCGGTATTTGCTTTGATTTTTTAAAACTTTCTCTTGCCGTCCTCCCACAATTCATTCGATGATTATCAAAAAACAGTGTTGGATCTGTAAGGATCCATTTGGTTACACGTGCGCGCGTGTGTGTGTGTGTGTGTGTGTGTGTGTGTGTGTGTGTGTGTGTGTGTGTGTGTGTGTGTGTGTGTGTGCGCACACTTCAATAACCAGTGTTGGACCTGTAAGGGTCCATTTGGTTACATGTGTTACACTCTCAGACATGGACCAAATGGTCCATTTGGTTAAATTAGACCTGTATGTGCCCGTCGGCCACTATATATATTCTCATAGTTAGACCTGTAAGGGTCCATTTGGTTACATGTGTTACACTCTCAGAGTTACAGACATTTAATGGATGGTCCATTTGGTCACTCGATCATGTAGGTTCACACTCTATAACATACGACGAATTAGACCGTTCCTCACCCAGGAATCAGCCCAGCTCCTAATCCAGACAACAGTCTTGTCAAAACTCGACTATTGTAACTCCCTCCTTACTGGCCTACCAGCATGTGCACTTAAGCCTCTCCAGCTGATCCAAAATGCAGCAGCTCGCTTGGTCTTCAACCAGCCAAAATTCTCACATGTCTCCCCAATGCTCCGCTCCCTCCACTAGCTCCCGGTCGCTGCCCGCACAGAATACAAAACTCTGATGCTGGCATTCAAAGCAACCAAAGGTATGGCTCCCCCATATCTTACAAGTATGATTGAACCCTACAAACCCTCCCGCGCACTCAGATCAGCCAACGCAGGGAAACTGGAAGTACCCTCACTAAAAACGCCGGGACAACGCTCCACACGTCCCAAACTCTTCTCCCTTCTGGCTCCAAAACTGTGGAATGCACTTCCCATTGCAGTCAGAACTGCAGCATCACTCCCAATCTTCCGCCGTAGCCTGAAAACCCACCTTTTCAGACTCCATCATGGCCCATAGCACTTACCCTAACCCCTTAGATAGCATTTATGTTGGCTTAGATAGCATTTGACACAGACTTATAGCATGTTATGTAGACAGCACTAATTGTATTGTATATAGTCATAGCACGCCATAGTACATATGTATAGCATAGTAGTGAATATGTATAGTTTATTATGTATAGTGTATGTATAGTTTCATCATATAGATATTCCGCTGTTACCTTCTTAGCTTACGCATGTTTCATGATAAATGCTTTTATGTGATGTATTCCCATGCTTTTGTTCTTGCTTAAATGTAAGTCGCTCTGGATTAAGAGCGTCTGCTAAATGCCTAAATTGTAAATTGTTACATTGGTCATCATTATTATTATTTTTATGCTCTTTTTGTATGTTTCTCGCACATTGTTTTTCTATTTTGCAACTCTGCTTTAAAAAGTGCTTAAAGCAACAACAAAAAAAGATTGACATGCCATTGTACCATTGTATCCAGTGTACTGAATATATATATATATATATATATATATATATATATATTTAATCATAATAAAATATGAGATTAATCCCTTATATCTTTAAAAGATGTTTGTCCCATGAAAAAATCCCAGTATGTATGATATATTTTGTTTTTACAGTTCTGCAGGGAGAACTAACTCTATGATGATTTACGGCAAGTAATTATAGCAAGGTGGTGATCAGCCAGGGCAGCAGGGAGACAACCCTAACCCTTTTCTCCTCAAGACTCAAAAGTTAAATGTGTGTGTGTGTGTGTGTGTGTGTGTGTGTGTGTGTGTGTGTGTGTGTGTGTGTGTGTGTGTGTGTTTGTAGGTGCAGGGCCTTTTTACCTGACTCTGTCAGCTTTAGCTCTGTGTCCAGGTAATCAAATACCTCCACTGTGAGCATGCACTGAGATTTGCGTGATGTATGGATAAAATCCATCCATCCAAAAAGAGTAATATAAAGAAATGTGTTTAGCAAAGCTTGGACCCATGATGGCACTATAACAGGCAGATGTGGAAAATGCAGGGCAAAGGTTTTTCTTTGGCCTCTGGGGAGTGCGCACTGCGCATACAAAGTTGTACACAGATCAGTGCGGTGGGAATGCATGTGCATAATTACACAGAAATCTTGTTCAAAACGGACCAATCCTGCAAACTTTGGAAGGCAATCTTAGTCAATGGGGATGCAATATGGGGAAGCGGACAGATCCGTGTTGATCACAATGACTATAGAGATAGGAGCGACTGTGGCTCAGGAGGTAGAGCAGGTCGTCCAATGATCCATGGGTCGGCGGTTCGAATCCCGGCTCCTCCTGTCTACATGTGGAAGTGTCCTTGGGCAAGACTCTGAACCCCAAATTGCTCCCGATGTGCTGGTTGGTACCTTGCATGGCTTCCGCCGCAATCGGTGTATGAATGGGTGAATGTAATGCACAATCTATGTAAAGCGCCTTGGATAAAGGCGCTATATAAATGCACCATTTACCATTTATAGTGAATACCAATTTGCGTGATGTATGGATAAAAGGTGTAAGATATAGCTATAACAAGCTGCTGTTGTGGAGAAATTGGGGCAGAGGTTCGTCGTAGGCATACAGAGAGTGCGTGTGCACAGCTTGGCATCGACCGGGGCCAACGGCGCCTGAGATTGGCTGTACACAGATGGACGGACGGACACACATACGGATGGACGCACACACAGACAGAGTGCAAAACATACTCTCTCCATGCCTTCGGCCTGGTGGAGACAACAATGAAGATGCACCAGAGAGAGAGAGAGATAGAGGGAAAGAAAGAGACATGGGGAGGGTGCTTATAGTTAACTCACTTTGTTGGCATTTCTTACAGCCCTGCTCACAGGGGATACAGTCCTCATACTCTGGTTCAGCCACTTCACCTGATGGACAGAGAGGACAGTAAGGACACAAAGTGACAGAGACAGACTTTGCCCCATTACTAAATAGACAACAGAGGAGAATGTATAAATGCAATGTGATTTTAGGAAATAGGGGGGAAAAAAGAAAAGCATCATTCTGACATTGGGTTTATTTTTTCCCTTGTCACACCAAAAAAGGACATTTGAACAACAGCACAGACAGAGAGAATATACAGTGATATACAAAGTGGACATTAATGTACAAGTCCATCTCCCGTGCCAGCCATAGGTGCATGTGGATGTGGAGTGGATGTAGGTTCTTGTTGAGGGTGTCTGAATTTAAGGTCTCTGGTTCACAATGTGTTCAGACGTGTCTGCCACATGTGGTAAGAATTTCCCCTCTTCCTTCCCCTGCTTGACCTTACACACTCACAAACACACTAATCCTTCCTCCACACTCCACACACACACACACACACACACACACACAAAAAAGTGCCCTTCTGGGCACAGGTCTCCACCAGGATAGGAATGTAGGACATCTGTTTGAAACTGAGCACTCCTGTGAACTTTGGAAGCCAATCTTAACCAATCAGGATGGAGTCTGAGAAATCTGAAAGACCGGTTTCGTTGAATGGCTCTAGAGAGACTGTGTACCAATTTGCGTGATGTTTGGACAAAATCTGTAGGTGTACTGTGCAAAAACTTGTTTTGCACAAAGCGGCCTCCTGGTGGCGCTATAACAGGCCGTTCTGGAAAGTTTGGGGCAGAGGTTCATTGTTGGCATCCAGGGAGTGTGTGTGCAAAATTTGGCATCGCCCGGGTTAACGGTGGCCGAGATTAGCTGCTCACGGACACACACACACACACACACACGGACGGACGGACGGACGGAGTGCAAAACATACTCTCCCCCCATGCCTTCGGCCTGGTGGAGACAACTACTGTAGGCTACTATTCAGCGAATTACAAACTTGGTGGGTGGCGGGGGGAATATATGTGTGGATTTGAGTACAGCAGCTTCTCTCACCATCACCACGCACCAGTGGAACACAGAGCCCATCTCTGAGGTTGTGTGCTGGACTGCAGTGAAGGCATCGGTTGGCTGCAGTACAAACGGTACAGTTGGCGGAACATGGCTCACAATGTGATTTTCACATGAGTGAAAATGCCCCTCAGGGCAGGTGTCACGACACTCTCCCTCAAACAGATATCTGTCCACCCCAAACTTATCTAGATGGAGATGGAGAATGAATAGAGTGAGAGAAAGAGAGAGAGAACACAGGGAATTATCATCTGAGAACCATCTTTTGTACATGAAAACAAACTAAATGCAGACACAGAATACACACACTAATACAAAATCAGTTCTACACACAAATACAGAAATATACCTGTACATACATGTCTACTGAAAGTTTTTAATAGTGAATCTGTTGAAAATAGCTGTTCATAACAATACATCGTAGTTACTGCACATTGTTTTAGCATTGTCAACTCTCATGTGAATGTGAAGAATTATAGCCAAGGCTGTGTCACTGCTCTGCTCATTTTGAAACGTAAAAGTTATTTTGAATACTCTACTGTAAAGCAGCAGCACAGATCCGACCTAGAGAACACAATTAACTCATCTCTTTAACAGTTCGAGCAATTGTGTGTGTGTGTGTGTGTGTGTGTGCATGCGCCCGTGCGTGTGTTTGTGCACACATCTTTGAGACGGTTTCTTCCCTGTTCCCTCCACACATCCACATTCCCCCTTGACTTTTATCCAACTCACTCTCAATCTCTTCATTGTTCCTTCTTGAGAGAGCAACAGGAAAATCCAACCTTAACCTCAAAGTTTCTTATTCAACAGTCAGTGTCTAATTAAATAATGCTGGACGTCTACAAGTATTTGTACATCATGCATTCATGTGCATCTGACTTTGAGTGTGTGCGGATGGAGGCAGCAAGCTTGTACCCCGTATGACCGGCTGAGATAAGGGAGGTCCATTTCAGTGAGAAATGAATCAGACGCAGACACATGGAGGGTCTTTCTTGTCATGTTATTATTGTTATGTCTCATTGAGCTTCAGACAAATCCGCAGTTAAACGGAACCACATTTTCAAACACTGTCTGACAAACTAACTGGTTAATTGAGAGTGTCTGTACACACGTGAGAAAGTGTGTGAGGGGGAAATCTGGTACTAATCCTCTCCTTGGCTGTCTGGTGTATAAGGGCGTGTGTGAGTGTGTAACCGTATCTCACTAGTGTAAATACACATTCTGAGAGCCATAATACTGCCTGTAAACACACACACACACACACACACACACACACACACACACACACACACACACACACACACACACACACACACACACACACACACACACACACACACACACACACACACACACACACACACACACACACACACACACACACACACACACACACACACACACACACACACACACACATTTTGCTTTAATAATTTCCTTGCTAAGCCAGGACCTGCAACATAGCCAACATTGGGATTCCTCGTGTCCCGACGGGCCCACAAGCCGGGCAACCACTTGCAATTTCACAAAACTGCAGCTTTCTAGTGACTTAAGGTGGTTGCACACTGGGCGCGTTTTTCGGAAAACCGATGGAGAAACGCCGCTAAAAATCAGAAAATGGTGCCCGGTGTGTAGGGACCTTTACTGTGTACATTATTATGTTCTACCTTTGTCACAGCTGGTGCACTTGTCAGGGCCCCCATCAATGCACTCTGGCAGGTATGACGACAGAGGTGACACTGCCTCTCCATGGCATAGCGACCCCTCCGGCAACGGATGTCACAGCGTCCGTCATCAAAGAACCTGTACGTTTGGGTTTGGTTGACATAAACATACAACAATAGTTTCAAATGCACAGTTAATCACAGATCCTATTATGTTTTATGATGCCATGAATATTTCTAATGTCACTACAACACTAAATAAAAACGTCTGGATTTCCGAGGCTACTACAACACGAACAGGCTGTTTTACAACAAATAGGCTATAAAGTATGTGGAAATCAAGACAATTTATCTCTCTCGCACAGAACAGTTTATGTAACAAGACTTAAAGGTCAGCTTCAACCATTTTCTACCTATCTTCGTATAATTGGTCCTCACTAATATGGCATGATAATATGGCACCATTTTTGTCTACTCAGTCTATATCTCAGAGAAGGGCTGTGGACAGTTCTGAAACCTGCTTCCCAGTGACATCATCGATGGGAAATCCAAGCTAATAGACACTGCAGGCTTTCTATTCCTGGAAAGTTAGCATGCTATAATGGAAGCCATTGTTCTCATTTTAATACAAATAAAATATATAACGATGATGTCACTGGTAGGTAGGCGGGTTTCTGAATTGTCCACAGTCCTCCTATGAGACACAGACCAAGTAGGATTGTTTTTTCTCCCATTTTATCATATTAGTATTAGTGATGAGTGATGACCAATTATACTGTATGAAGATCCATGTCCTTTCTATCACGATGCTTAGGGCCAAAATTGACTTATGTATAACAGCAGATTTGACTCTCTTTTGCGGTGTGACCTGATGATAACTGTGCCTCAAGACTGGTTAAATCATTGCTCAGTCTCACCGTGTGGGGGGACAGCTGGTGCAGTCCTCCGTCTCAGGACCCATGCACTGCCGACAGGCAGCATCACACAAATGTCCCATGTCCACTCATATACTGTCCTGTGGATCATGACAATGAACAGCAATTCACTATAAAAACATCTCATGATTTAACTCTGTTTCGAACGATTTAGCTCTGAAATGGTTGGTAAAAGTGATTTTCCTTTTTTCTTACTTGAAAGAATGAAACCCCCCCCCCACCCCACCCCCCCAAACTACAGTAAATACATGGTGCCTACAACCAGACCCAACATTTTGCGGTTATTAACAAAAACAAAAATGATCTACTCAAATAGTGTTTCATGTTTTTAAAACTGGCTAGATCCAAGTGCAATTGAGCCATAAATATAAACATATACCAAGCAAACAATGGTTCACTCGCAATACACACAGTCTGTACTGTCTGTCTGTACAGCAGTGAGACGCCCTGAGGGGGAGAAGGACAATACACACAGTCTGTACTGTCTGTCTGTACAGCAGTAAGACGCCCTGAGGGGGAGAAGGACAATACACACAGTCTGTACTGTCTGTCTGTACAGCAGTAAGACAATACACACAGTCTGTACTGTCTGTCTGTACAGCAGTAAGACGCCCTGAGGGGGAGAAGGACAATACACACAGTCTGTACTGTCTGTCTGTACAGCAGTGAGACGCCCTGAGGGGGAGAAGGACAATACACACAGTCTGTACTGTCTGTCTGTACAGCAGTAAGACGCCCTGAGGGGGAGAAGGACAATACACACAGTCTGTACTGTCTGTCTGTACAGCAGTGAGACAATACACACAGTCTGTACTGTCTGTCTGTACAGCAGTGAGACAATACACACAGTCTGTACTGTCTGTCTGTACAGCAGTGAGACAATACACACAGTCTGTACTGTCTGTCTGTACAGCAGTGAGACAATACACACAGTCTGTACTGTCTGTCTGTACAGCAGTGAGACAATACACACAGTCTGTACTGTCTGTCTGTACAGCAGTGAGACAATACACACAGTCTGTACTGTCTGTCTGTACAGCAGTGAGACAATACACACAGTCTGTACTGTCTGTCTGTACAGCAGTGAGACAATACACACAGTCTGTACTGTCTGTCTGTACAGCAGTGAGACAATACACACAGTCTGTACTGTCTGTCTGTACAGCAGTAAGACAATACACACAGTCTGTACTGTCTGTCTGTACAGCAGTAGGACAATACACACAGTCTGTACTGTCTGTCTGTACAGCAGTGAGACAATACACACAGTCTGTACTGTCTGTCTGTACAGCAGTGAGACAATACACACAGTCTGTACTGTCTGTCTGTACAGCAGTGAGACAATACACACAGTCTGTACTGTCTGTCTGTACAGCAGTGAGACAATACACACAGTCTGTACTGTCTGTCTGTACAGCAGTGAGACAATACACACAGTCTGTACTGTCTGTCTGTACAGCAGTGAGACAATACACACAGTCTGTACTGTCTGTCTGTACAGCAGTGAGACGCCCTGAGGGGGAGAAGCGACCTCGCCCTGAAGGGAAAGGTTGCGTACACGCATCCGCCTGGGTGACGGCCTACTGGGCGAGCGCTGGCGCTTTGGCATGGGGGGTCAAATCAGATGAATTCTGTACTGGCCATATATGGAGCGTGTCTTGAGTGTACAGGGTTTCATGAGGTCAGATCAACATAATATGGAATGTCAGAACAGGTCAGCTCCATATATGGAGTTCTAAGGGTGGCAGCGGGGGCAGTGTCTTGAGTGTACAGGATGTCATGAGGTCAGATCAACATATGGAATTAATTCTGTAATGGCCGTATATGGAGCGTGTCACGAAGCATGATGGACTGACTGACGAGGCGTGACAGACTGACTGACTGACTGGTTTCGCAGGTTTTCATAGTAAACTGCAACCTAAAGTCGCAATCATCTTTTGCATTCCAAGTTTGAAGGTTAAGATGTATAAGCTCAAATGATCCAGCATTTTGAAAGTGCTCTTACAGGGAGGCATAAACAGTAAACACGGCCTCCCGCTGCCCTACAGTAGCTGCCACCTTTGTATCAAATGTAAAAGCTTTTAGTTCAGGGAGGGGGAAAGGTGGTATGATGTGTCTGTAACACTTCAAGGCAGCAGCAAGGATGTTGTCTCTGTCTCTTTATCTGAAAAACTGGACTGTTCTTTTCAAAACAAGAGCTTTTCTGTGTACAAACACAACAGACAGAAGCTTCCCATTCAGCAGAGCTCGGCTGCAGCCATCCCTGAATATGCACCATCACACTCTCCCTTACACACATACTGTATATGTCTCCCTCCCTGTACACACACACACACACACACACACACACACACACACACACACACACACACACACACACACACACACACACACACACACACACACACACACACACACACACACACACACACACACACACAAAGGGAGTCATCTCCTTCAGGGACAGCAAGAAGTGTTGCTGTACTCAGCAAAAACTGATATTTCTGACTCCACAAGGAGAAGAATGGAGTGCATCCCTCAGGGATGACAAAAAACAAAGGGACATTAAGGTCTAGGTCTTGCTTTTCTCATACCTTTCATGTGGGATAGTCACACATTGGACTGACTATGCATGCTTTTAGCTAAATAAACAGCAGAGCTCTAAGGATGGCAATGCCTCTTCATGCATCCATCCATCCAACCCCTTCATTCCTGTGCGATTAGGCCCAGAGTATTACCGCATACCCTCTAGCAATAGCAAAATGGATGTACATACAAGAAAGGACAAAATTACCTAACTAGCCTTCCTGTGTTAAAATGGCTACCAATGTAATCAAAAAGGTCAACCAAAGAACACGATTCCTCTCCTCACTGGTCAGAAAAAATGCTTTGAAGACCCTAACAAGCTTTCTTCAACGTATGCATGCACCTCATGGTACCACAGAACCTCAAAGGCCCTTAAAACAAGGCTCCAGAGACATCCCAAAACAAACCCAGAACCCACCTCACCCCCACTCATTTTGATAGGTTGGAATGGCTTAGGCTTGACAACAGAGTACAGCAACTTGCAATGGGCCTGGTCTTCAAGATTCGCTACACGACTAAGGCCCCTTTTCCACTATGGGGTGGAACCAGAACTATCCAGAACCTGAACCTATTTTTTTTAGTTCTGGGTTTGTTTCCACAGCGCACAGCGCGGTACGGCACGGTTTCAGACCAGGTTCTCAGAACCTTTTTTCGGCCCTGCTTTTGAGGTAGTACTAACGCTGAGTTCTGGGAACCTATGGGCGGGGCCAGCAGCGCTGCTGCTCTCGATTGGTCGAGCTGAGGTGACAGCACTCTGAGCACTGAGGAGACCGGAGCGAGGAGAAGCGCACACAACACAACAGCGCACATTTTAAACTCCTAAGTGCGACACAGCGACAGCGGACACACAGAAAAATAACCTGGAAAAGCACACAGAAACACTATTATATATGGCCACGAGAGAGGGAGAGACAGAGCTTGTGTGTGCGTGAGGGAGAGAGAGAGAGCCATAAAGCTGTCGCGACGAGTTTTTGCTTGCAGTTGTTGTTCTACACTACAGCTAACAGCTAGGCTAACTGCAGATGTGTGCGTGTGCGTGTGTGTGTATGTGTAAATTCAACTAGCACAACGGTTAAATGATTTGTATTTGCACATTTCTTGATATTGACATTACAACTGGACTGGATGTTATGGCACAATTTGCTCAATCTGCTCAAGAGGCACTATAATTGCAACCCACACAATGTTAAATGCTATATTCAAAAGGTGGGTTATCATTTATCATCATATGAGCTATAGCCTATATGAGATATATTTTTCTCTTGCAGTTTAAGCAAAATATTGTAGACAGGTAAAGGTTGGAGAACAACTGGTCGAATGCATTTACAGTAAAACGGGTGTTTTACTGTTGTCCCACTCCCCACATGGAAAGGAAATCCATATCGGCAAATATAGCCTATATAATGTATGCTGCATATATCCATGTTCATATAAACTACAGTATGTGCATATACAGTATATCTATTATGTATAGGAAATATATGTGACAGCTGTGGCATGTGGCTGCCACAGCTGTGGCACATGTGGCATATAAAAATATGTTCATATTATTGGTTTAAAAAAGTACAATAAAGCAAATAAATTTGAAAATAGACAATCTACAAGCTCACATGTCTCATCGAGCTTGTAGTTTGTCTATTTTCAAATGGCCGAAATGTATTTAAGTAGAATACTATATATACAGCTACTTTCCACCACTGTTGAATAATAACCAGTCATTATTTAAACATGAATATCTCTGTATTCCGGGACCCCCCCGGCCGTGCCAAGGGGGAGGGGGCCCTGCCGGCCGAGCTACTCAGCAGTGGGGGAATAGGGGGGGGGGGGGCAGACTTAACAGGTTCTGGGTTCTGGTTATATGGAAACGGAAGCAGAACTTGGTTCTGGAACTACACATGGTTCTTGGTAGTTCTGGGTCCTGGAAAGTTCTGGTTCTGGTTCTGGTTCCACCCCATAGTGGAAAAGGGGCCTAAGATACCCATGTACCTGTCATACTTCCTTAATGTCAAGGAAGTCCATGATCACAACACCTATAGGGATTTCCACAAACCTCAGGCTCAAACAAGGGGTTAAACTAACTTCGCCCTTGGAACGTCCTACCAACAGCCGTTAAGAAATGTGAATCCCATTCCAAGACTCCTTCAAAACCGCTCTCAAAGAGCACTCATGGGCGGCTGCATATAAATAAAAGGTAAAGTCCCCCCCCACCCCAACTGTGTATATGATGATTTATTTAGCATAAAAGTGTATATAGTGTATATGTGTGTCTATATGTGTGTGGGGCATCACACCCCCGCCCCCGTGGTCCCACTAGGACCCACGGTTCCCCACTTCACATGAAATTAATGGACTACAAGTTAATCAAACACAAACAAAAACATAATCAACTACCGGTAAGTGCACTTTATATCAATCAAATATACACAAGGTTAATTAACGTAAAATTCCATTAACGAAATGATTTTCCATTTTACAATTAAGTGCACTATATCCATCACATTTACATAATGTTAACATTAGCTTTTACCATGGTTTTCCTACATATTAAAATACTTAACAATGCAACAAGGCTTACCAAACAAATATACACCTGTATGCTATACCCATAAACACCTGCCTCCCCACTTTGCCACACCATCCTGCCCCCAGCCTCAGCAACCTTGTATACAGGAGCGATTTAAGAGAGCCGGAGACAGGATAGTCTATATTGAGGAAAACAAGATATGTACGCAAAACAGGTTAACACATTATTCAAGGTACCCGTTAATATGTTGAACTCTAGAGTGCAATAACACTCAGAACCCTGGCCCTGCAACACCCTGGACTCTCCCTCCCCCTCAATGGCTGGATCTGATTTTTAGCTAGCAATACGGCCACCAGGGAGCAGGACAGGCCAGAGGTCACAACCCCAGGCGCACTAAAAAAAAACCAGAGGACATCAAGTATTAGAGAACATCATGAAGCACCATAAATATAGACACCAAATAGTTCGTCCTCTACTCAGTCACTGCCATTGACTGAGCAGAAGGACACATGGTGACTGACCTTAACAGGTTTACATGACACAACTGAGTTGCTTTGCGTAGATTAGGAGTGGAAATTAATTATGTAGCTGACTTTAGACACACGCTCGACAACAGTGTATGGCCCCATGAGCCTCGCTTGGAAAGGCAAAAGAGCCAACACGTGTTCGCCGGGTCTGAACTCCCGACGTTCAGCCCGTCGACCAAATGAACGCTTCCTTTTTCACTTTAGAATTTACAATGACATCTTTGGTAGGCTCAGGAGAACCCGCCCGATTTAACAGTTCTGGTGACGACACATTTCCCCACACACTTCCCCCAGCATGCATGTTACCCAGGAGAACATCAACCCCAGCCACCGGTAACGCCGTGCGCAACGCCACTTCCACCTCGCCCTGAACCAGACCACACTCGAGATCTAGCTTGTGTATAGGAGCAGGGATTGTGGACATGCCCATACCACGGCTCAACATGACACGCCCTGTAGCCGACTGTGAAGAGAATGGTAGGACTGAGTCAAGAACATACGTGCCCTGCGCCGCCGTGTCTCTCAGAATTGTCACAGGCACTTTTTCCTGTGAGCCCACAAGAGAGATAAACCCCCTTTCCACAAACGGTCGATACGCCTCGTCTACACCGCCGAGACTACTCCCGCTCTCATGTAAAGGACTTACCGACCTCACATATGACACCGGCGCACAAGCCGCAGTTGACTTCACCTCTGTTGTTTCTCTTTGTTTCCATGCGTAACAGTTTGGTTTGATATGACCTCTCTTTTCACAATAGTGACATGTTCTGTCACCATCACGAGCAGCCCAAATTTTCCCGTCCTCCGTGTTAACATTTCGCTTGAAAGGTGCGCCGCGACCGCCGTCCCCATGGCTGGATTCAATGTTCTCCCCGTGCGTAATTTGGGCACCCGAGCCGCCGCACCCCGTGGGTCCCAGTCTCGGTGCGTCAACACATATTGATCAGCCAAAGCGGCAGCTTCCCCCACCGTTTTAACCTGCTGTTCAGCAGCACCAAGTCGCACAATGTCTCGCATGTCGTTCCACCTGCAGCAACACGCCAACGATTAAAGTTGAGCACCATCTGCCGTGAAAACTCCAAGTATGATTGTTTCTCGTCTTTTCTGCCATTTCTAAAGCGCTGCCGGTAGCTCTCCGGCACCATTTCATACACTTTAAGCACAGCAGCCTTAACGGTGGCATAACTTAAACAGTCGGTCACCGATGACGCAGAATAAGCCTCTTGTGCCCTCCCCGTAAGAACACACTGCAGCATCACAGTCCGATCCGCATCAGGCCACCCTCTCGAGTCCGCCAATCTCTCGAACAATGAAAAAGACGTCTCAGGCTCCCTCTCATTGAATCTTGGCATCAACCTCAAATTGCCCACCAAATCAAACTGCCTGTTTCCTGCATTAGAGGCTCTCCCTCCACTGTCCAAACACGACTGATCCATTTTCCCCTCTCTCACCAGCTCCAACTTCTCCCTCTCCAAGTCAATTCTCATTTTCTCAATTTCCAATTTAACTCTCTCCCTCTCCCTTTCACCCTGATGTCTCGCCCTATCCATATCCAACTGGATACGCATAAGCTCCTTTTGCTGTTCAAACGAAAAGCTTGGATTTGCCTTTACACTTTTAATAGGCAGTGGCCCATGAGCAGCGCCACCCTCCCGTTTCCTCAGGCTCCGACGGCAAAACCTTTGCGTCTTCTAAATCGGCCATTAAGATTAACCTAAGCGTACCCACTTTGCGTCTCCTGTCCCCAATGTCAATGTGGTAGTGGTATGGATGGAATCGATTAATCGATTATCGTTGATAGGACCCGAAATCGATTATGAAAATTAATAATCGATTATCTTTTTTTTTTTTTTTTCTGTTTTTTTTTTAATGAAAATCTGTTGGAAAGGCAATATTGTCATCCAAACAGGACAGGGCTATAGGCCTACCAAAGTGTGCCTGGATGTGTCTGTGTTGCTGCTAGAGTTCTCATCGGGCCCGAAAATTAAGGCCCGGCCCTAACTGGGCCCTAACTGATCAGGCCCTAGGCCCGGCCCGGCCCGACTAATTAGCATAGATTTTAGGCCCGGCCCGGCCCTAAAATGTCGGGTCGGGTCGGGCCTGGTCGGGTTCGGGCAGAGTTTGAGAACTCTAGTTGCTGCATGACTGAGAGGAGTGTGAGTGGAGATTGATTCCAATCAAGATACAGGTTTGGAGGATTTAGCAGGTGTTGGGAATTTACCTAATCAGGCCTAGGCTGGGGTTTCTATGGTGATCAATTGGATCAACAGTGGTCCAGGGACCACCAGTGGTCCTCATTTAAAAGATGGAGTTAGTAACCAAATGGACCCTTATTAACTCTCAAGAGTTACAATTATTGTTAATCAACTACATCAGGGGTTCCCAAACCTTTTTGACTTAGGTACCCCTTGGGGGGAAGATTTTTTTTATTTGTAGGGGTTATTTTGTAAAGCCCCCCCCCCCCCTCGATTAATCGTTAATATTGAATTATACAAATCGATTTTCATTTTGGACACATTTACACATCCCTAGGTAGTGGTCAGCAATATCGAACAACTGTTCCTTTGTACAGTCATTTAAAAATTAAACTGACGGCGACGCCACAAATTCATCAACTTCAGCCATCATAACGTTTGGATAGCTAAACACAGCTTAATAACACAGCTACGTAACTTCACACAGAGCAACCCAAACAAAAAGAGCGTCCCCTATCTGCCTATCCAAACCTTATCTACCTCAGCCTAGCTCTTCATGGGGTTCGGCAGGGGTACTGATGCACTAGTTATACGATGGGGACAACGCAAACATTTAATAATTGCACCGTCAGCCACGTACTGTGCTCCCGAGACAACTGCTACTACTGCGTTCCCCCAACACTATAAGAAAAACAACTGCTACTACTGCGTTCCCCCAACACTATAAGAAAAACAACAACTGCTACTACTGCGTTCCCCCAACACTATAAGAAAAACAACAACTGCTACTACTGCGTTCCCCCAACACTATAAGAAAAATAACAACTGCTACTACTGCGTTCCCCCAACACTATAAGAAAAACAACTGCTACTACTGCGTTCCCCCAACACTATAAGAAAAACAACAACTGCTACTACTGCGTTCCCCCAACACTATAAGAAAAACAACAACTGCTACTACTGCGTTCCCCCAACACTATAAGAAAAACAACTGCTACTACTGCGTTCCCCCAACACTATAAGAAAAATAACAACTGCTACTACTGCGTTCCCCCAACACTATAAGAAAAACAACAACTGCTACTACTGCGTTCCCCCAACACTATAAGAACAATAACAACTGCTACTACTGCGTTCCCCCAACACTATAAGAAAAACAACAACTGCTACTACTGCGTTCCCCCAACACTATAAGAAAAACAACAACTGCTACTACTGCGTTCCCCCAACACTATAAGAAAAACAACAACTGCTACTACTGCGTTCCCCCAACACTATAAGAAAAACAACAACTGCTACTACTGCGTTCCCCCAACACTATAAGAAAAATAACAACTGCTACTACTGCGTTCCCCCAACACTATAAGAAAAATAACAACTGCTACTACTGCGTTCCCCCAACACTATAAGAAAAATAACAACTGCTACTACTGCGTTCCCCCAACACTATAAGAAAAACAACTGCTACTACTGCGTTCCCCCAACACTATAAGAAAAACAACAACTGCTACTACTGCGTTCCCCCAACACTATAAGAAAAACAACAACTGCTACTACTGCGTTCCCCCAACACTGTAAGAAAAACAACAACTGCTACTACTGCGTTCCCCCAACACTATAAGAACAATAACAACTGCTACTACTGCGTTCCCCCAACACTATAAGAACAATAACAACTGCTACTACTGCGTTCCCCCAACACTATAAGAAAAATAACAACTGCTACTACTGCGTTCCCCCAACACTATAAGAACAATAACAACTGCTACTACTGCGTTCCCCCAACACTATAAGAAAAACAACAACTGCTACTACTGCGTTCCCCCAACACTATAAGAAAAACAACAACTGCTACTACTGCGTTCCCCCAACACTATAAGAAAAACAACTGCTACTACTGCGTTCCCCCAACACTATAAGAAAAACAACTGCTACTACTGCGTTCCCCCAACACTATAAGAAAAACAACTGCTACTACTGCGTTCCCCCAACACTATAAGAAAAATAACAACTGCTACTACTGCGTTCCCCCAACACTATAAGAAAAACAACAACTGCTACTACTGCGTTCCCCCAACACTATAAGAAAAACAACTGCTACTACTGCGTTCCCCCAACACTATAAGAAAAATAACAACTGCTACTACTGCGTTCCCCCAACACTATAAGAAAAATAACAACTGCTACTACTGCGTTCCCTCAACACTATAAGAAAAACAACTGCTACTACTGCGTTCCCCCAACACTATAAGAAAAACAACAACTGCTACTACTGCGTTCCCCCAACACTGTAAGAAAAACAACAACTGCTACTACTGCGTTCCCCCAACACTATAAGAAAAACAACAACTGCTACTACTGCGTTCCCCCAACACTATAAGAAAAATAACAACTGCTACTACTGCGTTCCCCCAACACTATAAGAACAATAACAACTGCTACTACTGCGTTCCCCCAACACTATAAGAAAAATAACAACTGCTACTACTGCGTTCCCCCAACACTATAAGAACAATAACAACTGCTACTACTGCGTTCCCCCAACACTATAAGAAAAACAACAACTGCTACTACTGCGTTCCCCCAACACTATAAGAAAAACAACAACTGCTACTACTGCGTTCCCCCAACACTATAAGAAAAACAACTGCTACTACTGCGTTCCCCCAACACTATAAGAAAAACAACTGCTACTACTGCGTTCCCCCAACACTATAAGAAAAACAACTGCTACTACTGCGTTCCCCCAACACTATAAGAAAAATAACTGCTACTACTGCGTTCCCCCAACACTATAAGAAAAACAACTGCTACTACTGCGTTCCCCCAACACTATAAGAAAAATAACTGCTACTACTGCGTTCCCCCAACACTATAAGAAAAACAACAACTGCTACTACTGCGTTCCCCCAACACTATAAGAAAAACAACAACTGCTACTACTGCGTTCCCCCAACACTATAAGAAAAACAACTGCTACTACTGCGTTCCCCCAACACTATAAGAACAATAACAACTGCTACTACTGCGTTCCCCCAACACTATAAGAAAAATAACAACTGCTACTACTGCGTTCCCCCAACACTATAAGAAAAACAACAACTGCTACTACTGCGTTCCCCCAACACTATAAGAAAAACAACTGCTACTACTGCGTTCCCCCAACACTATAAGAAAAATAACTGCTACTACTGCGTTCCCCCAACACTATAAGAAAAATAACAACTGCTACTACTGCGTTCCCCCAACACTATAAGAAAAACAACAACTGCTACTACTGCGTTCCCCCAACACTATAAGAAAAATAACAACTGCTACTACTGCGTTCCCCCAACACTATAAGAACAATAACAACTGCTACTACTGCGTTCCCCCAACACTATAAGAAAAATAACAACTGCTACTACTGCGTTCCCCCAACACTATAGGAAAAACAACTGCTACTACTGCGTTCCCCCAACACTATAAGAAAAACAACAACTGCTACTACTGCGTTCCCCCAACACTATAAGAAAAACAACTGCTACTACTGCGTTCCCCCAACACTATAAGAACAATAACAACTGCTACTACTGCGTTCCCCCAACACTATAAGAAAAATAACAACTGCTACTACTGCGTTCCCCCAACACTATAGGAAAAACAACTGCTACTACTGCGTTCCCCCAACACTATAAGAAAAACAACAACTGCTACTACTGCGTTCCCCCAACACTATAAGAAAAACAACTGCTACTACTGCGTTCCCCCAACACTATAAGAAAAACAACAACTGCTACTACTGCGTTCCCCCAACACTATAAGAAAAATAACTGCTACTACTGCGTTCCCCCAACACTATAGGAAAAACAACTGCTACTACTGCGTTCCCCCAACACTATAAGAAAAACAACAACTGCTACTACTGCGTTCCCCCAACACTATAAGAAAAATAACTGCTACTACTGCGTTCCCCCAACACTATAAGAAAAATAACAACTGCTACTACTGCGTTCCCCCAACACTATAAGAAAAACAACAACTGCTACTACTGCGTTCCCCCAACACTATAAGAAAAACAACTGCTACTACTGCGTTCCCCCAACACTATAAGAAAAACAACAACTGCTACTACTGCGTTCCCCCAACACTATAAGAAAAACAACTGCTACTACTGCGTTCCCCCAACACTATAAGAAAAACAACTGCTACTACTGCGTTCCCCCAACACTATAAGAAAAACAACAACTGCTACTACTGCGTTCCCCCAACACTATAAGAAAAACAACTGCTACTACTGCGTTCCCCCAACACTATAAGAAAAACAACTGCTACTACTGCGTTCCCCCAACACTATAAGAACAATAACAACTGCTACTACTGCGTTCCCCCAACACTATAAGAACAATAACAAACCCACAGAAGTTTAAAGAACCTACGTGGCTAAGCCTCACATGGGACAATGCAGTAGCTCCTATATTTGTTTGAGTATTCCGTATAACTTACGCTCGATGTGTCACCAAACGTGTACGATTCATCCAAATAACGCCATGCTCAACGTGAAACAACCAACGGAAAACAAAAGAAATAGCAGCGGCCACGGAAAGTAAATCAAAAGACCGCACCCCAAACCATTTGAAATCCGTGTCACAAAAGACAAAAAGGGAATCCCGAGCCAGGCTTCCCAACCTCCGGCTCTGATTGGCCCCGATCTACCGTACGTCACGGGGATACCCCAATTTACTTCAGAACGGCTGTCACCACCGTGCGCGTAACAAACACTAGGCTCTAGTAGCCGCTACTAGATAACCAAACTCAACTGAAAATCAAAGTTTGAAAGTTTCATACTCACTTCAGGACCGAGCCCCCATTTGTCATAGCTGGCTCTTGCCATGACAAATATTAGGAGCAGGAGACAGTCGAAAGTTGAACAAAGTATATATTTATTGTAAAATAGGCCTAGACTTATAAAGGCCTTATAAAGCCGCTGGGACATTCATCAAGCCCTAATCAGTGGGCGGAGGACGGGCCGTGACAGCGTGGGGACGCTCATGCCCATCCTGCCACATTAGCATTACGTTATGCTTTAGCTATTGAAAAATAGCAGATCTACAAGCTCATATCGCGCCACCGAGTGGCGCGATATGAGCTTGTAGGTCTGCTACTTTTGAAAAATCGAAGAGCGAATCTGATCTCAGGTCAGAATGAAAACTGTCAGGATGTAGAAGACATTTTTAGAATCTGATCTCAGGTCAGAATGAAAACTGTCAGGATGTAGAAGACATTTTTAGAATCTGATCTCAGGTCAGAACTTGAGTCATAACTCAAGTTTAGGAGGGAGAGTTTTGACGTTGTTTTCCGTTTCTGTTTTGCAGCAGAGGACTGCCAGAAGTGTGGGATGAGCTTCAGGAGGATAAAATCTCACCGGTGTAAAGGAAGGGCAACAGAACCTCAAGAAAGTAAGAAAAACAAGTCCCTACTTTAGATGGTTCTGTTATGACTTCTCCTCTGCATGTTGTAGTGTTTAGATGGTTCTGTTATGACTGCATGCTGTAGTGTTTAGACGGTTCTGTTATGACTTCTCCTCTGCATGTTGTAGTGTTTAGACGGTTCTGTTATGACTGCATGTTGTAGTATTTAGATGGTTCTGTTATGACTTCTCCTCTGCATGTTGTAGTGTTTAGATGGTTCTGTTATGACTTCTCCTCTGCATGCTGTAGTATTTAGATGGTTCTGTTATGACTTCTCCTCTGCATGTTGTAGTGTTTAGATGGTTCTGTTATGACTTCTCCTCTGCATGTTGTAGTATTTAGATGGTTCTGTTATGACTTCTCCTCTACATGCTGTAGTGTTTAGACGGTTCTGTTATGACTGCATGTTGTAGTATTTAGATGGTTCTGTTATGACTTCTCCTCTACATGCTGTAGTGTTTAGACGGTTCTGTTATGACTGCATGTTGTAGTATTTAGATGGTTCTGTTATGACTTCTCCTCTGCATGTTGTAGTATTTAGATGGTTCTGTTATGACTTCTCCTCTGCATGTTGTAGTATTTAGATGGTTCTGTTATGACTTCTCCTCTGCATGTTGTAGTATTTAGATGGTTCTGTTATGACTGCATGTTGTAGTATTTAGATGGTTCTGTTATGACTTCTCCTCTGCATGTTGTAGTGTTTAGATGGTTCTGTTATGACTGCATGTTGTAGTATTTAGATGGTTCTGTTATGACTTCTCCTCTGCATGTTGTAGTATTTAGATGGTTCTGTTATGACTTCTCCTCTGCATGCTGTAGTATTTAGATGGTTCTGTTATGACTGCATGTTGTAGTATTTAGATGGTTCTGTTATGACTTCTCCTCTGCATGTTGTAGTGTTTAGATGGTTCTGTTATGACAATAGCAGATCTATAAGCTCATAGCGCGCCACCAAGTGGCGCGCTATGAGCTTATAGATCTGCTATTTTTCAATAGCTAAAGCATAACATGATGCTAACACCAAAAGGGGTTCCCGCACAGAATGGGTTAAAGAAGAGCTCTTGTCAAAAACAGAGTGTTACCTGGACCCACAGGGTGCTACCATCACCTTATATTACTGAACCTTCTATTCAAACACCTGGGTACACAACTATGTTACTACTACTATTAAAAGCCTCATACTCGTACAGTGGGAGCTTGTTTCATGCCGACGGCCCGTAGAAGCAAAAAGCTGCTTCCCCGTATTTTTTAGTTGCCATTTTTTTAGGCAAAGCGAGCAGACCAGCAGTGGAAGACATATTTAGGCAGGCAGTCATGTAGGTAGGAAGGTGCGAGACCATTGAGAGCTTTATAGACAAGTAAAATAATTTTAAAATCAATCCTAAAAACAACAGGAAGCCAGTGCAGTGATGCCAAAAACTGGAGTAATATGTTCTCTCATCTTAGCTCTAGTTAAAACTCTAGCTGCTGCATTTTGGACAAGTTGTAGTCTGTCAGTTGTTTTCTTTCTTCTATAGTCCTAATAAACCAAGAAATTACAGGACCACAAAAGATCACAGGATCTATTGAGCCTATAGACCGATTCCGTAGCGGGTCTCATGGTCGCAGCCTACGTATTTCCTGTAGGCGGACTCGACATAGCTGCGGGAGTAAAACCCTCACCAGGCGCACCTCTTCCACTACAGTGAACGGCAGAGTGACTGATGTTAGTTTGCCTCAAACTTTACTCCTTTACCTGCTTTTTTACTAACACTAACATTACAAAGATGCCTAGAACATCGAGATGAACCTGTGTAGTTTATGGCTGCTCCAACAGTAGTGGCAACATATATAAAAAAAAAACGGAATGTCAAAATATCCACCGTGGTGGCTGAGACCAGAGCCATTGAGTAATGGTTGAGACAAAGCAGTGAAAGATACATAACGCCAGTCTTACCCAATACCAAATATTTCGGTTTTATTAACACAAGGCTGCTGTACTTTATACCTCAGACTTTAAATGCTTAGTATGAGGTATAAAATACAGCAGCCTTGTGTTCATAAAACAGAAAGATTGGGTATTGGGTAAGACTGAAATTATGTATCTTGCAGGACCCTTCACTGCTTTGTCTCAACCATTACTCAATGGCTCTGGTCTCAGCCATCGCGGTGGATATTAGACATTCCGTTTTATTTTATTTGTTATGTTGCCACTACTGTTGGAGCAGCCATAAACTACACAGGTTCATCTCGATGTTCTGGGCATCTTTGTAATGTTAGTGTTAGTAAAAAAGCAGGTAAAGGAGTAAAGTTTGAGGCAAACTAACATCAGTCACTCTGCCGTTCACTGTAGTGGAAGAGGTGCGCCTGGTGAGGGTTTTACCCCCGCAGCTACGTCGAGTCCGCCTACAGGAAATACGTAGGCTGCGACCATGAGACCCGCTACGGAATCGGTCTATACACACAGTATAAGCTTCCCCCCAGTAGGCTACCTTCACATTCAGTAGATCCTGTGATCTTCCGTGGCCAGATGTAATTTCCTGGGGTTTATTAGGACTATAGTAAATAATACAAAAATAAATCACCATAAAAATTTGTAAAAAAAATACATATTTAGCCCCATGCTCGAACGCCCCTGTCAAAAAGAGCTAAAATCCCTAAAACGAAAGAAAGCAGCAAATGAAAAAAAATTAACACTCATCTTTTACTTTCTCTAATAACAACCTAAAACATGAACCTTGGTTGAAAAAAACTAAAGTTGTCCTTTAAGTGTGTGCACAGCATGCTCACTATGAGTCGTCATTCTTCTCACCTGCAGGCCATAGAAGTCGCAGACGGCGTTAACCCAGTCCATCAGAAGAGCCATCTTGGTGCTGCTGTGTTTGTACGACGCCCTGACCTTTGCACCGCTCGACTTTAGGCCCTGATCAGCCCTCAGAGAGGCTAGCCTCAGTTTAGTGCTCCAGGTTCTCTTCAGGAAGTCCATCACCTCCCTCAGCTGTTCCTCATCCAAAATCACCTCCACCTAACAGGGATATGAGGACACATGATTACGATATGATGGAGTACTAGCTATAGCTACTACATTCTACCAGGGACGCGCTTTTAGAAGCACATCTTCTACTAGCCCTCCAAGCAGAACCCAATGGTACTGAAGTTTCTGACTTTTTGACGACACAGACCATTGGGTCCTGTTCCAGCAGTATCCTGCCACCTGGTACGCGGACATACATAAAACATAAACAACGTGGATAACGCCTGTCTGCGCTCTTTGACGACATTTTTTCGTGTGAGGGCTTCTGAATATGTGAAGTATAAGTACCCATACATGCCACTGCGAATATCTCCTGTGGCGCGGAAGCCGTTAAGTATTTTTAATCTTTGTTTGACCGATTTGGTCGCTTTGATTCTTCTCTTCCTTCCTTGTTTATTGACACCTCATTGTACCGCCTATCTGGCTAGCTAGTGGCGCTATAGCTATGACAGAGCAGATCAGAGGCAGGGACGTAGCCGGCACAAGCCAACCGCACACCGGGAGGCGGTACAATAAACGGTAAACAAACAAGAAGAAATAAAGCGACCAAATCGGTCAAACAAAGATTAAAAATACTTAACTGCTTCCGCGCCACAGGAGATATTCGCAGCGGTTTGTATAGGTACTTATAGTTCACGAATTCAGAATAACTTAAACTAAAAAAGGCCGTCAAACGCCGCAGATATGATCTTAGAGAGAATATTTATGTCCGCGTTCCAAAATTCCCATAGGAAAATATAGTTATGAGCAGGGACCCTACATAAAACTCATCCTAATTTCAGAAAAGCTTTATGGAGGGTCCCGAAAGGGGCTAATCTTCTACCCAAACTGAAACAGATTTGGGGATTTTATACACACCTAAAAAGCAAAGATGAGTTTCCAGAGGAGGCTCAACGTCTTTTCCCTGTGTCCGTCCACAATATCCCTAGAATCAATGGCAGATCCTGCAAATTGGAAATAGGAAAACAGATTCAAGTTTTAAACCGAGTGAGATAATGTAACCAAATGTACAATTATAGAGAGGCACACTTCCAGTCTTGCACACAAATACCTCCTTCGAACACTCAGACTTTCTTTTTATATAACTGTATAAGCAATTTTCATTATGCTGATTTTGATTTGTCTTGGTAGGCAAACAGCTTTTTCAAATTAAACAAATGGTGTTTACAAGCAAATGGCAAGTGTTCAAACTGAAATGACAGATGCAGCTAATGAGCAGCATCTAGTGTTCAAACTGAAATGACAGACGCAGCTAATGAGCAGCATCTAGAAACGTGGCAGAAATAAAAATCACTCCCATGTGAAGTGAGTGGTGCCTGTGTGGGGGTCTGTGGGGGCCTGTGTGGGGGTCTGTGGGGGCCTGTGTGGGGGTCTGTGGGGGCCTGTGTGGGGGAGTGAGTGGTGCCTGTGTGGGGGTCCCCGGAAGTTCCAGGAACACACCCAGGGTGCCGCCCCGGTTCCCGCGAGCCGCCCCACGTCCGAAATGGTTGAGAAATGACAGAGTTACCATGTGGGGGTCCCCAGGGGGTCCCTCTACTGTACTGTCACACTCGAAATCATCATATATATATATATAGAGTTTATATGTGCGCATGTATGTTAGGCTGCACAACAGTGACACTTGGTGGTGAAAACCAACCAAACGCTATTCTCGTGCTCAGACACAGCCAGCCAGCCAGCCAGCCAGCCAGCCAGCCAGCCAGCCAGCCAGCCAGCCAGCCAGCCAGCGAGGGAGGGAGGGAGGGAGGGAGGGAGGGAGGGAGGGAGGGAGGGAGGGAGGGAGGGACACACACACACACACACACACACACACACACACACACACACACACACACACACACACACACACACACACACACACACACACACACACACACACACACACACACACACACACACACACACACACACACACACACACATTTACGCTCTATGAAAGGAGTAAAATATTCCAATTACCATATTGGTCCTTTAGGTCAACACCTCTGTCTTTGAGCACCTTCAGTGCAATCTCCACGTTGTGGACCTTTTGTAGGCGGCTGATGGCCGGAAGACGGAGCTTACGTGATGGACTCCAGTCCTTGATGAACAGCTCCACCACCCGCCTACAGGTAAAGACCACATGAAAGTCAAACAGGACATACAAACAATGCCCTTTCAGAATCACAACCAGCCCTGGGTGAGGTGAGATATAGACAGAGAGGGTGATATTAGCGATGATGTCAAACATGGAATAAAATAAAATCGAGCACCGACTGGACTCTTGTGTTGCTGTGTACAGCTTAAAACAGTGGTTCCCAAAATGTTCTCCCGGCCGGGACCCTAGATGTGGCATTTTCACCATTTCTTAAACCTTTTTGTTTTCAATGAAAATTATTAGATTTTTTTCATTATTCTGAAATGCTTGTTACTGTGAAGTATGCATAGTATAGAGTTCACATGCAATCGGCAAGTATACCATATTTTGTCAGAGTCCAGAGTCTCCAGACTCATCTGCCAACCTCAATTTCAGACTAGTCAATCATTTATTTATTCCTGCACCAGACTAATTTCTCATACCCAACCCCAGTGGTTCTCAACTTGTTCAGACCATGACCCCCCAAAATAAATCAGATTTGAACTGGGGACCCTCCACACTGAGAGTACATGGAATTGTAGGAGTTGAGGCATTACATTTTGTTTTACTCGGCTCGGTAGATAAATATTGCTGAAAATAGATGATCTACAAGCTCACAACGCCTTAGCGTAGATCGGCTATTTTCAAAAATTTTGCCTCTTTCTTCTATTTGAGAATCTGGCCCATGTTTGATGTTTTCTTTATAGTATAGTTTATAGTAGACTATAGTTTGAAACGTTTGATGCAGTAATGGTCCTTTTAGGTATTAAAGCCTTAGCTGGGGACCCCCCTGGGGGTCCTGACCCACAGGTTGAGAACCACAGCCCTACCCTACCGTGTTCATACCATTGGTGAGTTAATATAAATAAAATGAACAATGGAAGGCTGTGTTATCCAACTCTACATCTAATCATCTTCTAATTCTAAAGAGACTCAGACCACTCTATGACAACATGGCATGCCAGTATATTCACTTACACTAGACGAATTCCACATTTCATGCCAGTATATTCACTTACACTAGACCAATTCCACATTTCAAGTCAACGGCCAAGTAGTCACTTAAATGAAATCAAAATAAAATAAACGGCCTCAAAAGGGATGGGTGTGAGGTTCACGTGTCCTGGCACTGTCCAAAGCTAACTTAAATAGGAAATACAAAATGGAACCCGCTCAATGTTGTGTAGTGGCAAGTCTCCTCTTACCACCCTTTACACCGTTACGCAAAGTCCGCCCTCGATCGAAATCCAAACAAGAAAGTCTCTTAATCCAAAGGTAGAATCCAATGTTAAAGGGAAAAATCCAAATGGCTGTATGGCAAGACTTACTTATGGCAAGAAAATACTCCTCTTGCTTCCTCAGTAGACTGTCTCCCTGCAGCTCCACTCTGGACTGCTAAGCCAAATTCCAATACACCAAATCTCGGCCACTCGCTCACTCACACCCCAGCATGGTGGTGTTACGGTGAAATTGGTGACCTGCTAAAATATGTGACAATCATGTGTAGACAATCACATATCTATGTCAGTGTCCGTCTGTCCGAACACAAATCATTGACGTTTGTTTATTAGCAGAGTTCAACCTAGTGGTATTTAAGCCACGTTATGTGAAGTCCACAAGATGGTCACATATTTCGGCAGGACACTAATTTCACTGTAACACCGCCATGCTGGAGTGACCGAGTGTGAGTGAGCGAGTGGCCGAGATTTGGGGTATTGGAATTTGGCTCTAGAGTCAATCTCTCCAGGTGGCTCAAACAATGTGACTGCCCCTCCCCCCCTCCCCCCATCAGCCAGGTGAGCTGTGGGCGGGGCTTCACAATCACTGCCTGTTGCCATAGCAACACATGTATCTAGCTGGTTTCTCATGGCATAGTCCAGCAGATAACTAGAAAAAACGCATAGCGTGGCAGATTGGTGGAAAATAATAACATACATGAAAATAGTGCATAGCAAACAAAAAATGCATATAAACAATGTGACTCTGGGCACAGATGTTACAACGTTTGATCAGCTTTACTTTCAATATTTAATTTTAATATACCAAGAGATTGCAACTATACATCATTAGCTTTGACCCATTCTGATTTATCAATCATGGACTGACAGACACTGTCAATCAGGACACCCACAGGAGCATCAAGACAGGAGCTTGGGGCGGCGGTGGCTCAGGGGTAGAGTGCCTGGATGGTAACCGTAAGGTTGCCAGTTCGAACCCGGGCTCCCCCAGAGTTACTGTCGAAGTGTCCTTGAGCAAGACACTGAACCCCTAATTGCTCCCGATGTGCTAGTTGGTGCCTTGCATGGTTTCCGCTGCCATCGGTGTATGAATGTATGAATGTAATGCACAATCTCTGTAAAGCGCCTTGGATAAAGGCGCTATATAAATGCACCATTTACCATTTACTTGGTGTGTTAGAGAAGAGGCTGATCATAATTTAGCAGATATTAAGACAAATATGCATCCAGGCTCCAGTAGACTTACTGTGACCAGAAGAACGTCCGCACACAGGTTTGCTCCAATGGCGTTCTTTAATTTAAAACACCATAAGTAATAAGACACGACGTTTGGGCCGCGGGCGAACCAAACCTGTGTGCAGACTTTCCTCTCTTCACTGTATTTACCGTAGTCCAGCACCAGCCAGGAACTGGATGTGCACAAGCCTTATAAAGGAGTCTTTTTGGTCATATGGTGGAGCTTTACTTTTTAACCACGTGTTCATGTTGTGGTTACAAAGTTGTTTTTTTTTTTTTTGCAGATTGCTAAAAATGTGTGTGTGTGTGTGTGTGTGTGTGTGTGTGTGTGTGTGGGGGTGCTGCTCTACCTTGAACTCTGCGTCCATGCAGAACAGACAGGGGTCTGTGTGTGTGTGTGTGTGTGTGTGTGTGTGTGTGTGTGTGTGTGTGTGTGTCTGTTGCTCTACCTTGAACTCTGCGTCCATGCAGAACAGACAGGGGTCTGTGTGTGTGTGTGTGTGTGTGTGTGTTGCTCTACCTTGAACTCTGCGTCCATGCAGAACAGACAGGGGTATGTGTCTGTGTGTGTGTGTGTGTGTGTGTGTGTGTGTGTGTGTGTGTGTGTGTGTGTGTGTGTCTGTTGCTCTACCTTGAACTCTGCGTCCATGCAGAACAGACAGGGGTCGTGCTCAATCATTGGAGACTCTTTGGCCTTGTCCAGGAAACAGACCAACAGGAGCAGCTTCTTCAGACTGAAGCGAGACAGCGCCTCCTCGTGGCCTGACCAAAGAAAGTAAAATGAGCATCAATGAAACCAAACATCATGAACAATGTCAAATGTATACTTTAACAGTGCTTGTAATTCCACTCTGCACAGTACAGAGTATACAATAGTTTCCAAATGACCATCTTTGTAAAGGTTAGGCACTTTGGCATGTCTGAACTGAGCAGCCAGGTCTGGATTCCACAGCAGCCGTTTGAGGATGAACATGGCCAGACCCAAGACGTCTCCATTACTCTCCAGTGAGATCAGCTCCCCAAAGATCGTCTGATTCAATTGATCAATGAACATTACACACATTGAAAGGGAAAAAGGTCCTTGTTTGAAACACAGATCAGAAGTAAAAACACAACATTGCTGTGTGCGAATACCTCAAGTCCAATGCGTAACCACAGAGGATTGTACACCAGCAGCCAATGAAGAACTTTTTGGCGTTCACCTATTGAGAGACACAAACACAAAGATTACAACCTTAGCTACAGAGGCCATGAAATGGGGAACCAGGTCCTTTACCGCACCTAATTAACCCATTCTGACCTGAGATCAGATTCATAACGAGGTTTCCGCCGGACACACACTGGTCTGATGAACCCATTCTGACCTGAGATCAGATTCTAAAAAAAAAATGTTTTTTTTTTTTTTTCAAAAATAGCAGACCTACAAGCTCGTATCGCGCCACTCGGTGGCGCGATATGAGCTTGTAGATCTGCTATTTTTAAATAGATAAAGCATAACATAATGCTGACACCAAAATGGGTGCCCGGTCAGAATGGGTTAAAGTGTAGTCCGCTCAAACAGAATGAATCATAAGACCACAAAGTAAATAAAGTCATCTTCATCCTAGGGCTGGGAAATATATCCAAAACTGATATTTATAAATTAGAAACAATAACTGACGATAATGAATCGACACAATAAATCCAAATAGATTTTTTTTTATACTAGACAAAAAACGATTAGTCTGCTTAAACACTTAAATAATCGGGCATTATAATGACGGTGTACAAAATAGTGAAAATAGCTGATCTACAAGCTCACTATGCATAAAGACGGGACGTGTTGTCATGGACGACGGCAGTCATTTTCTATTTTGTTCAAATAATTATTAATTTAATCGTAATCACGACAAAGCCATATCACCCAGCCCGGCTTCATCCACTCACCGATGTCCTTCCAGAGGTGCCGGTCTTTTCTTATCAACAGCCTCTTGGCCTCCACTTCCTGCTCTAGCCTCTGGATGGCTTTGACCATGGCCTCGGATGGGAATAACTGGCACGCTGCACGACGGAGGCGCTTCAGCCTTGGCCGAGCTGTGTTTGTGCTGAACGACATCTCCTCTTTGGTGGGAGCTTTGGGCACGTTGGACGTCTCGTCGCCGCCCATGACTAGAGACGCAGCGTTCACTGCATGAGTTGAAGACGAGAGAGAGAGAGCGAAAGGTTAAAACTCTCCTAAAGCTTAACCCATTTTGACCTGAGATCAGATTCTATAAATGTCTTCTACATCCTGACAGTTTTCTGGAAAAGCTATGTTTCTATGTCAGTCGTTCTTCGATTTTTCTAAAATAGCAGACCTATAAGCTCGTAGCGCACCACTCGGTGGCACGCTATGAGCTTGTAGATCTGCTATTTTTCATTAGCTAAAGCATAGCATAATAACACCAAAAGGGGTTCCCACCCAGAATGGGTTTTAAGCTACAACAGTAAAAGATGAGTGTTCATTTCTTTTCATTTGCTGCTTTCTTTCGTTTTATGGATTTTTGCTGTTTTTGACAGGGGGGCGGGGGCATTCGAGCATGGGGCTAAATATGTATTTCTTTACATTTTATAGCGATTTATTTTTTTATTATTTACTATAGTCCTACTAGACCCGAGGAAATTACATCTGGCCACAGAAGATCACAGGATCTACTGAATGTGAAGGTAGTCTACTGGGGGGGGGAAGCCACACTGTGTGTCATAGGCTCAATATGCCAGTTTGACACATTCAGTAGATCCCGTGATATTTTGTGGCCAAATGTGAACGTGCCTTGTAGATGTGATATACTGTATGTGATATACAACCTGTTCTCAGAAAAGAGCTGATCTGCAAGCTCACTACAGGCCAGTGGTCCCCAAACCTTTTCATGTCAAGGACCCCCAGAAATATATGTAATTGGCCGCCGACCCACATCTGAAAATATGTTGTTCCAGGGACCCCCCCAAAGATTTGAGTTAAAATGTGCGCTCTGAAAGAATAGATATTCAAAGATTTGAGTTAAAATGTGCGCTCTGAAAGAATAGATATTCAAAGATTTGAGTTAAAATGTGCGCTCTGAAAGAATAGATATTCAAAGATTTGAGTTAAAATGTGCGCTCTGAAAGAATAGATATTCAAAGATTTGCGCCACATTTTCAAGATTTTTCTAAAATGGCAGATCTGCTATTTTTCAATAGCTAAAGTACAACATAATGTCATTAATAAGTCCAGGAAGGAAGTGAGCCCAGTGTCCATGACATCATGGAAAGAAAAAAAAACACATATTACCCACGTAACAATCCCAGGAAAGTGTTTGTCTCCCAAACATCATTAAAATAAGATCTGGTTGCAAAAGGGGTGAAGTGGCCCTTTAAAGAGTCAGAACACAGCTCTTCAATGTATGGGTTGGATCCGTATCTGAGAAGACAATGCATCAGGACTGTTGTGTGACTCACCTCTTGTTTGGCCTCGGTTAGAGCTTCGTCCAGCATGAAAGGGAAGTCCTGCACTTGTCTCCTCAGACAGTTGTAGTCACAGGGCAGGGTGTGGAGGGCAGGCTGCAGAGTCAGCAGGTTCATGCCAACACCTGCAAAGGCACACAGAGGTTGTTGCCGCAGCACTGCATAGGACTCAGATAAAAATCAGTGTCACGTACCAAAAATAACATTTACAAGCTCACGACACGTCGCTCTGAAACGTGTTGTGAGCTTGTTATGTTCGGTGAGCGACGACCACGGACATACATCAGGCATTACACTGCTGATTAGTGATCAGCGTGAAAGTGCACTTTCATTCTAGAATGACTAAATTGCAGACATGTGGAGCAGTGTTGATTTTGGCAGCAATTTTCTATTTTAGTTTTAGTCAGTCTCTTGAATAGTTCACTTAGTTTTACAGTCACATTTTAGTTTTGTATTAGGAATTAGCCTTCCCTCCCCAAATGATTAAGTCCTTGTGACATCAGAAATGTCATACAATGTATCTTTAATAATGCCATTGCTCAGTGCTGTACCATTTCACAGAACACCATGCACTGTGACAGTGCCCCGATTCCTATCTGCCCCGAGGCTCTTTACTACATTTAACAGAATCAGAAGAGCGATACCGGGACCAGTTAGGCAAATTCCCACCTCTTTACCTTGGCTTTTTAACCCCGCTTGAGTTCCTTTGGTCCTTGTATATGTTTCGTCTCACTGTGATGCTGTTGTTTTTTTCTGTTGTTTTCTGTAATGTGTCTCAGTTGTTGTCACTGTTTGTACTTTGTTTTCTCGCTGTTGTTTTTCTGTGTGGTAGCTTTAGTGCACTTGTTTTTATTTTATATTTTTCTCCTGTACAGCACTTTGTAAACTCTGAGTTTTAAAACGTGCTATATAAATAAAGTGGATTGGATTGGATTGGAAACTACCCCCACTACCCCATGCCCGTGTGCTGAAAACTGCACAGGTCAATTGCCATCTATTGTATATTGAATAGACTTTAGCTTGCATATTTGTTGTCTCTATCACTTTTACTGCACTGCTACATTGTCCAGAGACCTGAACAAAAGTATTTCAGGTCCGCTAGCCCCTCCTATATTCAGCTTTGGTGTAGATTTTAGTCTTAACCCATTCAGACCGGGCACCCATTTTGGTGTCAGCATCATGTTATGCTTTAGCTATTTAAAAATAGCAGATCTACAAGCTCATATCGCGCCACCGAGTGGCGCGATACGAGCTTGTAGGTCTGCTATTTTTGAGAAAATCGAAGAGCGACTGACATTTTTAGAATCTGATCTCAGGTCAGAATGGGTTCATCAGACCAGTGTTTGTCCAGTGGAAACCTCGTATGAATCTGATCTCAGGTCAGAATGGGTTAAACAAACATTAAATTCCCATTGACAATGAATGAGTGGAATTTACGTCATATGTAGACGCGCAGATCGGCTATTTTTGTCCCACACAAAGATTACATTTCCATCGACAATGAATGGATGACGTACAATGATAAGAACGCCCCTCACATGTACACCTGTACACAAGCCATAACAATAAAGAACCTTAATTGGCTTGAACATAATCCCCTGTCTACCCCACCTTTCTTGACCAATCTGAATTAAGCATAAAATGACTAATATTGAAGGCAGGGGGTATAAAGAATGCATATGCTGTGATTTGGTTTACATTTATAAAAATGGATTCATAGCATTTGAATGAAACTGTACATACATGTGTATCCAAAACACAATGCCAAGCTCATAATATGGCAAGTAAACCTTCTGACATATGAACTTTCTAAACGCCTTACATTTGAGAGTGATCTTGGTTTGAACCTGGAAGACGGCGTTGAGAGGTCCATTTCATTCTGCACGCTTCTAAGAGGAAGACGGCGTTGAGAGGTCCATTTCATTCTGAACCTGGAAGACGGCGTTGAGAGGTCCATTTCATTCTGCACGCTTCTAAGAGGAAGACGGCGTTGAGAGGTCCATTTCATTCTGCACGATTCTAAGAGGAAGACGGCGTTGAGAGGTCCATTTCATTCTGCACGCTTCTAAGAGGAAGACGGCGTTGAGAGGTCCATTTCATTCTGCACGCTTCTAAGAGGAAGACGGCGTTGAGAGGTCCATTTCATTCTGCACGCTTCTAAGAGGAAGACGGCGTTGAGAGGTCCATTTCATTCTGCACGCTTCTAAGAGGAAGACGGCGTTGAGAGGTCCATTTCATTCTGAACCTGGAAGACGGCGTTGAGAGGTCCATTTCATTCTGCACGCTTCTAAGAGGAAGACGCATGGCGCGAGTCTAATGACAGAAAAAGAGAAGGAAAATATTATTAGCTCATTTATTATAATTAAATATTGTGTCATAAAAAACAGAGAAGACATCCAACCAATCCTTCCCCAGCTGTGCAGGATTTCCTGAATGACATTTTGTCCCAGACAAACTAATAGCAGTGGCACCTGCAGGAGAAAATACAGAAAGTCATTCATAAATATAAAAAACAGAAAACGCCGCTGCCACTTTGATTGAGTAGTTGTGTTTCCTTTGCTTGGTGTTCTGTGTAAAGTACATTGACATTGCCTTGTTGTTGAAACCCAGACTTCCCAAACAACTTCCCTAAACAAACTGGTCAGGCTACTACTTGGCCTCACTCCCAGAACCCACATCACCCCTGCCCATTTTGATAGGGTTGATGACAGAGTACAGCAAATTGCAATGAGTATTTATTAACAGTTGCAGAATTACAGTACAACTATTAACTGTGAGTGGACGACCCAATAAAGCACTACACTTGTTTACAAGAGGGTCCACCTTGTTCAATTCATGAATCATCATAACATTTAGAGACATACAAATATACATTTCTATATAGCAAAAATAAAACGTATACAGTGAGGAAAAAATGGGTGGGGGGGGGATTCAGATTTCTCGGGGGCAGTTTTGAATTGCAGCCGTCCGTAGGTGCCCTTTGAGGGCGGTTTTGAAGGAGATAAAGGGATTCACAATTTTCACATGTCTTAATGACTGTTGGTAGGGCGTTCCATATTTTGGTGGCATAGGAGCGAAAATAATTTAGTCCCTTGTTTGTGCCGAATCTGGGTTGCACATGGTTCGTTCATTTGTTGCACTCCCTCTGGTGTTGTGGCTGTGGACTTTGTTGACATTAAGTATTTAGACAGGTACATGGGTACCTTGGTGGTGTATCAAATCTTGTGGACCAGACCCATTGCAAGATGCTGTACTCTGTCCACCCTCACAACACCAGAGGGAGTTCAACGAACCACGTGCAACCCAAATCTTTTGATTTCCTGTTTTTCATAGAAGTGTATATTTGTACGTCTTCTGATGAATTGAAAATGGAGGACCCTGATGTAAACTAGTCTCAGTGCTTTTCATGGTTTCGTCTTGTCACTGTGCTTGATTTTATACTGGGAATACAAATGTCAATCAAATGTGCTATACACAATTGCTGTGCCCATTTACAAATATTTTTGTTAAAGCCAAACGTTTTTCAAGAAACTAATATCCTATGTTTAGTGACGTTAGCTTTGGAACTTAAGGTAACTAAAGTAGGCCTACTAGACGTATAAAGGCAAACAGGGAAAATAACGATAGCCAGCCCATTAACAGAATAGTAGACAGATTTATTTTCCAGATCAGATTAACCAATGTGGTAGTTTAAATACGTTCATTGCGTTGATACATTTGTGCTCAACAATTTGTGCATAAACTAGGCGATCTACAAGCTCACATCGCGTCCCTTTCGACACGCGATGTGAGCTTGTAGATCGGCGATATTCGGCACGCGATATCGTTGTACGACGAAGTATATATCGGGCAGAAAATGAAGCCTGATTTGATCTCACTCACTCATCACTCACCAATATAATGACATAACGCAGGAGAAGAGGAGTGGAGTGGAGGAGGAGAGGAGAGGAGGAGGAGAGGAGATTGGAGTGGAGGGCTGGCGAATATAATCGCACAATACGCGTCGCATTTATATGTGTACAGACGTGACTAAATTCGCCGGGCAAATATTTCGCATTTCTTTGGATCGCTTATTCGCATCGCGTCGCTAATTCGCCAGTGTGTAATGACCTTAAGAGTGCATGCCGGTAGGCCAGTAAGGAGGGCGTTAAAATAGTTACGTTTTGACCTGACTGATGTCTGGATGAGGAGCTGGGCTGACTCCTGGGTGAGGAAGGGTCTAATCCTTCCAATGTTATAGAGTTGGCTTCCCTTGGCGTCCCCATTTCCCTGCAGCTGTGCACCTGTGACAGAGTGGTATCCCCAAATAGGCTGTGCCCCGATTCCCTGCCTATGCCCAGGTGAAACAACAGGCTGTGCCCTACAACACCTTCCCATGCACAACATTAACATTGAATCGACTACAACAGGCTTTACGTCACATACTGATAAAATAACCATAATAAAACTTTCAGTTTGTCTTGTCTAGTTTCCTCACAAAACCAGAGTATGAGAAAAATGTTTTAATGACCAAAGCTTGCAGTGGGAGTGTCCAAAGTCTCTTTCCCATTTCGATGTACAGATTTAACTATGATCCGTCTCACCTCAGCGGTGGACTGCAGGCTGTGTGTTTCATAGTTATATGGAGCATTTACCGTGGTGACGTTGATTTAGGTCATTTAGGTTATTCACCCAGCTGGGTTCAACGAGACAGCAGTGTCTCGTTAAGCCCTGGCGCTTCCAAAACGAGCTATTGCGGATTAATCGATGGGCGTATAGAACATTTAAGCATATGGCAAGTTAACTTAAGTTATATACTTTGATGCTGAGCACTAAGCAATTAATTTGGTTCGCAAACCAGAGGCCAGACAGCGGTAGCAAGTTCAACAACCACCGTTCTAATCTGTTTGACCAACCACCGTTCTAACACTATTCACTTTTAAGCTGCATACTGTATATCAGTATTTAGAATGGACTTAATTGTTAAAGCTCCTCATTCTGAATTGAGCTCATCTCATACCCTGGGGTAAAATGTTTTATTATTTTCAAATCCTGGTATATAATTCATTCACCAGTCAGTATTCTTGGTTTTCCAACTCCTCATGCCATTGGTTGGTTTAAGTTGATTTGTTTGATCCAGGGATAGCCAGTAGCTCTCTGCTTCAAAACACAAGTTCATGTTTCAGCTTTATTACTTGAAGATCTTTTTTTGTATTTGTATTTATTTTTGGTATGTGAGTGATGCAGCACTTTACTTTGGTTTGGAGTTGAATTGAAACTCTAAAGTATTCAACCAGTGTGTGGACATTCTATTCAAAGTTTTCAAATGTTTAGCTGTAGGCATACAGTGTTATGTGTACTTGAACCATTCATTATTTAAAAGATGGTATTTCAGGCAAATATTGAAGTTATTAAAAAAGAAGCCTATCCATCATTGCCGTAGGAAAAAAAAGAAAAAAATCCTTACTACCCATCCTTCCCACGAGGCCAAATCTTAATGTAATTCTCTCTCTGATAGAAGATTTGCTCTCTTAAAAAAAAGGTACAATTTATTTCTTAGAAAATATAACTTTTAATTATTTAGTAGTAGTTTATTTTGGTCATAAAATGAACATAAAATGATTCATTTGATCATTCTTTCCCTCACAATTTGCAACTCTAGATGTTTTTATAATGGGATGAATCTAGAGTTGCAATACCCTCCATTTATCCAAATTGCGTTTGTTATCTGCTTGTAATAAACAACGTTAAACTCACCAACATTGCAGCTGTAGGGATAGCCGCAATTTGCAACTCTAGAGTTGCAAATTGCGGCTACATAAAGCACTACACTTGTTTACAACAGGGTCCACCATGTTCAATTCATCAAAACATTTAGAGACGTACAAATAGACACTTCTATATAGACAAAGAACAGAGCAGGAATTCATCATAAAGGAGGTAAAAGGGGAAAATAAACATATACAGTGAGGGGAAAAACACACATTCTTAGTGCATTAGCCGCAATTTGCAACTCTAGATTTTTTTACAATCTGTTGAATCTAGAGTTGCAACACCCTCCATCCACTTCCTATTCATGATTTTCGGTTTCTGATCTGCTGGTCTTAAATTACGTTAAACTCACCAACATGGCAGCTGTAGTCCAAGCTTGAATTATCCTCTTTCAATCTGCCGAGCTTGTTTTTCATAAAAATCCCCCGTAGACATGTTATGAGTTACTTTCTGTCCAAAATATTCCAAGAGTGACATTTCCGAGCCGCCATTTGTATTTTTGCAACGTGCCGTAAAACAAGATGTGAGGGGGAGCGCTTGTTTAATAGAAGGCTGTGTTTGATGGGGCGTCGCACTGTGTCTGCCTCTTCTTTGGGTGTCTTACCTGCGCAGGTAAGATTCTATTAAACAAGCGCTCCCCCTCACATCTTGTTTTACGGCACGTTGCAAAAATACAAATGGCGGCTCGGAAATGTCACTCTTGGAATATTTTGGACAGAAAGTAACTCATAACATGTCTACGGGGGATTTTTATGAAAAACAAGCTCGGCAGATTGAAAGAGGATAATTCAAGCTTGGACTACAGCTGCCATGTTGGTGAGTTTAACGTCATTTAAGACCAGCAGATCAGAAACCGAAAATCATGAATAGGAAGTGGATGGAGGGTGTTGCAACTCTAAAAAAATCTAGAGTTGCAAATTGCGGCT